>NC_134698.1:69444653-69751320 GCF_050947455.1 Rhinoderma darwinii | reverse complement strand
GGGGCCGGAACACTGCCTACAATTTCATGAGTAAATATAGAGTTGTTTTTTATTTTTTGGATTCCATTGGACGCCCTATAACAGTTCTCTCTGAGCATTGGGAGAAGAAATCCGTAATACAGCGCATTTTGCTAGATTTTCAACCATTGCTGCGGTAGTCTTTTTCCATATAGCCAGAGGGTAGTTGTAGGGTTGAGCACTGATTTTGGATAATAAAAATGCTTGGTTTGCAGTTGAAGGACCAAATTTATCCCAAAATCGTTCAAAGGGGTTGAGGTCAGAGCTGTGCGTAGGTCATGTATGTATTTACAACCATCGAATGACATTTCCATGGACCTTACACCAGGGCAGAGTTATATCTGACAAACTTTGCATTTTGGTCACTGTTCCCCTTTCAAGACTTTGCAACTGATGGTGATCACAGATAATAATTTCATCAGAAATATACACTACGAAACCGCAAAGAAAGCAAAAAAAGTGACACAGCAGCACCACAATATTGATCTAGGGCAGTTTTTCTCAACGCCAGTCTCAAGTCTCCCCTGAGGATATCCTAAAGAGAGCCTCTGGGTAACTCCTGAGGTACTGACAATAGGTAGATCACCTGTACAATACTAAGGAAATCCTGAAAACATGACTTGTCGGGGGCCTGGGACTGGAGTTACCCCACCACAACAACTTATTACCTATCCACAGTAAAGCGCTCAGCTATCTCCGCCACTCCCATAGAGAATGAATGCAGCTCCGTTCATTTAGGGGACTCTTGACCTCCGTTCTCTTGATCAGTGGGACTCCCAAACACTTATCACCTAGCCTTTAATAAACACTGGTCTTAGGAACGCAACACTTTTTAAAGTGGTTTCTGATCCCTACAAACCACTAATACAGCAGATCCCAGTCCCCGTTTCCACCTCACCGCGATGAGGCGTTGTATGAAGCGGAGGTCGAGCATGTCCACTGCATTTCCATACAACAGATGGAAACGCAGTGTAAAAGTGTTCAGCAGTTTCCATATCTGCCACCCAGATGTATGGAACAGAAGCTCAACCTCCATTGTCGTGGATCGGACAAGTTGAACTTTTTTTTAAAATCCAAATGTATACTTGACACAGAGATGAGCACCCCCACTTATCTACTCCTCTCATATTGGAATATCACATGACTGGAATAAACTGGACAACCCTTCTTTTAAATATGCATGTTCAGATAAAAAAAAATTTTGTAAACGAGCTCCTATATTATACTATCCTGAGCTCTCTGCATTGATCGGTCCCGAAGAAGCCTCCGGGAGCACAGAGGCTTGGAATCATGGACGTAGCTATAGGGGTGCAGGAGTAGCCGTCACACCCAGGCGCCAAAAAAGAAGGACCCCTCTATCTTATAAGAAACACACAAATATAAATGGCCCATGGTAGGCGGGGGGGGGGGGGGGTACAGATGCAGATTCGGATTGAGGCCCAGGAGCTTTAAAGTTACGCCTCTGGTTACAAAGCTTAGGCGGTAGCTTCAGGACAACCAGCTGATATGTCAATCTAATGCCCCCTGTGTCATCCGCGGGCCGTCTGCAATCACGGACCGTGCATTGATGTTGCCCGGACCGCAAACGTGGACCATATAATGACATGTCATATTTTTTGCCGGACGGGCGCCGGGCAATGAACAGACCCTGGAAACCACAGTCCTGCACATTGGCCCATAGGAAAGCATTCATTTTATACTATCTGCAACTGCGGATAGTATATGGCTGAAAAACTGCTGTCATGTGCATGAGGGCTTCTTGACCTAAAGTCCACAGACAACTGTAATGAAATCTTCTAAGTCAGGCCGCTGATATTACACAGGTATAAGATATGTGAGAAAAAGTAGTGATTTTGGTGACAGAGAATTTTTTGTACCGCCATACACTGCAGCCCCCATGCCATCTTACAGGGAACAACAATTTTCACCCATGTGCACTACAAAATAAAATGGGCCTTACAGTACTTGTAAATTTTTATTTCGCCCCCCCCCCCCTATACATTTTGTAAAAATGGTCTTTGTCCAGGAGTAAATTTAGTCTAGTAACCTCTACCGGATTAGATGTACATGGCATAATACCGAGCACAAAAGCAAAAAGAATATTTTACCGATGGGCAATGCAGCGTCCAACTGCTGCCGAGTCTATCACAGCGGTGACATCGAGAAAGTCTGTGTCTTAATGAAATGCAGAGCGCATGAGAAACACAAATCAGAGGACCACTCTAACAAAAGGGTTGTCCCCGAAACATTCATTTTTCATGGTTCTCCCCCTCATTAGGTTAAATAGATTCAGACCTTTTTTGACTCGGTTCAAGTCCTTTGTTCATGGTCTACAGTCTAGCTCTGCACCAGTGGTTGAGATTTGGGGAAAAAGAAGGGGGGGGGGGTTATGCGACTATATGTCCACGCCAAAAAAAAAAGTGAGAACATTAATTGTGTATCAGACAAATCAACACCAATAGATTATTCAACTGACCAAGGACTATAATAAAATATATGAACGAAGTCAGCGGAAAGAGAAGCCGGCACTTTATACTGCTGGGAGGTCCTGCAATGCAGCTGTGACAAACAGACTGGAGTCAGCACTCCACGTACAGAAAAGTGCCGAGGATGCGGAGAGGAACTGTTGAATCTCCAGCACATCAATAAACTGCAGCAGTTTGTGTGCTCTTAGAGATAAACAGGGTGTGAATAGCTCGACTGCAGTGCTAACTCCCAAAGAGCATCCGCTCTCTCATTGCCCGTGAAGCCTTAAAGAGTCCCTCTGCCCACATAGAACATTTGTAAGGTACCAGCTACAGTAGAAATGTTAACCTGTTCTGCAGCTTTGTTTAGGCTAGGTTCACACCACGTTTTTGCATCCTGCTGAAATATCCAGTTTTTGAAATAATTTTTTTTTCTACAGGAAAATTTAGAAGTCATTTTGTATCCATTTGCATCCTCTTCCAGACGAATATTTTAATTTTTTTTTAGTTTGTTTTTGAATCCATTCAGTTTCGGCTTTGTTCACATTTGCGTTGGAGGTGCCGTTAGACCCTCTGTTGCAGTTTCAGTGAGAAATGCCAGACAAAATAGCACTGCATACTGCGCTATTTTGTCCAGTAAAACAACGGACAGCATGAAGGAAAACCCGACAGAACCCATTAAAGTCAATGGATTCCGTCTGGGTGCCTTTGGTGTCCGCCGTGCTACAGATCCGGCACTTTTAGGGCTCATTTACACGAGCGTGTTATACGTCCGTGCGACGCGCGTGATTTTCACGCGCGTCGTACGGACCTATGTTAGTCTATGGGATTGTGCAGACAGTCCGTGATTTTTGCGCAGCCTGAGTCCGGAAATCACGCAGCCGCGCATCATAGGGTGATGACACACGGAGCTGTTAAGTGCCTTTTGCGCACGAAAAACGTAGCGTTTTTTGCGTACCCAAAACGCACACGCTCATGTAAAGTCGGCCTTAATTTTTTGTTGTTCTGCTCCTATGATGGTACGGTCTACCTATGTGATACAAGAGAAGGAACATTCATGACCTTCATGCAGATGGGTGGTATCAGGTGGAGTCTTTTTGTTCGTCCGTGACCATAGGGAATGAGAAGGATGTGAGGAATGCAGACACATGTTGGTAACTGGACACAACTGATATCCTTGCATCTTAGCGGTCACACAGCTGATACAAATAGCACAGATGCAGTTATAAGGTCAGGTCAGTTGGATTTGCTCCCTTCACTCCAGTCGGAAGTCAAGGAGTTCTTTGGGGTTTTTGTTAGTCAATTACCAGTAATACAAGTGAATATTAGTGCAGTATTAGGTCCTAGATCAGATCGAAAGGAACGTCTTCCTTAAGAGAGTTCTCTACTTTGGACAATCCCTACTGGTTAGAAAGGTTTCTTGACCACAAACTGGTCACAAAGTGTCCACCTGCTGGGACCTCCAGCGATCAGCTGTAATCTGTGGAGAAAAATACCAGTAAGGGTATGTTCACACGTAGTCAACAAAAACGTCTGAAAATCCAGAGCTGTTTTCAAGGGAAAACAGACCCTGCTTTTCAGTCGTTTTTTTACCAACTCACATTTTTCGCTGCGTTTTCACGCCGTTTTCGCAGCGTTTTTTACGTCCGTTTTTGGAGCTGTTTTCATTGGAGTCGATGAGAAAACCACTCCAAAAACGTCCAAAGAAGTGTCCTGCACTTCTTTTGACGAGGCTGTATTTTTACGGGTCATCGTTTGACAGCTGTCAAACGACAACGCGTAAATAACAGGTCGTCTGCACAGTACGTCGGCAAACCCATTCAAATGAATGGCCAGATGTTTGCCGACGTATTGTAGCCCTATTTTCAGACGTAAAACGAGGCATAATACGCCTCGTTTACGTCTGAAATTCGGCCGTGTGAACATACCCCAAGTGTTCAATAACCCTGCAGCGCCACCACAGTAGAAGTTAAGCATTACACAGAGTCCATTCAGATCAATGGTTTATCTGTGTAATTTAGGATAGGTCCTCTACAGCAAAACATGGTGTTTATAACTGCTCTCCACTCTGGCTAAGGGATGAGTCCTGAACAGAGGATCCCCCTATTTTAACTCCAAATTCCCCAATAGGTTATATAAAATGGGTTTTCTTAGCTGGACAACCCCTTTAAAGTAGGTCAATAAGAAACATGCTCACGCACCCGGCTCTATCAAGAATGGACAATGTTCTATGCCAACCATTCCCTACGATGGGGCCCATACTGCTTCTAGGGAGAAAATATGGTGTTTCACAAACATGCCGCACTGTGCACATCTACAGGTCTGTAAGGTCTACAGGTTTGTATTACGAACAGTGGACCACCCTGCTAGGACGTCCATATGCCCGTTTAGGGAACATACTTGCCAACCATCCCGAATTTACAGAGACTGTCCCGGGACTTGTCCCTGCAACTGCTGTATTCAATTGTATCTGCGTCCTCAGGACACAGATACAATTGAATATTATGGCAGAGCAGGAAACTATCCGCTTCTTGCTCTGCCATTCACTCCTCCTGGAGGGCGGGAATCCTGGGACAAAGTGTGGCCGATGCCCTGGCCGGGGATTCCACTCATAGACGGAGCCCCTGACTTCACCGTCCATATAATGGCTGTGACGTCAGGGCAGGGCACCTCCTGCAGCGGAATCTCAGGCCAGAGCATGGCCGATGCTTTGCCTCAGATTCCGCTCATAGACGGAGCCCCTGACTTCACGGTCCATATATGGACAGTGATGTCAGGGGCTTCCCCAGAGAAGTAGTCCCAGAGTAGAGACTATACTAGCGCTCTGCTCCAAGACATCTGCTCTGGGGAAGCCCCTTACATCACTGTCCATATATGGGCAGTGATGTCAGGAGCAGAGCAGGAGTCCCAAGCAGAGTGCGAGTAGCGCTCTGTCCGGGACTCCTGCTCTAGGGTTGCCCCCGACATCATATACTGGTCCAGGAGGATCCCCTGATGTCATGGTCTATGGACAGTGACGTCACGGGCTCCTCCAGCAGAGGAATCCCCGGCCAAAGCATGGCATCTACAGGTGGGCTGTGTGGCACTATCTATAGGTGTGCTGTGTGGCACTATCTACAGGTGGCACTATCTTAAAAAAGAGGTGTGCCACTTAGAGGGCACTGTGGCACTATCTACGGAGAACAATGTGGGACTATCTACAGGGGGCACTGTGGAATTTTCTACAGGAAGCAGTGAATGGCAATAACTACAAGGAACAGTGTGTGGCAATATCTACAGGGGGCAATGTGGCATTATCTACAGGGAGCAGTGTGTGGCACTATCTACTGGGGGCAGATTGGAGCACCATCTGCAAGAGGCACAGAGTGTGGCACTATCTACGCTGGTTTTTACACTACCAGTAGCGGTCAGCACATATCGCCTAGCCCTAGTGATAAAGTGAGACATCACCTGACTGTATACAACCGGAAAACCAGAGAGAGATACTGGCTACCAAAATAGTGGTCAGCCAAACTAGTGCAGAAATATGTTTATTTGTATGCAGAAATTCTGGCAAGTCCCCCCCCCCCCCCCAGATAAGCCAAACCCCATAGAACACACCACACCCTAAGTGTCCCTGGGAAAAAAAATATTCTAATGTTGGCAACTATGGAATAATGGACAGGGGTGGTCACCGTGAGACCCTTTATTTCAAAACCAGATAAATAAAAAAAAAGGTCTGCATATATTTTGACAATTTACTATGTTTTATACTACATTGCCTAGTTCTGTGCTAGGACTTGATCTTTAAAACTACTTATAAATCCCATTAAAAAAAAATTTCTTTCCTGACTTTTCAGAAATATATAAAAGTAGAGGCAATTCCTAAATCTATTTAGCCCTATCTACCTCCTTCCCTGACTTCCATTACAGCTCATATACAGACCCTTATCCAGCTTTCCCAGACCTCTGAATGGCAAATCTACCAATGTAAGAAGAAATACACTAATTGCCCTATACTGTTAAGGAGGTAGCCATCTTTATCTTGACTTAACTTGCTGCAGCGTGATATCACACAACATTGAAAAAAAAGTCAAGATAAAGGATCTTGCCACTGTATTTAATGTGTTAAGTCGAGATATCGACGGCTACATCTATACTTAACTTCCCATTCAGAACAATAGGAAAGCTGGGTGGCACACATTGTAAGTGGTGGCTGCATTGGTTGGTATCCAGTTTTCCAAGAAACGGATAGAATGAAGAGAATTTTATTAAAAAGGGGTTCTACCAAAATAGAAAAAAATAAAAAATAATCCAGACCGGGGAAGGCTTCAGAGGTTGAGACCCTCACCATCCTCGAGAATGAGCCGGTTACCATTGACACGGATGGGGGTAACGTAAATCAACATTGCGTGGTCACCTCTCGTTTGCGGGCTGGTACTAACTAATTATGTGGATTAGTGGGGGGTTTCCTGATGTCCGACACCAACATATGTTTACATCATGCCCAATGGACGTACAAGAGTCCATTTTAAGACATGATATTCGTTATTTACATTCACCTCCGGTAGCTGTGGCCCCTCCAGGTCACCCCTTTAAGCCACCACCCAGACAATGCACTACCGCCTTTTTCAGAGCTACATATTATAGGTTATCAGTGGGGAAAGCCATGCAGGTTCACAAACCATTAAACCCAGACACTGGTAAGGAACCTGCCAATTTCTACAAAGCCAAATGTGTGCCGCAGCACAGAGTATTTCAGGACATCTTGTTTGATTTTGTTAATGACAACAGCACTGCATGTAACAGACAACTATAAGTTTACACTAAGCATTTGCATGGTTTCCAGCAGTATCCGGAGGTCGTACTGGCATCTTCTTGTCCACAAAACAGATGGTGTCACTTGACCTCAATATACTGCATCGGTGTGTTGGCTGCGGTTCATAAAATTGACATCGCAAGCTTTTCATCCTGTCACCATCTACCTGCGCATTCCGTGAAGATCCATTTCTGTGTCTCACATCAACAGGTAAGGCGAACGTATGAAGTAGTCAAATAAAAAAAGCCAAGCCAGAATATTCCAAGGTCAACGTGGCTGCTGAACAATAGCCCGAGCACACACAATGCCAACAAAACAGGTCAACACCTGTTCTGGCTTCACTGCTGCGGTGCCCTGCCCTAGCGGCTACAACAAATACTCGACACTTTCCAAATCTGCATAGTACAAAAAGGATGGCCCTGTGCCACCTACAGAAAAGGTATAAAACGTCCACAAAGAATAATAAAACAATTAAAAAAAATATATATATTTTTTACAAACTTTATAGATTTGCCAATTGCTTAATTCAATGGGAACAGTGTAATGCTTACATTTTCCCTGTGGTGGCGCTGCAGAGGAATTCAACACTTGCTGAGAGAAACTCCCACAGATTTCTAGCCGGTCCATTGTTATTAACCGCCTATAGTCCGACTAAAAACCGAAGGGAACTTGAATTTCAAAATACTCGAGACTAAAGGATGCAATTCCCATAATAAAATGTCTAATATTACCAACAATTGCAACTAATAAATATTCAACATCCATCATAATTAATATGGAGTAAAGGAGGGTGTTCCTAATGATGTGGGGTACGAATCATTACTATTTCCCCAAACAATATTTGACATTACACAATTACTACAGAACCTCATCCGGAATATCTGCAAATTTCAATAGTGGAGGAGTCCAGATTGGATTTACATTTATTTCTATTCTGTACTCCATGTCAAATGCTCGTATTCAAATGAGGTTTCTTCCTGTTGTTCGGTCATGGTTTTCCAAGGACAATAAAATGTCTGGGTGTTACCAATAGAACGGTTATGTATGCATGGGAAAATCAGAGTGAGCTCATCCCCACTGGATAAATCCAGAGCACTGAAAACAAGTTCACAGGGGTTAAACAATGCACAGTGTCTCCTGTAAGAAGCATGCACAGTGGGAGGAAGAAAAAAAATATATACAAAAATACAATAAAAAAAAAAAAATAAAAAAAATGTTATGTTCATAAAGTTCTTCCCCTGAAAATTGTTTAGGTAAAAAAATAAAAAAAAAAATAAAAAAAAGTAAACGAATTGCACAGCTAAAAAGAAATAATGATATGAAACTTCAGAAACATAACATTGTGAATTTAAAAAAAAAAAAAAGAAAAAATTATATCGTATACACAGCTACACACACACACTATATATATATATACACACACAAATTAGTTCTTATTTTAAATTAAAAAAAATAATCTATATATAGTTTTACATTTGTATTTTTACATTTTTGTTTTTAGTCAAAAGAAAAAACCTCTGAATTAAATTGCACCATTTTGGAAGAGCATTCAAGGACAAGATACGCACAACGGCATTATCCCCCCTTCCCCATTAAATTAAAAGAGAAGCCTTTGAGTTGAGGGTCCGCTCCCTTTAAGAGCCCCCAAAAGTCTTTTATTCCCAAAGCTGGATAAAAGCATCAGTGTTAAACTGGTGGCACGGTGCCAAGATCTTTGCCAAACTTCCCAGTTGCAAAACAAGCTGTTTCTGCACACCAAAGTAACCACACAGCAGGCCTGCGGAGACCGAAGACAGCTGACAGAGATGGCTGTTTCTGTCCCTCTATTGTACTCTCATCCATCCAAACACCAACATCTGCTCCACTACAATTTACTTTTTACACAACATTTAGCAAAACTGTGCCTCTCAAAGCGGCATCATTAAGGAACCATCAACAAATAAATCGCAAAAAAGTCCCGCACGACAATTGGAAAACTAAAACGTAGTTCGTCTTGCATATGTTGAGCCTTAGTTGAGACGAATGTGACACTTGCAACAATAAACACATTGCAAAGTACTTCTCCTTTAATAGCAGCGAAGCTGGGACAACATCAAACTTGCTACTCGAAAACGCGGCCATAACCGTAAAAATGACAATTGTGATGACATCGGAGTTTACTTGAGAGAGAAAGCAGATGTGCCGTGTATGTATTATGAGCATCTACATCCAGACGACTAAAAATTATAATATTCAAATGGAAAAACAAAAATCTTGGGAGTGTATGAAGATTTTGGCTGGATTTTGTGCATTGTAATGGAAATCTATTTAGTATTATTGCTGCATGGTTGGGGCACTTAAAAGGGAACCTGTCATTCAAACTGGAACGGTGACAGCTGTACGCCATAAAAACAGACATTTACATATTTTTGCTTCGCATCATTTCGAACAATGAGAAAAATAAAAAATAAAATATATATGTGTGTTTTTAATATTTTTCTTTCAAAATTGACTGAGAATGACATGGAGAAAAATGCATTTAGATGACAAAGTCTTTCCGTGGACAAAACAAAATGTAAATTTTTTTTTAAATGATTATTACTTTGCAGGTCCTGCATCAACTTGTGACACAGAGTTCTCCCACTGGTCTAGTTCGCGGGTTCTAAAAAAGTAGAAACTTCTACAAATCCTGCAGCGGTTGCCATTGTCTGACATAGCGGAGAACGGGGAACCCGAGCACATAAAAAAGGAGGAAGCCTCATTTAATCGGAATCTCCAATCTGGTCAAACAAAAAGAAAAGAAAAAAATAAATAAAATGGCCATTTTTATTTATCTTGAATATTATGACGATCGATCGATCGATCAGAACCGTGGTCTGAGCCTCCAGGCATTAAAAAGGTCAGGGCACTTACCACCCAACAGTGATTGGTTTTCTGCAGTCTAAGTTTAAACAATGCTGAATTTGACTACAGGCTTTTTGGGTTATGGGCCCTCGGGCTCTGTCCGAATGGTGAATCAACCCTTGGTGACAACTAATGAAATCTAGCATTGTCCCGTGCATTCTGTTGCGAAGAAATAATAGAATTTTTCATTATTTGTGTTTTTTTTTTTTACTAGTTTCTCTTTGAGGGAATAATCCCATTTCAGAGGTGAGACCTGCACATACCTAGGGATAGCTGCAGGTCCTCAACCACGTAGAAAATGAATGAAGAGTTGGCTGAACATGTGCATCCATTCACTTTTATAGGAGCTAAAGAAATAGCAGAGCACAGCAGGCGGCCAACTCACCAGCTCGGGCTGTGGTCAGGGAACCCCCGTTTTCCAGATAATGGATATGCCATAAATGTTTGAGGTTGGAATACCCCTTTAACCATCCACAATACATGTATATTGCATATATGGAAATTTGTTTTCACTAAAAATATTATATTAACAATCAAATAACAAAAAGTTTACAAAATGTAGAATTGTTTGGTGAAAACTGGGTAATGCCTTGAGACAACATTGAGTAAATGTTGGTTAGAAGTACATGACCGGTTATTGGTACACACAACATCCTTTATAGGTCATCCTGCTCCTTTTCCAAAATTTTATCTGTCATTACATAACAACATTACAGCTTCGTAGACTTCCCCTTGTGAGTAAGACAGAAACCACCAGTGCTGGGAAGTGTTTTCTTGTCATATATTATTCAAAGGGCAAAGCAACCAAATCGAGGAAAAAAAAAAAATGTAGATTGTCCTATTTCATCCACATCCTCCCCCTTCCCCTGGTTGAACAGGTGTCTATTTTTTACCCCCAATATCTGTGTTACCCAAGCTACTAAAAAATATACAAAAAAATTCTGTGTCCTTGTGCAAATTCTACAAAGTATCTGCTATATATAATAATATCAGAATAATGAGAAAGTTGAATGCAGAGGAAAATTGACTATTGATGGGGGTGGGGAATAGTAGTATGTGATGAGATGACGTCATTCAGAGGCAATATGGGTCCCCTAAAAAATGTTGTCCCCTTTCTATTGATTTCAATGGAAGTCTCCGAAGGCCCCCCATCAGTGTTAGAACTCCCATTCCTTCTAGATATAACCCTTCTGACATACCTGAAGGACACACCATAAACCATTCCCTTATAGGACAACTTCAGTCCTTACATACATTGATCATTCTCTTGTAGGATGTCAATGATGATCGGTGGCAGAACAGACACTATCTAGCATTGACATTTTTTGGTAAAGTCCCATGATGTACCATGTGCCAAAACCATTTTTCTATTGTCCCTACAGACTTGCAATCTTAGGTTCTAGGATATTTATTTTAAAGAAGGGCCAGTCACCTTCAAAATGTGATTTAATCTACAGGAATCATGTTCTATAGCCAGAGAAGCTGAGAAGAATGATATATCTCTGCTCCTAATATATTTAGGAGTCCAGTGGGCGGTCTCACTCAATTAACAGCCTGCCATGTAGGAGTGTACATATAGAAAAATCGGTCAATCATTGATTAGGACCGCCCACTGGACTCCTAATCCTATATTAAGCAGTGAAGATATAAAAATGTAAAGTCATACTAAATATTTTCCCCCTACCGTATAACATGCTGCCTGCAGATCCAACATCAGGTTCAACGTGACAAGTTCACTTTCAAGAGACCAGGTCATCACAATAAGACAAGACTGAAGACCTTGTGAGACACTAATAATGAGGATCATAGATCAGGAGCCAGTTTAATTAGGATAGTTTCAGGGAAGCATAGTATACCCAAGTTTAACAGTCCATAACACCGGGACCAGCCCTGCCCCGTACTACTGAACAACATAGAACCCTATTGTGATTTGAGTTCGGCTCAGTAGAAGCACCGATTAGTTACAATGTGCACTTGTCACATAGTGAAAATCCAGTCCTGTAAAACAGGCACCAGTCCCTCACAAATGCACTAAAGGGAATCACTTATCCTAGCCCATCACCTATGGCATGATCAGCAACTTGTACCAATACGTTATAGAAAAAAAAAATTTATTTTTTTATTTATCATTCATCAATTGCGCCCCTCTTCCCAATGATATCCTAGGCAGCTGCCTATTCTTTCTGACCAAGTTATAGTCTACCTTTAATGGCAGTATTTAGATTGTCAATTGAATGCAGCAGGTTACACAATGGGGACAATTACTAATACTGGGGGTACGGCTTTGTGGTATACCAAATAGGAAATATAAGCGTAGCATACACTGTAGACCCTTCCAAAAGGCTTTCATCCTGTACCCAACGATTGTTAAATTATCTATAGATCAGTGTTCCTCAATATGTGGCTCTCCATCTGTTGCAAAACTACAACCCCCAGCGTGGACTGACCGTGCGGTTTGGTTGTAGTTTTAAACAAAACAAGAGCCAGATGTTGAAGAACACTGACCTATAGGTTGTCAATGGGCTGCAGGAAACTTTGGCCATTTCATCTACTATGTTAATGGGTAGGAGATCAGGACATTCCATACTACGGTGGTCATGGTACCTTCAAACTGGAGAAAGACCTTAAATAAACCAGGAAGGTGGATAACAAGAAAATAACTTCTGGTATCAGACACTTTCGCCAGCCTTAAAGTGGGAAGAAAGCCTCCTCTTTCTGTAGAATCCATGCCAAGAATGATTTCCTGCAGGGACGGGGAATAGAGAACATTGGCTGCAGTAACTCGATCACCAAAAGGAAGTTCTGTTGATTTACCAGCAGTTCCAGATTCAATCAAACCATCAGTATCACAGTAATGATTCTGAGCATCAACACAATGCCGCAGCCTGCAACAGTTCACTCTGTGCCTGCCAAAATGGGCTCGTTCTGTACAAAATACTCATTACCTTGAGGGTGATCACATTTCATTAAAGCGCAAGCATAGCCAGGATTAAATATTCATGTATAAGAAAAACGCCTGGACTACGGAGCTTTGATTCTCTGAACAAAAACAGTCATGGAGGTATACAGAGTAAAAATACTGGAAAATTATTTGTGGCCATGAAGATGATGAAGATGTTCCTCAGGGCTTCTCGACCGACGCTTCAGTTTACCACGGTAGTGTGAGGATGTCATCCGGCATCACATGACCGTAACAACCAAACACTAGCAGTAGCGGGGTCGTCATCTCGTTGGCCACTGATTGCCTGCCGCGGTTAGGTGGTGTCGAAAAAGTCTGAACGGATTTTAAAGTACATTGTAATTTTAAAAGAGGGGGGGGGAAATGAAATAAAAATGTTACAATTTTCCAACCTCTTTTAAAAAATATATATAAAACAAAAAAAGACAAAAAAAAAAAAAAAAAAAAAAAAGGAAGGACAGAAAAACACCCACCCCCGTCATCCTCTTAAGGATCCATACTCCCTACTTTCTGCAGCACATATTGCAAAGTCAGGGGGGAACGCTGGTGGACACTTGGGCTCTCCTGCAGGCCCCCTCTCCAGAATCCGTGCTGGACCATCAGCAAAATTTCTTGACAACGCAAGAGAGGTGCTATATTTACCCACAGGTCATTTTACCAGGAGTTTCAGACGACTGGATTTCAGGTTAATGGACTTTTATTACACACATTATGTAAAAGCTGAAGACTGGTCTTGCGAGCTACCGAGACTTTATCGGCCCTACACCCGATACCAACATAAAAATCTATGTAAGCCTTACACAACCGCAATGATTGTGCAACATGGATAGCAATGTCGATTGGAAATAAAGACATCAAACGCAAACCAAAGTCATGGGACATGAAACAAGTGGTTATACTTCCGCAGAATATGCCATCAAGGTCTAATAATTGGGGTTTTTACCGCTGGGACCCCAACTATCAGGAGCACAGGATCCCCTGATCCCTGTTCTTCCAAATGTTGCCAATTTTTAGTACCACCTGTCAATTACGGTCAGCATATTCCTTTTTTTGGTATGGAGTTTCCAAAAACTTATTAATAAGGCCCTATTGCCCAACAGAGGCCAAAAGTGTCCTTTTGGCATCCACCGGCCTGGCGTGCGTCAGCATAACTTTTTTTTTGTCCACGGTTTATGAAAGAGTAGTATGCTGGGCTTTCCGTACAGGGGTAACCCTCAAAAAAATACTGTGCGCTATATAGTTTTAGAATTAGAGCCTATGGGTGATGTATGCCATTGCTTATATATATATATATATATATATATATAGGCGACATCCGTCAAGAGTATGTCCTCACTTTTCCCTCTAACATACACTGCAAATACAGTGTGAACCTGGCCTAAGTAGTCATGAAGCGTGGCAACATTTTCACATTTTTGGCCTAGTAAACTTGACACCACAATTGAACACTTTAATAACCACCAAATCCAACATAAAAATAGTGCAGGAAATAAAAAAAAAAATTATGAAGTCAACATGAGGCTCTTATTTTAGAAAAGGTTCACTCACATTAACACATTCACTGACTGATAATTGGAACAAATGGTACATAAAATGTGGTCTTGGGAGGTATTTGGTATCATGTGGAGAAACGCCGCCTCTAAAAAAAAAAAAAAAAACAAGTAAAATAAGAGACGAAAAAAAAAAAATTTAAAAAAGAGAGCACGCAGGAGCCTATGGTGGGTGGCACATGAATGTGTAAAATGCACAGGTGGGTGGTCTCTGCAGTGGGTGACTGCAACAACTGGTGTCGTGCTGCTCAACAAGCTACAATCTGGATATCTAGTTTCAAAAAGTCCCTCATCATAGTTACTCTATTCCAATAAACACCATATTTTTTTTACATTTTCAAAGAGGAACGGTCACCGGATTTAATTTGTGACAAAATTATAGGGGTATACAAGTTCCCCAAGCAAAGCTAGGAGTTACTGCTCTTTATTTTACACTGCGTGGGAGAGATCAGAGCCCAGAAATCCTTTCTGCTGCCCTAGCAAATTATACTTCCCCCCCCCTTAAATAGCGATGGACGACTTTCTAGCCAATTGCATGGCAACTAGGCAAACCTACTTATGCGCTTGGCTGAAAAGCTGCACATGACGAATAGCGTGAAACCCCTGCAAGCATAAATTGAAATGGCACATGGCAAGACTTTGTGGCTCCAATCTCCAGGCTGTTGGCTATACTGGTTTCTTTTGAAACCCAAGAAGGAAGAGAAGCTAGCTACTTCCTACCATATTGAGATCACCAGTGAAGTACACTTTAAATGTCTTGACTTGCTAGGCTTTGTTCATACTAGTGTCATTGCTTCTATTTATAAACTGAGCCATAAACTGGATCCATTTTCCAACGAATCCCGATAAATGCTGATGGTCTGCATGGACTTAAAGGGATCATTTAGGTTTCTGACTGCAGATTGTGCTATTCTTGTTGTCAAAAATACCAGAAGCCCTGACGGAACTTGGAAAACACAGATGTAAAAAGCACATCAACACTTGGAACGTTATAGACTACAAATTCTTGAGTGACTGGGTGACAAAGAAATTAGATCATGAGAGCCAATATGGATGATAATGGTAGCCACCAAACATACTGTTTTACACTTTGAAGGACAAGGAAAGTTAAACTTTTTAACTGGTAGTATTCTTAAACTAATTGTCCCAACATGACAACCCCGTTCTATACTGAAAAGTCAACCGATCTCAGGCGTTTATGAAGCCAAACCTGCAGTGATCACCTGGGGGAATGTTCTTGCTGACCATACATCTTCCCTGTAGTGCCCACTTCAGGGGAAATGTCGTATTTCATGGCAGCCATTAAAGTCCATGTACCACATGGATGAGCCACGTCTACCATACATTGTTGGTAGCAGCTCTCTGCTCTGGCTAATAGAGGGGTTTTACTAGTGGGGCCAGGAGCAAGCTAGCTCAATAGACCTAGAACATTTGCTAGTAGCTCCCAACTTTTTGGGATGCTTTCTACTTGTGTCCATGAAAGTTGTTATTTTCAGATCCCTAAAGAAGTCAGGTGGGCTCCTGGAACGATCCAATCGACTCAGTCTTTAGTATTTGGTCTATCCTTGCATCATAGAACATTCAATTTTCCAATTCACATTAGAAACATTCTAGACAAAGTAGATGTTCTGTGTGTTCTTCAATTTCCTGTTACACTTGTTCATGAGTTAATAAAATATCAAAATAAAAAAAAAAAAGTCTTAAACATAACGTAAAAGATAAAATGTTCTTTCATTCAGAAAATACAAAGCTGTGTACAGATAATACATGTTGCAAGATCTGCAGAGGCGAAGGAAGTCAGTCATGATAAAAACATTTTTCTGAGAAGTGGTCGGTGGAACGTTCCTGGTTTTTAAACTCGCTGCCCAGAATTTACAGAGATAACAAAAACTGTTGTGTTGCTGATAACCATTTTAGGGGCTTGTGTAGATTTGTCAACTCACCAAATTTGCATGGCCCAATTCCCCACCCAGTCTGCTAATAATGCCATGGAGTCCCACACAGGTTCCTGTCACCCAGTTGCAAATGCGATGAAACCAACAATGCTGGGCCCCTTCTCTCCTTGAGCCCCATAGAAAAAGTATGGTCTACCGTGTCTGTTATGTATGGCCTTGTGTCTGTGCATACATTTCCCTCCTCACATAATGATACCGCCATATGTTACCAAGTCTTTCCAAATTCAACCTAATGAGAAGGGAAAATTACTCGTCCCCACAAGATCCCCACAGTTAGGACTGTAAAGTCCACAGCCGCAGACCGTTCTTACCTGCCTCCTTACGGCCATGGACGAATGGGTGCCGGGTGGCATATCCCTCGAGACACGCCGACACTCACTTCCGCATCGCTGCACTGTTTCCCATAGGGTGCGCACGCTCGGCCTTAAAGGGCCAGTACACATACACACACGAGTAAAATCTGTAATTCGCCCATGATCCCCCTTGACTATAAAAAGGGCTCTACCCTTTCACTCATTGCCTGAGTGTTGTGTTTACCCATGTTAGTCTTAGCAAATGGTCCCTCGGTGTTATCCTGTTCCCGTTGTTCCTTTGCCTTGCTACCTGTATTCCGTGCTAGATTTGTTCCTGTGCCTTAGTGTTGGAGTAGTGTCGAGCCACCTGTCACGCCTGCCAATATACACCACGTCTGGTGTCTGCAAGTTCATCTATGCGGAGCCTCTGTTACGGTCTTGATTATCAAAGGTACTCTTGTACTAGGACTGTTTGGCCAGCTGCTACGGCGGTGCGGCCTAGTGAGTCCACATACCTATGGATCGTGACAAGGACTACTGAATTAATGCAGGAGAAAGCTCCAGGATGATGAGGTTGTTAAAGCAGAACTATGGCCAAATACAAAAACGTGCATGCAGTAAGGTCAGTTAAACAAAGCCGTAACACTAGTGATCCAATTCAATTGACGAAAATTGTAGAAGTTTGGGTGTTGTGGTTGTGATACATCAACAAATATAAGGACATAATACAGCCACGTGAATCAGACCTATGTCTAATTTCTCTTTCTTGTAAACTCAGCTGTTGGTGCGTCACACTTCTGCCTTCAGTTTCTGGAACAGGAAGTAGCTGCCTGATGACTAGTCGTCAGACACATTAACTCTCATGGGGCTATTTTTTCTGTCATCCCTGTTCCAGTCCTCAAAGAACCTCAGATAACTGTTGAGTATTTTTTTTCAATATATTTGACAGATGACATAAAAAAAGTGTATAAGGGATAAGTATATAAAAAGGAGGAAGTAGCTAACTTCTCATCCTATTTGTGTTTCAATAGATATTAATATAGCTGACAGCCTGGGACATAACCATATAAAAAGAAAAGATAAAATAACATTTAAAAAAAAACAAGAGTAGTATTTTTAAGGCATACGCATACTCTGAACTATTCTGCTCAAATCTCTGGAAATATTCCACACACCCACACATTAAAAGCCGATTGGAGCCAACAGCAGACTAAGTGGTGTAGCATGGCACTTTCGTAGCGCCACTGTCACTTTGTTATATAGATCAGCGGGAGTTCAAGTAGTCGGACCCCCGCCAATCTGGCGTTGGTGGCATATCCTAGAAATATGCCACCAATATCTGGTATTACCATACTTCTTTAAAGCGGCACAGGCTATTATGTCCTTGCCCACACTATGAAGTCCAATAATACAAAAAAGGACAGATATGTTGACCGTGATGAATATAACAAACCAGTCAATAACTTATTCTTCCCTGTAAATGTATTTTCCACAGCTTAATAATTTCTGGAAATGTGCGGGTCTTTGGGTTTCCTTCACATTTGAGGCTATAAACAGTTCAAGAAAAACAGGAAATTGTGTTACACACAAGCTCCTCTCCTAGAACTATGTATAACACTGTACTCGAGTAATGGGCGGCTACAGTGTGACGGCTGTTGAACTCGTACAATACCATTCACTGTGATGAACTGCTAGCAGGAACTGAAATCAGAAGGCAGCTCAAAGAGCGCACACAAAAATAGATCTAAAAATATATATTTTTAAGCCACATTAAAAACCCCTGCCCAATATTGTGTAGGTCCCCCTCGTGCATCTAAAACAGCTCTGACCCATCAAGGCATAGACTCCAGAAGACCTCTGAAGGTGTCCTGTGGTATCTGGCCCCATGACATCAGCAGCAGATCCTTAAAGTCCAGTAAGTTGTGAGGTCTCCATGGATCGGACTTGTTTTTTTAAGCACATTCCACAAAAGCTTGATCGGATTAAGAATTGGGGAATGTGGAAGCCAAGGAAGCCACATTTAAGGCTCTATTACACTGGCCAAGTTTGGCCGTGCAGTGAGCGCCGGACGAGGCATCGTTGATCGGCGCCCGTTTGCTCCTGTCACAAGGAGCTATGGATGGGGATGAGCGCTTGTTACTCTGATCACTTGTCCCCTTACATTATCATCAGGTCGGCAGCGCGTCGCCCTGTTTACACACCTAGATGTGAGGCAGACATTGATAATCTTTTAGTTTTTTAAAGCGATACGACCAGCAGATGATCGAGCCTTGGCATTGGCAATGAGCGTTCTATAAAACAGTCGTTTGCCCTATAATTACTCAGTGTAAAAACCCCTTTAGACTACATGCAAACATCGCGTAATTTAGTGTGGAAAATCTGCATTAAAACGCAAGTATTTCCGCAAGTAAATCCGCACTTATTGTTGAATCTTTTTATGCCGTTTTAGGTGCAGTTTTTACATTTTGATGCAGAAACAGATTTTATGCTACGTATTTTGGTGTATTTTTTTTTAAACTTGTCGGATACAATTCTGAGATGAAAACACAGATAAATTGACATGCCGCGGCTTAAAGTAGTTAAAGTGGTAAAGTCCACACCGCAAGTGCGCAAAAATTGTGCAACATGTATACAAAAGATTACTTGCAATGTCATTTACTCTTCTAGTACTGTATTATGCTGCGGATTTGCTGCAGGAAAACCAAAGTGGCAAAGTTGCACATAATACGCATTGTGCGCATTTGACCCCAAATCTTTATCATGTTCCTCAAACCATTCTTGAAGTTTGACACATACTGCTGAAAAAGAGGCCACTGCCATTTGGGAGTACCGTTGCCATGAAGGGGTGTACTTGGTCTGCAACAATTTTTAGGTAACGGATGCCTGAAAGTAAAAACCACATTAGTCATTTATAGCAGCACGATTTTGCAGGTAAGCAGCAGTTTTACTTGCGAAGCAGCACGCCCATTATCAATTTGGAAACACGTCGCACCACGGTCACTATGCAAGACTGTACCTCGATGTGCCAAGCAAGCAGAAATGGCAGACAAAGCCCTGGGGCTGTTACCCAGATTTTCACAGCTCTTGAATGGCATGTAAATCTGGATTGGTATGCCATGTTATGCCCCCACCGGTGTCTCTCTCCAAATGTTCTCCTTGTGCGCCTTTATCCAGGATACACCAAACAAAAAACACACTCAAGATTTCCAAACTAGTTTCGTTACTTTAGACACACAAATCCCTGTTTTTAATCACATCAGCCGGGATACTGGTGCGTGTATGTCCAGCTATACTGGGGTTTTCCGTGATTTATGGCATATCGAGTTGATACACTATAAATGTGTCATTGATGGGATCTAATGTGGGTGCCCCAAATCCTGGGAGAGGTGTGGCCTCGGATAGTGTCCATGGCGGTTTCCATATCCCATAGACTACAATGGAGAGTGACATCCTGTTCTCAGGATTGGTGGCCCCCAACCCAGCAATCATTTACGGCATATGAATGCCTGTCACGATCTGTGGGTATGTGGACCCACTGGGCTGTACCGCCATAGCGGGATACCAGCAGACACCAGGCGTTGTGTAACAGCAGGCGTGACCGATGGCACAACACGACGGATACAGGTACGGGAGCACTGGGAACTAGATAACACTAAGGAACCATTTACAAGACTAACGGGTAAACACAACAACACTCAGGCAATGAGTGAAAGGGCAAAGCCCTTTTTATAGTCCATCGTGGTCATGGTTTAATTGAGGATAACTAGAATGGAGCGGAAGTGAGCACTGGCGTCTACTGGGGAGGAGATGCGGGCCAGCGCTCAGATCCATGCCTGCGGCCATCGGGGGGTGAGTAATCCCGACTGTCTGCGGCCATGGACGCTACAATGATATTAAAAAGGGACATCTCCTATATGACACCCCTAAAGAGCAAAGAGGGAATTAGCATATTTTAACGGTGCCCTGACACGGGGGCAAACATTTTGTATGAACCTCAGCCACCTCCAGGTTGTGAAAAGGATTAGATTTTTTTTCCCGGCTATTATGAGCAGTGATATGGAAAGAACTGCAAGCATTAGAAAATGCCATTCACACAATAGTTCGAATACCAAATCTCTTGCTCAGAATCACATGCTTATTTGTTTTTTCTTTGGAACTCCTGTATTTATGGAGCCATTGTATGACTAACGGACATTACTAAGTGATAAGCTCTTGTATGTGACCCATCCCCCTTTCATATTATGGTTGACGACTGCCTTGCAGCAATCTGGTTCGACAATTTGTTTACATCAAGACTGCAGCTTCTGTGCCATAGTCATTGTGATAGAAGCCGCCATAGGTTTCACAGCACAGTATTCAGGAATTCTGGTGCCCAACCATAGGCATCAACAGTCTCTCCTACAGAATGGATGGTGGAGGCTGGTGAAATCATTCAGCATAGTCTGCCCGCCCTATGCAGGAAGAGGAGAACCAGAACATTAACACCCACCAATAATATTTTGTGGGAAGTCCAGAACCACTGCTTATACCTCCGCACCATCCACGGGATTGTCCTGTGAAATAGACATCAAAGAGGCTCGTGCGTAAATGCCCCAAAGTGGACGTTTTTTGGAAGGTTTAGTGGGTGTTCCAGAGGGGATCAGGGCCGGGCTAAAAATGTTCAGTGAATGGGGATGCAAATGTTATGTACTGTGCAGTCAGGGGTCTGGACGGTATTTTAAAAGGGGTATTTCTGTTGCAAGAAGTTATCACCTATCCAATGGATAGGTGATAGCTGTTAGATTGGTGGGGGGGGGGGGTCCAACTGCTGGGACTTCCACAGAGAACCAGAACGGGTTTACTGTGTTCCCCATTCCTCCCAGCAAGAAGGCCACTTGCCGGAAGGAGGTGTTGAGCGGCGGCCAAGAACGCCCAATGCCGCTCCATTTAAAGTCTATGGCAGGTCGACCAGACTCCCACCAATCTAACAGTTCTCACCTATCCACTGTCTAGGTGATACTTATTGCAACCAGAATACCCCTTTAAGACCTGTGTCCTGCAAAGACCTCGGCCTTGTAATGAGTTTCTTACTTAAATGCATTGTTTTACAATGGCGTGTTCCCCAATGTGGCAATATCAGCTACATAAAGTTGCAACTTTCCTGCAAAGCCATATTAACCCCGCAGAAGTCAAACAGAAGGTTAATTGTATGAACTTCTTCTGTTTTGGGGCAGACATTTTATGGTCATGAACATTTAAAGGGCTTGTCCAGGAGTACGGTCAGAAAAAAACAAAATAATGTTATTACACTGAAAACAGAAAAATAAAATAAAATAGTAATTTTACATTTTGACGTGCAGTTACCATGGATGACGTCACCACAGCCCTGTTTTTGAATATACGGCTATGGCTTTGCAATGTCATTAGTCTTTTATAGAGCCCTATCCCTAGACGAGTATTAAAAGAAAAATGCTGCGCAGATGGAGAAGAACATAAAAAAATCATGTCGACAACCTGTAGCTCTCCAGCTGTTGTAATACTACAAGTCCCAGCATGTTCTGTCAATCCACCACTCCGCAACAGCTGGCGAGCCACAGGTTGTCTCTCTCTGCTATGTATTCAGAGACCTAAATAAAAAATTATTATATATATATATATATATATATTCCAAAAAAAGGAGCCACCACGTCCTTTTCAGTAAAAATTTGATTTATTCACCACCACAGCCCTACTCAATGGGGTCTTTCTCAAGCAATACAATAAGTGAGCAGTGCACATACATATATATTCAGGCTTCAACAATTTATAATTAAATAAGTCCTTTGGGCGGATGATGTGTGTACAGTGTGTTTTATATACATGGTATGACACATCCGTCCCCATGATGTGCGAGACGTTGCCATTCATTTGGAGTCGATCGCCCAGTTTGGACATATTGTGACTGAGGGTTGTGGCTCTGCCTTAAATAAATAAAAAAGATCAACAACTGTTAAATACGTTACTCTTTGTATCAGACTTTATATGAAGTTCGTATGGCAAATACTTAACTTTCTGAGCATGCGCTTGATGAATCCCATGTATATGATTTTTTTGTGTGTCAAGCCTCAGTTGCGTAGCAGGAACTCAATGGGTATGCGTGAATGTAAGTGCTAGCGCATGCGCAGTGATTTTTTTGTAAACGCCGAGATGCACCGCATTACGGAACGCGTGAAAGGATCTGAATATTGGTGCGTTCGATACAGATTATTTTAATGCTAAGCACTTACACTTTATAGAGTGAATATTTGTGATATTTTTACTGTATTACAACGGCTGTGTATATATATATATATATATATGAATTGCACCTGAATGTTTTGCATCTGTTTATGCAACAATGAAACTCCTGTTTTTGTAGCTATAATATTTAATTATTTAATTATAAATAGTTGAAACCCGAATATATGTATGTGCACTGCTCACTTATTGTATCGCTTGAGAAAGACCCCTTTGAGTAGGGCTGAAACGTCGCATATATATATATTATATATGTCTCAGTATTGCAGGTTACGGAGCACATATGGCTCTCTAGTACGAAGTCGTAAATGCTTCTAGGGTAGAATAGCTCCGTACATATTGCATACAATTTATTTACGGAGACAAACAGTAAAGCACAATAATGTAGGACCTATTACTATGCCATGTGCATGCAGCCCAATAGAAAGACACAAGAGAATTTTTATTGATGCATTTCACCAGTATATAAGTGAAGATCCAATAAAGGGAGACCCTTTAGATTAATGGAAAAAAAATCCCTTGTTCTGGGGAGGGCAAACAAGCGGTAATCCTATACTGATGGAAAGTACCTAGTAGTTACCAGCCTGCTCCCGAAATACAAGTCCACAATCCTATCAATGTCAAAAGTCATCAAGCGAAAGAGAAGACACAACTGATAATAAAACATAGAACTGATATTCTAGATGGATTGCGTTTATATGAATGGTGGGTCACACAAAAGGGTTTGTTCAATAGAAACCATTGTGGAAAAATAAGATTATTACATAGAAAATGCAATTTGACCAGTGAAAGCGAGAAAGAGGAAAAAAGAGAGAAAGAGCAAACAAGAGTTAAGGTGGCCATACACATTAAATTTATGTCGGCCGAAACGGCAGAATTCGGCTTACCATCTATTGTGTATGGGAGCTTCCCGACTCTCTCCTAATGGCAGATGTCAGGGAGAGAAGGATCGGCAAGTTGTATTTCAAGATGCCCGATCCTTTTGTTTTTAGGCCAGATAAGCTGCCAGAGGTATCTGGCAGCAATATACCGCATTTTCCCATTCAGATCGTATACACACCAAGTTGAGACGAGCTTGCATGTGTTTGGGGCGACGGGACGAATAGCTGTTAGCCAAACTAGCGCATCTAATATGTATGGCCAGCCTTCGAGCAAAAGAGTGACTGACAATGGCAATATTCCTGCATTTGATAATCCAGAAAGCCTGAAAGTCCCATACAGAACTACAATGTAATGTGGCATTTTACTCAAATAAAAAACTGTGAAGACTAAACAAACAGAGAACCAATTAGTAAATTTCTTTGATTAAAAAAATCTCAAATCTGGCTCCTCTCAGACAATTAAAATTGGAAGGGGGTCAGTGAATTCCTTTAAAGTAGTATTCAGACTTAAAAGGGGTTGTCCCAAGATTAAATATTATCCCTTAACCACAGGATAGGTGATAACATGGTGATTGGTGGTTGTCCAACCGCTGGAACCCCCACTGATCACAAGAACAGGGGTCCCTTTTCTCCGAAATGAGTAGCAGGTCACGCAAGCGCCCTGCTGCTCCATTCATTCTCTATGGTACTACCGGAGATAGCCCAGCGCTGTACGTCGCTATCTCCAGCAGTCCCATAGACACTGGATGGCGCAGCAGGGCGCATGATCGATCTGCCGCTCCATTCATTCGGATGAATGGGACCCCGGTTCTCAGGATCGGTGGGGATCCCAGCGGTCAGACCCCCACCGATCAGCAGGCTTCACCTGTCCTGTGGTTAGGGGATAACTTTTAATCTTGGCACAACCCCTTTAAATGGAGTTCAAATTTTTAATGTACTGAAATGAGCAGAATTTGTAATTCTATCCCAGTGGAAGGCTGGTTTCCTCCTGCTGACCTGGTCACCAATAACTAAAGTGTAAGATTATGTAGGGACACACCGTACTCACAAGGAAGGATGATGATAACTCCCAGTAGTCAACATATCCATACATTTCCAGGAGGAATAACAGAGGAACAGTACATCACCAAAATGTATATTTAATAGGGAAAACAAGTCATTACCAAGATAGACATACATCAGAAGAGCGATCAGGTTCTCTTTAAGCAATTAACTTACTATCAATTCTGCGTAACTTCACTTAAAAAATGTGAACGTACAATAGACACCGACTTACGTCAACACAGAAGGAGTTTATGAAACCTGACAGAAGTGAAGGCCAGAAGAAATAACTTTTCAGGTTCTTCCTCATTTTTTGAATTTGTCAGAAATTAAGTTTTTTCTATCTATAAATTCTTATAAATCACATTTTTTAAACAAATAACCTAAAAACAGGGAAAACTGTGTACTAACTACAAAGTTAGTGACAAGAGATCGAATGCTTCATATTAAAGAAGCTGCCTGCTAAAGAAGCTACCTGACATTTTTAGTCCTGGCCCCATGCACACGACCTTAAAAACTCCAGTAATTACGGGCCCATAGACTTCTATTGGTCACGGGTACCTCCCCGTATGCTTACGGGAAGGTGCCCGTGCCGTTGAAAAAGATAGAACATGTCCTATTTCAGGCCGTAATTATGGCACGGGCAGCCCATAGAAGTCTATGGGGCTCCCGTAATTACGGGTGACTACGTGTGTGCACCCGTAATTACGGGAGCGTTGCTAGGCGACGTCCGTAAATAGTCACTGTCCAGGGTGCTGAAAGAGTTAAACGATCGGCAGTAACTGTTTCAGCACCCTGGACAGTGGCTACCGATCACAACATAGATAAAAGCTGTAAAAAAAATCAAATTAAAAAAAAATAAGACGTTCATACTTACCCAGAACTCCCTGCTTCTTCCTCCAGTCCGGCCTCCTGGGATGACGTTACAGCCCATGTGACCGCTGCAGCCAATCACAGGCCAATCACCGGCTGCAACGGTCACATGGACTGCCGCGTCATCCAGAGAGGTCGGACTGGATGTCGAGAGGGACGCGTCACCAAGACAACAGCCGGGTAAGTATGAATTTCTTTTACTTTTATTACGGAAAGGGCTGTCCCTTCTCTCTATCCTGCACTGATAGAGAGAAGGGGCTGCCGATTACTGCAGTGCAATTTTGCAGCCAAAAACGTGCCCGTAAATACTGGTGCAATACGGGTCGAATACGTGTGACACCGGACCCGTATTTCCGACAGTATTTACGGGTGGACAAAAATACGGTTGGGGCATGGAGTCCTTGGGACGCTCACTGTTTATCCATACTAAAAAGATACCTCTTCTTTGGACTACAATTGGACGCACAGGCAGCACATGTAACATATAACATCTTTGTAATATAAGTTTATATCCATTTTTGCTATTTTTACATCCATTTTACTGTTTAGCTGCCTGGAAGTTACTGTTGATGGATCTTATGATTTATTTTAGTTATTGTGGATGACACAAATACTTGACACACACACACACACACACACACACACACACACACACACACACACGAGCAGTCAAACAGCCAAATTACTAGAGCTATACAAGACTAACATTGGTTAGTAATGTGTGAGAGAGCAGGCAAGGGCATTAGGGTGTTTAGTGGGTTTTCTATAAAATATCAATTAGGTATGCCAGAAAAATTTAACTAATGGGGGGGGGGGGGGGGGTCTGGGACCAACAGCAAATCCCAAGAACCTGGGGTTCACAGTCCCTGTTCCGTCAAGGTTACACATCTCACGCGCCGTTAAAATTGATGGAGGACAGACAAACCTACGTTAGCCATGAAAGTGTTTGATTGGCTCATTAAAATGATTTGTCCACAGACGAACAACCCATTCACACCAGGGCACCAATATGCAAAAGTACCAAAGAGACACAATCGGAAAATTCACATCACCCAACAACAGCTTGTTGACGGTTTCCAAGAACAAAGTATTAAATATAGGTAATTGCATATACTTTACAAGAGGGGTTAGCTTTGCAGCTGCTACAAAACTGACAAAAAGTTGCTGCATGGCCCAAGTCTATAGGTATAAGCAATAAGAGTTCCAAGGGGTTAGGATTGTAATTAAAACCCATGCAATATAGGACAATAGCTATCGGATCTATAGTAATCATGCCACATATCACACTAGAAATTATTGCATAAGGACCCTACACAGCATGGCATCATTGGGGATTATGTGGTGGGCACAAATGTACACAGCTTTTGTACCAGGGCCCAGGTAAATTAAAAAAAATTAAAAAAAAAAAATCGCCATCAGATTCGTTATTTATAGATACATTACTCATCTTATTAAAACTTTGCTTGATAAACTTTTACAAAAGACAAAACGTGACTTTAGCTGCTTCCCTGAGGGGACTTGCAAATCTTTTGAAACAAAGACAGTCATTCTCTTTGTGAGTCTCCACCAACTCAGAAGATCCCACTTCAGTGACCCGCAGGGGCCGAGCCGTGAGTCATCAAGGCACTGAATGAGGCAGCTGAAAGGAGAACGGATGACTCAAGTGTGTCTCATACTGGAGTATCACAGCAGAATATAGAAGTATGGCGCATTCACACTGAAGAGAAAGAAGCAATTCATGTACCGAGGCTTCTGCCCGTATCCGCGATTCAGCAAGTGTTATACACAGACTATACCCAGTTGTAACTTCCTATAAAGGCAGCAGCATGAAGAGAAATCAGGGAACATCGGGGCACAACGATCACAAGGGGTGCCACCACGACAGGGCCCGGAGGTGTAGGGGGACGACAACCAAGAAACTCCGTCCAAAAAAGTGAAACCTCTCGGCTCCTGTAGGATTGACATGTATGGCGACCTGCTTTGGTGGTCGTGTGTGATGCAGGCAGACAAGGTCTCCCCGGGACAAATCCCGTCTCGGAGGGGCAAGTCTTCCCTGCCTGCCTCCTTGAAGTGGGAGTCACTAGCTTTAAAGGGGTTGTCCGACAAAATAAAGTTTATTTTTCTCTTCTGAAAGGAATAAACTTTTGAAAATAAAGTATACTACAAACATGCATGGATCGCAGGTTTTCAGTCCATGCCACGTGGACCTGGAAGTTTGAAGTGGCCATTCTTGTGGTTACATGCCAACGTAGGCTCCAGGGGGATGGGAGCTCCACCATCATCTCTGTGTGCCAATGACACGGATGAAGGGGCTGGCTGCCTGGCTCAATTAATCAGCGAATCCACCCCCCCTTCTCTGTCACGGTTGAGGACTTGAGCCAGGCAGGCAGCTCCTTCATCGACACAGAGGTGGGAGCTCCTTCCCCCCAGAACCTGTGTTGGAGCGTCACCACAAGAAGGTCCACTCTGAACTTCCTGGTACCCACCCGGGGACTGAAAACCTATGGAAAGGAAACTATAATGATGCAGCTACTTTAGTTATTGGGTAGGGTCATTTAGGCAATCGTCTGGCGGTGTTATTTCAGCACTGTATGTCGGTTGGATTCAAGCACGGTGTGGTTTGTGTATTTGCCTTTTATAGGATGCTATTATTTAGGCACTATATTGTACCTCATAAGAAGGGCATCAATAGAAGGTAACGAGGCACCATCCAATACAAAGCTGTCCCAGGTGAATAGGGATTTTAGATTTTTATTCATTACTGTTCAGTTGACTCGTTCAGCCGACAGCTATTTTTCTAACTCCACCATAAACATGGACTCTTGGCTGAAGGAGACACCTCTGCAACTGCTAATCTTCTGCAGGAACAAAGGATTGGATATATTGGATTTCTTTTTCTACAGAAATCTGCCAGAGGGGAAAAGTCGGGAGACCACCACACACAGGCCTGATTCCACTGAAGTCAGCAGCATGGCCAGCTTTAGTCAGGGAGAGAAAACTTCCTAAGCAACCCTTCATAGCTCACCTTCCTGGGCTTTATTGGGGTAAACTGCATAAGGCAATATTCACACTGTGTGGATACGGTCAGGATTTAGGCACAGATTCTGCGCCTAAATCCTGACAGAATGCGCTCAGTCCGTCGCCTATGCATGTGAATAGGGTATTTTATGCCTCATTTACATGCTCTAGAAAAAAATCTGAATGGGATAATGTGGTGAGCTGCACGGATGTTACGATGGTACAAGTTATGAATTCTAGATTCCAGAAATGGAATAAATCCCTGGATTAACATCCTAAGTGCCAAATTTGGAGGGGGGGGGGGGGGTTCTGTAATGTAGGGCAATTGGCATCCACCTAATAGGGGTTTTTGCCTTCCTCTGGATCACGTTAGGATTATAGGTTGGACTTGATCGACCTGTGTCTTTTTTCAACTATGTAACAAAAACCACGGTATCTTCAATATTAAACGCTGCAGATTTATTGAATTACAATGAAGCTAATCCACACACAGGTCCACAGTAGAAAACAGTTTCAGCTGCAGATTTTTGCTCCGAAGTGTCTTAAAAATCCACAGTGCGTTTGCATAGTGCAAATCCTTACCACGTGAGCATACTCTTAGCCGAACACGACCGTGTTTTTGTGGCCGCAATTTATCCGCATTTTTGTGGATAAATTGCGGACCCATTCTTTCCTATGGTCCCATGCACACGACAGGGATTTACACGGACCGGTGCGAGGGCTGCAATCGTGGACTGCAAAAACTCAGGACAAGTCACACGGTCCGCAATTGCGGATTCACCCATATAGGTGAATTGTTGTGGAGCCGCGTGTCTGGATGACACGCGGATGCACAACAAGGTTTTTTTGCGGTCCCACAGCAAACTCGTGGATTTGCAGACCAATGCGATCGTGTGCATGAGGCCTAACAGTTTGAAACCCTTCCCTATTTAGGACAGATCTACAACTCTGCTCCTCTAGAGTCTCCTCGTTTATAAATATTAAACCAAAATCCTAAAAGTCCAGAAAAATCCCTGCTCTTATGATCTCCACTTCATTTACGTACAGACGTGTAAACGATATTGGCAGCTCGCTCTATAAACTGCAATTTAGTAAAGTTGAAGACTTTAGTGCTTCTTTAAGTTCCTTAAAATGCTTTTAAATTAGTGGCCTGGGTTCAGAGCCAGGAGCTTGCCCAGACTTATATTACAGCTTCCACGCAGGTTCCTCTCTCAGACTTTGATGAGGTCATAGCATTTCCCAGGAGAGCGAGCATGCTCCTACCTGTGCAAATAATCTCACAATCCGTAATAAAAAAACAAAAATAAAACAAAAAAAACACAAAACATTTACATGCGCACAAAATAAAAATATGCAGGAGGTATAATAGCTTAAGAGTACAGGGGTGTAGGACAAGGTTAGACCATTTACGAGGCCAGTTCAACCCATTTAGTGGCCCTCCTGTAAGAATTATAGATTATAAACAAACAAACAAACACAAATTTAGGGGCCGGTAGCCAATTTCTAGTAATATTGGTTTCCTGGCTCTTGAGATTTGTCCAGCCCTTTAATACATAAAGGAGTGTCATCTGAACGCCTTCTCAGAATAAAGAAGCCCCAAGGTTCAGCAGGTGTCGACAGTGGATACGCTGTGTGGCCACTCATTTCCCCTTGAGAAATGATGTATTAGATGCCACCAACGCAAATGAATAGACAACCACATGTTCGGGTTCACATTTAGTCCTCCAAATGAGAGCAAGGTTTGAGTCCTGACCGTCAGACCACACTCTTTCCCATCTATGATGTCGACATGCTATAATAAGGCACCCGAAAAGGGTTGGCAAATGAAAAATAAAAAAAACTTAATTTTAGGGCATCTTGAGGGTTTCCTAATACAAAGTTAGTCAGTGCACGTGCACCCTCTAATTGAGAGGCTAAAAGACTACAAGCACTGTATGTAATTTCAGGAGTCCGAGCCCTCCCTGTACTTAGCTCTCTTGCTCTCTTGGGCGATTATTGGGTTAAGGCTCCTTAATTTATATGGAACACACAATCTTTTAGTGTCACCTCATTGGTGGCTTTGGGGCTATTTAGTGGGTGCAGATACAACCAAAACGGTCCTCATTACTATAAAATTCTATGAATGCCCTAAAATTTAAGGCTTTGCCTGATGCAAGATACCCTTTGAAGATTCCCTCAAGTTGGACAAACCATCCATTGTTGAAGATGGACTTCTGTCTTCTCAACTTACCAAGCTCTTGCAGAGAGTCTACAGGCTGACAAATAGGCCGGTATTTCCGGTTTCCTATTTTTCTTCCTCATTCATTTTTTAGGTTTAATTCCCCAAGGGCCAAACTATAGAGAAGTATGCAGCTAAGACTAGGCCTCCACAGTGCCCCCCGCTTGATATAGCAGGACTATGTTAGACCTTGTAAGATTTTCTGCGATGGAACTCCCCCCAACCCTCTCCACCCGCAATGGAACAACTTGTAGTATGAGTAATCTCCACGGCAAGCTGGGTCACTGGATCCCTAGCCTAATGTGCCTGGTCCAACAAGATAAGAGCACCTCAGCTCCAGCATGGCAATTCTACCCCAGAGTGGGACAACCTTTGCCACGACTTCTCAGGTTGTCACAATGCATTATAAACCAGATGGTGTGACACAATGCTAAAGCATTGGGAAGAAAGTTCGTGCAAAGTCACCAGCTATGGAGGGTTTTCGGGAATGGCAAACTAGGCAACAGCCCACTCAAGTTCAGGCCCCCTAGGAGCAACCAGAATTTACCATTGAACAACTTCAATCTCCTAAAAGGAATGTAAAATAAAACTCTTCACTTCCTTAGACCTCCAGGGATGTTGAAACGGCTAGAAAAACTTCTAAAATGGTGAGATGAGGGTTCAGAGTTTCTCCAAGTGTGCCCAAAAATTTTAGTCAGATTTTAGTGACAATACCTTACTTTTTATTATAAACACACATTCTAAGATCCATATGTGACTGACAGATAATAGAACATCAATAGTCTTCTCATCACGGGAACGACTGCCCTCACATTACACTGCTGCTGCTTATCGTCAGCTACAGAACTTCCCACGCAGAATTCAAGGCATCTCCTTCACAAAGTGAGAAAATTATCAAGAATTTGAGGTACATGTGAACACTATTGTTCGCACCCAGTCACAAACACAAAGGGTTTTACCACCTCCAGGGGACTTTCAATAATTGTTCACATCTTTTTTTTATTTTATTTTTATAGTCACCAGATTTAGTTCTGTGCTAAGCAAATGAATGATAATATGAAAACCTGGCTTAAAAGTAAAAGGTGGTTGTACACCTTAGGCCTAGTTCAAAGAGGTTTTTGGCGCGTATTTTGACACGGAAACTGCGCCAGAATCTATGCCAAAAAACGGTCGAAATCGCCTCCCATTGATTTCAATGGGAGGCAGAGGCGTTTTTTCTCCCGAGTGGCTTTTGGGTGCTCGTGGGAAAATAAGCGGCATATTCCTTTCTAAACGCGGTTCTGTCTCTGACCTACCATGGAAATCAATGGGAGGCAGAAAAAAACTGCGGCGCTTGTTTGAGCTTTTTTTGCCGCTGTCATTGAATTAGCTTCAATGGTCGCGGGTGAGAAAACACCATGAGAGCCACAGCAAAAAAGCGCAGGCAGGCCAAAATCTGCCTGAAGGAATTTTGAGGCAGATTTTTTCTGTCTGCAAAAAAACTCCATGTGAACTAGGCCTTGGATAGCTAATTGTGAGCTCTCTATTCCTTCCGACCCCCCAAACACATGAATGCTTGGCTCAGTAATCGGGGGAGGGAAATAAGGTTTTAGGTAGCGGCTTCTCTCCCGTAAGAACTGGGCATGTTAATCTTACTTTCCCGCTACATCTGCCGTCACCCCCACACACATTAAATGGTTGGCCTGGTTCGGTTGGTCACCCCCACACACATTAAATGGTTGGCCGGGTTCGGTTGGTCACCCCCACACACACATTAAATGGTTGGCCTGGTTCGGTTGGTCACCCCCACACACACATTAAATGGTTGGCTTGGTTCGGTTGGTCAACCCCACACACATTAAATGGTTGGCCTGGTTCGGTTGACGTTCATCTATGGTGTATGGGTATCTTAAGTAAAGCAAAAATCACCAGTTAATTGTCGGTGAACATAATACGTGCCCAATAGACGTAGCCATTGGTCGACATGATAATATTACTACGGATGCAACGTCATTGCTGGCTAGTCAAACAAAACCAACTGATAACTGTAGGAAACCCCAAAAATGTATATAGAACCTACTCTGACGGGACACCCATACACTGTAAAAGGGGCTGTCCGGTTTGGATCCATCTAGTCTTCATTTCTCCCGCAGCGAGAACATGTAATGCATGGACGAGCCATGTACTCCAGAGGGAGAGTTACTATAAAGAGCTCCGGCTCCAAGCCCCCATTTCTTATATTCATATGGCCTAATAGAGCATTTTCAAGGCTGAGGACCCCTTTAATGGGACTGTAATGCTATAGTCATCGAAAGGGAACTCAGCTCAGATTAAAACTTCTGACACATACCTCAGGTATTCTCTACAGTATAGAAGAAAGGGGTTATCCATACGACTATAATTTTTTTAGGCCATAACAGATGACTATGGTAGAGACATGAAACACTGATGAAGAAAGCCATCAATACCGCACGTAGATTTTTAACAAGGTGGAAAACCTGTGTGATGGCCCATCCCTTCCTTCAAAAAAATTTAAGGAATAGACCACTAATGTTTCACAGAGACAATAGATAGAAGCAAATGATTCCCCAAACAGCATGGAAATTCCCCCCCAAAAAGGGTCTCCCTTAGTAAAGACTTAGATATGTTCATGGTGACAATGACATATCTCCACGGTCTTGTAGATGCCAGAATTGTTGCTGTGGTGTGACTGGACGACACAAAACCACACTTCCCTGCCCAGCGTCACAAGGGAGATGGTCAACAGCCCCCAGCAATGAAAGGAATTCTATGAAAATTCTATTTTTAAGATGGAGAAGTCCATCTACGCGAAAGAAAAGTGAAGAATTAACATTTGGGCATACGTATGAGCAGGCCAATCTTTACCCATTTGGATATCTTTTCGGTAGAATAAAATACAAAAAAAAGAGTTCCTTGAAGGTTACATCAGTTGGTGAACAGCTGGTGTCCTCCATAAGTTTGGCAATCATAGGGGATAACCAAATCTACAAAGGATTGTGTCTTTCCTGAGGACATCCAATCGTCATAGGGTGGCCACCTAGTTCTACATCTATCTGCACAACTATTGTCTAAAAGTTGCTCAAAACATTTAGTAGACCCGATCACAAGCCAATGTACTAAGCATATCTGAAGTTCCAACTTCCATATGTTATGAAGGGATATTTATTTTCTTAGTTAAGTTATCAGTTTAAAAATCAACAAAGTGGGCATCCAAAAAAACAACATAAAATGTAAAAAATTAGCCCGATGTTCTTACCTCGTTTGTGAAGCCAACCTTCTTTTACAATTGCTACTTCATTCATAATGACGGCAATGTAACTCAGTGAACAGCTCTCACCGAGATATTGATGAACACTAGCAGCACAGGTATGTTATATCTAAAAACAAGAAAATAAAATAAAAATTAAGTTAGAAAAACACAAAAATAGTAACAAAAAAAAACGAACATATGGGCTCACAAGGAACAGCATGCTGTATTAGCACTACAGAGGCCAAACGTTATGTCACAACAGTAAGAACCCCCAAGGCTAAAACGACGCCCACATATTTTTTTTATTTTAACAGGTAATGTTACTTCATTTTCTCCTTGAAAGTCATTTCTTAGATACAGGAAGTATTAGTTGTAATATATTAAATTTGCGAAACTGATTGAAGTTCTCTTCACCCGCATTTATGTTCAAACTTATTTAGTGTATCAATCCATGCAACTATGTGAGCAGGTTTCTATTCACTGATGACAAACAGATCTTGAAAAATGTGAGTAATTGAAACAGAGTATATTAGGAAACTTCAGAACTTTTCTTCATGCATTGAATAAGTTTTATCTACACGAAACTCCCATTGAAAGAGGTTTTCTGGGACACACACACACACACACACACACACACACACACACACACACACACACACTTAAAATAAAGCATAGGATAGTCTCAAAATGTAAAAAGAATATCTACAAAAATGCTCTAAAAGGAGATCTTGAAAAATGAAATGGTTTGGGGGTAAATGGACCTTAAAAGGATTGTATAGGATTAGAAAAACATGGCTGCTTTCTTCCACAAAAAGCACAACACCTCTTCATGGCTTGTCTCTGCTATTGTAGCTTAGGCCTCATGCACACAGCCGTGCCCGTAATCGTGGTCCGCGGTTACGGGCAAGGCCTGCGACAGCCACCCGCATTTTCAGCCCGTGCTCCCATACAAAAGATAGGACCGTTTTCTCTGACAACCTTTAAAGCTTGCTGTCCAATGGATCAGGAAAAAGCTCACAGAGGTTGTCAGAGAAAACGGATGACATCCATACGGGTAGGGGGGCATTGAGCCCCATACTCTTGTACCTGTTGGTCACTAACTGGAAAGGATCTCTAGACATAAAAATTGATGAACACTCTTTATTCATTATATACACACACACACACACACACACGCATGAACTGCTGTTAACCCCTTCAGGACCAAGCTCATTTTGGCCTTCAGGACCAGACCCATTTTTTCAAATCTGACATATTTCACTTTATGTGGTAATAACTCCGGAACGCTTTTACCTATCAAAGTGATTCTGAGATTGTTTTCTCGTGACACATTGGACTTTAGGATAGTGGAAAAATGTGGTCGATAAATTCAATATTTACCAGTGAAAAACACCAAAATTTGGTGAAAAATTGCAAAAATTTGCATTTTTCTAAATGTAAATGTATCTGCTTGTAAGACAGGCAGTTATACCACACAAAATTGTTGCTAATTAACATCCCCCATATGTCTACTTTAGATTGGCATCGTTTTTTGAACATCCTTTTATTTTTCTAGGACGTTACGAGGCTTAGAACTTTAGCAGCAATTTCTCACATTTTCAAGAAAATTTCAAAAGGCTATTTTTACAGGGGCCAGTTCAGTTGTGAAGCGGCTTTTAGGGCCTTATATATTAGAAACCGCCAAAAAGTCACCCCATTTTAAAATCTTCACCCCTCAAAGTATTCAAAACAGCATTTAGAAAGTTTCTTAACCCTTTAAACGTTTCACAGGAATTAAAGCAACGTAGAGGTGAAATTTTCAAATTTCATTTTTTTTTTGCAGAAATTCATTTTTATTCTATTTTTTTGTAACACAGAAGTTTTTACCAGAGAAATGCAACTCAATATTTATTGCCCAGATTCTGCAGTTTTTAGAAATATCCCACATGTGGCCCTAGTGTGGTAATGGACTGAAGCACCGGCCTCAGAAGCAAAGGAGCACCCAGTGGATTTTGGGCCTCCTTTTTATTAGAAAATATTTTAGGCTCCATGTCAGGTTTCAAGGGCTCTTTCGGTGCCAAAACAGTGGAAATCCACCAAAAGTGACCCCATTTTGGAAACTACACCCCTTAAGGAAATTATCTAGGGGTATAGTGAGCATTTTGACCCCGCAGGTTTTTTGCAGAAATTATTGGAAGTAGGCCGTGAAAATAAAAATCGTCATTCTTTCAAAGATTATGTAGGTTTAGCTAATTTTTTCTAATTTCCACGAGGACTAAAGGAGAAAAAGCACCACAACATTTGTAAAGCAATTTCTCCCGAGTAAAACAATACCCCACATGTGGTTATAAACGGATGTTTGGACACACGGCGGAGCTTAGAAGGGAAAGAGCGCCATTTGGCTTTTGGAGCTCAAATTTAGCAGGAATGGTTTGTGGAGGCCATGTCACATTTGCAAAGCCCCTGAGGTACCAAAACAGTGAAAACGCCAAAAAAGTGACTCCATTGAGAAAACTACACCCCTTGAGGAATCCATCTAGGGGTGTAGTGAGCATTTTGCCCCCACAGGTGTTTCATAGATTTTATTAGAATTGGGCAGTGAAAATAAAAAAAATCCTTTTTCTTCAATAAGACGTAGCTTTAGCTCCAAATTTTTAATTTTCTCAACAAATAAAGGAAAAAAAGAACCCCAACGCTTGTAAAGCAACTTCTCTGGAGTACGGCAATACCCCACACGTGGTCGTAAAATGCTGTTTGGGCACACGGCAGGGCTCAGAAGGGAAGGAGCGCCATTTGCTTTTGGTGTACAGATTTTGCTGCATTTGGTTTCTGGTCGCTATGTTGCATTTGCAAAGTCCCTGTGGGACCAAAACAGTGTATCCCCCCCAGAAGTGACGCCATTTTGGAAACAACACCCTCAAGGTATTCACCTAGGGGTGTAGTGAGCATGTTAACCCCACAGGTGTTTTGCAGAAATTCGTGTGCACACGATGTGGGAGAATGAAAATGGGAATTTTTCCTTAGATACGCCAATATGTGGTGCCCGGCTTGTGCCACCATAACAAGACAGCTCTCAATTATTATGCGGTGTTTCCCTGTTTTAGAAACACCCTACATGTGGCCCTAATCTTTTGCCTGGACATTTGACAGGGCTCAGGAGTGAAAGAGTACCATGTAAAATTGAGGCCTAATTTGGCGACTTATAAAGTATTGGTTCACAATTGCAGAGGCTTTGATGTGAAATAATAAAAGAAACCCCTGAGAAGTGACCCCATTTTGGAAACTGCACCCCTCAAGGCATTTATTAAGAGGTGTAGTGAGCATTTTCACCCCACGTGTCTTTTCCATAAATGATTGCGCTGCGGAGGGTACAAATTAAATAGTTTCCCTAGATATGCCAATTCAGTGTCAAATGTCATGCCCAGCTTGTGCCACTTTTTTTTTTATATACACCGTTCACCGTACGTTATAAACTACATGTTACCTTTATTCTGCGGGTCAGTACGATTCCGGCGATACCAAATTTATAGAACTTTTTTATAACTTTTTGCACAATAAAATTACTTTTGGAAAGAGAATGTATTTTTTCTGTCGCCAAGTTGTGAGAGCCATAACTTTTACATTTTTTCGTCGATGGAGCTGTGTGAGGGCTTGTTTTTTTTGCGAGACGAGGTATAGATTTTATCGGTACCATTTTTGGATACATGCGACTTTTTGATCACTTTTTATTTCAATTTTTGGAAGACAGTGACCAAAAAAACAGTAATTATGGCAGTGTTTTTGAGTTTTTTTTTACGGCGTTCACTGTGCGGAATAAATAACATAATATTTTTATAGTTCAGGTCGTTACGATCGTTGCGATACCAAATATGTATGGCTTTATTATTTTTTTCAATAATAAATGACTTATAAGGGAAAAAGGGCGATTGTGTTTTGTGTTATTATTTGAAACTTTTATTGTATGTTTTCCAACTTTTATTTTTACTTTTTTTACACTTTTTTTTACACTTTTCTTTAGTCCCACTAGGGGACTTGAATGTCCAACTATTTGTTTGATGTTCTAATACATTGCACTACCTATGTAGTGCAATGTATTGGAACTGTCAGTTGTTCACTGACAGCAAGCCGATTAGGCTCCGCCTCTGGGCGGGGCCTAATCAGCTTACGTAATGGCAGACAGGAGTCCATTGTTAGGGCTCCTGTTGCCATGGTAGCAGTCGCCAGCCTTGCCATCGCATGGCAAGGCTGCCGATTTTCTACAAACCTCTAGGATGCAGCGATCACAATGGATCGCTGCATCGAAGGGGTTAATGCCAGGAATCGGAGCTAGCTCCGGTTCCTGGCGATAGATCGGGGTGTCCGCTGTAACATACAGCGGACACCCACTGCTGATGACGCCGGCTCAGCTTCTGAGCCGGAAGCTGAGCCAGCGCCATCTTGCCGGAAGCCTCCTGGGCCCCGCCGACGACGGGGCATAGGAGGATTCCGTTACAGGCTGATCGGGAGGTAAGCATTAGCCCTCCGATCGCCTTTGCAGCCACCGGCAACCCAGCGATCACGTTGCTGGGGTGCCGGTGGCTATAAACTCCTCACATGCTGCGATCTCTATTGAACGCAGCATGTGAGGGGTTAATCGGTCGGATCGGAGGCTAGCTCCGGTCCTGGCCGATACCTTAGGGTGCCAGCTGTAACATACAGCTGTCACCCGGTGGTGATGTCGCTGGCTCAGCTCCTGAGCCAGCTTCATCTCCATGACGTATATTTACGTGAAAAGGCGGTAAGCCACCGATTTTAATGACGTATATATACGTGATCCGGCGGGAAGGGGTTAATGTCGTATCACCTCACGATACTGGACACAGGCTATGAATGAGCATCACAAATTCAGTCCACTTGCTACTTTTTATATATATTGTCTGTACATGCATGTTTTTTCTAAAGCAATTTTTTTTTTTAAGAGAAACAAGTAAAAGCTATATTTTATATACAAAAAACTCCGGATCTACCTTTTTCTTCTAAGCTTTATGGAGATGCGGATTTCATTTTCCAGCAGGACTTGGCACCTGCCCACACTGCCAAAACTACCAATACCTGGTGTAATAACCACAGTATCACTGCGCTTGATTGGCCAGCAAACTCGCCCGACCTAAACCCCATAGAGAATCTATAGGGTATCGTCAAGAGTAAGATGAGAGACCAGACCCAACAATGCAGACGAGCTGAGGGCCACTATCAAAGCAACCTGGGCTTCCATAACACCTCAGCAGTGCCACAGGCTGATCGCCTCCATCCCACGCCACATTGATAACACCTCAGCAGTGCCACAGGCTGATCGCCTCCATGCCACGCCGCATTTATAACACCTCAGCAGTGCCACAGGCTGATCACCTCCATGCCACGCCGCATGGATGCAGTAATTCATGCAAAAGGAGCCCCGAGCAAGTATTGAGGGCAGATACTGTACATGCTTTTCAGTAGGCCAACATTTCGGTATTAAAAATCATTTTTGAAATGGGGTTATATAATATTCTAATTTTCAGAGATACAAAATTTGGGGTTTTCATTAACTTACCATAATCATCAACATGAACAGAAAAAAAATGTTGGAAATAGATCACTGTGTGTAATGAAGCTATAGAATATGAGTTTCACTTTTTGAATTGAATTACTGAAATTAACTTTTTGAAGATATTCTAATTCACCGAGAAGGACTTGTATATAAAAATTCAACCCCCCCCCCCTTTCCCTAGATCACATAAAATAAACAAAAGTAAAGCAAACACATTAGGTATCCTCACATTTGAAAATGGCTGAACTATAAAAATATTTATCCAAAACGATGAACACCATAGTGGGGAAAAAAAGATCAAAACGGCCAAATCACTGGGGTTTTTTTGCCACTTCAACCCCCTAAAATTTTTTTATAAAAAGTGATCGAAATGCCCGACATTCCAGAAAATTGTATTAAGGCAACATGCACACGACCGTAGATTTTGTTCATAATTACGGACCCATTCATTTCTATGGCCGACGGACTCCTGTCATTGCCGTAGAAACCTCCTGTAAAAAAAAAAATAGGACACGTCCTATTTTTTTTTTATTTTACAGACTGCTCCCATACATTATAATGGGAGGACTGTCTGCAGCCGTACGCGGTCGGCCGTGCCCATAAACATACACGTTTGTTTTCATGGGGCCTAATAAAAACGACATCTTTCCCCATACAAAATGACGCCTTACACAGCTCTGTACACCGAAATATAAACAGTTACGGGGGGAGGGGGGGGGGTCACAACATGGCGATGCCACAAAAGTTGTTTCTTGCAAACTTATATTTTTTCTATATATATATATTTTTTAAAAAGGTACTAAAACATTAGAACAACTATATAAATTTGGTATCACCGTGATTGTACGGACCCGCAGAACAAAGGTAACGTGTCAGTTTCACTGTACAGTAAACACCGTAAACCCAAAATCCGTAAGGATATGGGAAAAAAAAAACAGCAGTTCTGCCATTTCCAATACCATTAGAAAGAACAATTTGTACCGTAAAAATTAATATGACGGTCAACGAAAAAAAAAAATCAAGCAAGGTTGGACTTCTGCTGCATGTTAGGATGGTATATGGGAAAAATGTGGACACTACATCCAATTGAGGCCAAGTTATTGTTATGTCCAATGGGTGCAATGGTGCTGCAAAACGTTGCAATGGACTCCAACATCATCGTGACCCACTACGTCGCCAGCTGCTGTTGTTGGAGCTAAAATTGTATAGATCAGTCAATATATGGTCCCCTCTAGACATTACCATTGTAACTCGGGTCTATACATGACATCAATGGAGTAAGAATTAGGGATCAGCAGGTGGACAGAGTTTGAGAGCTGTAGCTATAAATGGGTTGTAAAGAATTAGTAAAACATGGCTGCTTTCTTCCAGGAACAGCGCTACCCCTGTTCATGGGTTGTGTCTGGTATTGACGCTCAGCTCCAATGAAGTAAATGGGGTTGAGCTGCAATACCACACATAACCTGTGGACAGGTGTGGCACTGTTTTTGGAAAAAAGCAGCCGTGTTTTCCTAATCCTTGACAACCCCTTTAAGGGGAATCCAGACAACTAGTTTTTTTGGAACAGGTATGGCTGCCTACATGGGTTCCAAACAGACGGACATTAGTATAAAAGTAGAACATTCTTTAGTAAAGCATGGCTGTACCTCAATATTAATTTTTTGCATTTTCTGACAACTCCATTAGAAGTAAAATCACAATGGCCGCCCACCACTTCTACTGGTAAACGTTTGCATGAATACTGAATAAATGGCAAACTTGTGTACAGTAAATACTTGATCAACGACGTGGTCTTCAGAGTAAAAAAAGTTTAAAAAAAAAAAAATTGCCCTATAAACATTATTATATTTTTACTAGAAGACTCAAGAGCTTCCTCAGTAAATACTAGAAAATCATACCGCCGTTGTGTGCCTCAATATCCCGGGTGCATGGTATGTGCCCATCTTGCTGCTGGTGAACGCCATTGAGCATTGTTGCTTAATCTGGTGTCCACCAACTCTTAACCTTGTTAATCTGTGCTCATAAAAGCCTAACAAAGCAATATAACAGATATGGGGGGGGGGTGGATGGGGGCTACTATAAACAAATTATATAGAATGTATATGGTCCTTGCCAGACAGTCCCTAAAAGTCTGGTCTCCAAGGAATATGGACAACTTGGAGTTTACCTGCCCAATCTTTAGATAAACCTCAGCCGAACCCCTCGACTATCTAATGTGTATGGGGGATTCCTGACTCTTCCATAATAGCAGGTGTCAAGGGGAATGGGAGTAAGGATCGGCATTTTGGATTTCCAAAGGCCCCATTCTTTCTACCTGCAGGAGATAAGTTACTGTTAGAGGGGTCTCACGGAGGCTTATTTCTCTCCCCCCATTAAAAATTTTAAAAAAACTTGCAGATCTTGGACGTTTATGGTGGACTCAGGAAGAATAGCTGTCGGCCGAATACTCACCCTAGACCGGTCCTTTGCAAGACGGCTAAGGCCAGATGTGGCAGTTTATTTCTGACGTGGATTTTACAGCAAATCTGCTATCAATCCACGGCAAAATCTGCATGTGTTACTTGCAGATTTTGCTGTGGATTTAGCCCTATATATGGCAAAGGCTGAAAACTTGCGGCTTTTCCGCTCAAGAATGAGTAAGCTGCGGATTTAAAAACCTACTGAATGCTCCGATTTCTGTGCCGATTTTTTCAAACCTCACCCTCTTGTATTGTACTATAAACCATAAATCCGCAACAAATCCACCGCGCCTGAACTTAACCCTAAATTCCAACGAGATGTAAACAAGGCCAGATAGCCATCAAAAGCTCATCAACCTCCGCTCAACTGAAAATACACGCAAGGTTGGCCAACGAGAATGTATATTTTATGCAGATATCTAATGTCTATGCACACAACCATATTAAAACTATGGGCATATACTGTACCACCGTAATCCCTCTGATTTATTACAGAGTTTTCAAAACAGAAATCAAAAAAAGAGAAAAAAAAAAAAAGCCCTATTACGGCTTGCTTCTAGCGGAGGCTACCCCAATAATAGGATGCCGTAAGTAGGCACCATAAGTTGGCACACGGAGTGCCCAAGGCTCTGTAATATGGAATCGTAGAGACTGTGTGTGCCATCATACAGGCTCCAAGTACTATGGTGTCATTTCATTAAATATATGGCACGTCATAGAAAGATGGCAGAAGATTCGATCTTTATGGTCTGTATTGTGCCCCTTTGGCTCCCATTAGCATTTGTGTGGGCTCTATAATTTTCCACATAATTTGTACACCGCTCTCCTAGGAAAACCGACAAAGTTGAATGGTAGCTAAAGGGGCACATCACTATCTTTGTCTAGAGCTTAGTCGGAGTCTGAGCAACAAGTCAGAAAAAAGTCAGACGTTTTCTGTAATGACAAATACCTTTTAAGAGCATCCGTCCAAAACTTAAGAGGCTGTGCCCACTCCTGCCCATCACTACCCTCACATTTAAGATGTACTTACGACGCACAACAGCCTTGCTCGAACACTGAGACAAGCACCCACAAATTAACCCAGTCTATGCCCCGAACAATAGAACAGCTATAAATGACTGATAGGCGCGGGTGCCACCCCTGAATTCTGTGGGAAAACCGGTGAATTAGTGAACTGGGGTTACGGGACCCTCATTCTCCCAATAGGCGAGGGTCCACCGGTGGGACCTGCACTGATCAGCCATTTATTTCGGTGGATATTCCATAAATGTTTAAGATGGGAAAAACACTTTAAGAACTTTTAAATGCGACTAGAGCTGGCAAACAAAGTTCTCCTAGCAGTAAAAGAAAGCCACGTGGTCAACAGAGATAGGAAACAATCAACAAGCCGGTCCACAGAAGACCTCTAATAGATTAGCTGAGCTTCTATAATGCAGAGGGACAGTTCCTTTTTCCTATATTAGATTACTATACAGTGAAAGTCATTAGAACCAGCACTGGGGAGACAATCAACAGGCAAGGAATGCTGGGAGATTTCAGCTCTGAAGCCGGCAGAATTGTAAATGCTGCTCTGGAGTATAATAATGTTAATTTTTTTATGTAGGTGATCAATGATTGTTTGATACTGTATGTTAGACCTTCATATATAAAATGAACAGGCATATATGGCCACCTTTTGTCTGGAAGGAGGGACTGGGCACACTCGATCTCAGGATCGGATGAGCCCTCATAATAAGCAATGGGATCAGTTTTCAATGAAAGCAAATGGTTGAGGGCCATACATACTGGACATTGCTCTTGGCTTTGGCTAAGGGAAGCCTCTTGCTCTATCGCCCCTCCAGTGTTTGACACGTATGGCATAAAATGGGTTGTGACCCCCCCCCCCCCCCACTGGCACGATAACTCACACAAGACCTGTGATGTGGCTTTAATTTCCAAATGCAATGCATTTTCTTACAGTGAAAGTTGAGTCACATGAAGGACGTGATGTCACATTTTGTGGCCGAGGGCCATATTAGTCTACAATGGGAACCACGAACCCCTGTACTTTATATCATAAGGACAGCAGAATCCATAGGGCAGCCTTGCCGCTATATAAAAACAGGTGGACACGTCAAAACACACTAACATTTCTTACATAAGGTGATCTTCATACCACATGCATAACCTTCAATTATAGATTAATTATTCTGTGCTGTTATAGATACCACAGGGGTTGTCATCCAGCTTTCCTAGAGTCCTGAAAGGCCAATCTACAGTTATGGCGCAATATGTGAAAGAGGGTGCATTACAGTATAACTTGTCAGATTGCAGGAGCCTTGGAAAGCTGGGTGACTAATCCTGTTGGTGCCAAATTGGTTGCCACCCAGCTTTCTCAGGAGATATCCAAGTAATGGTGATGATGTCCAGTTTTACAACCCATATCTATCCTGAAAGCCCCAGGAGATGAGAATAATGTCATGTACCAGTGCTGGGAACCCCACTATAAAACCTCATTTCAGGTGTAGCATTACACGCCTCCTATTAAAATCAATGGGCCGTCCAAGCCGCGTCCGCCACAAAGAGACGTTTCTTGGCTAGTTGGGGGGTGGCCTGAAGATGGGGATCCCATTCTACTACACCCGAATAGGTCATATCAAAAAGTAGTTGTCTAAGACAGATAACCCCTCTAGATTTTTAAGTCTTATAACCAGTATGGCCAAGAAAATTATATACGTCTTCGGACTAAGGGAACAGATTTCCGTAGGTCAGAATAGAGACGCCACAATTCGGATTAATATTTATAGTTTATAGTCAAATTCGTATTATTTTTCGCCCCTTCCACGGACGAATTTAGAACATATAAGTACATAGGTATAAGCACAGGGCGTGCCGTTGCCTGAAGCTACAAACCTGCACATCCTTGTAATCACCGCACTCAAATTGCAGGTTTATACAGCAGATTGGACAGCAGGCACAGGGTCCTGCCAGTCAGAAGCTTTCACCTGATCAGCGGTGCGACTAGAAAACTTGGCGCCGCTGATCGGAGAAGAGCCGCTAACCTAACCGACCGTGACCTCCAGTTTCAGCACCGGCCACACGTTCTTTACACAGGGACTTAGGAAGCGGCGAATAGAACCCCTGCAGTCTGGAACGGCGAGGCAGTGTAGCGGGGACCCGATCCTCATGACAAGTGTATTTTAAGATGATTGACATTATTAATCACCAGTGAGCGTAATAACAGAGAATCTTCTCTCCATTATTAGGGCTGTAAATCCCAACCCAACCGCGGGTCTAATAACCTGAACTAAACGCATCATAAGGATCTAGGATTCCTTTAGTTTAGGTCATTAGACCTGCGTTCGTGCTGAGATTTGTCGCTGTAATTTGGGCTACGATGCAGTGAGTTCAAGTCATTAGACCGGCAGTCAAGCCCAGGACTTGCGCTTGTGTGAAACCGGCCCATAACATAGGCCACATATACAGAAAGCGGATCAGACCGGTTCATATTCTAGGCCGTAATGGGATTGGTTGCTGTGGGCAACAGTGCTGTGTGTTATACAAGAGGCCAATAGTGTTGTAACCATGGATTATAGGGGACATGATCAGCTGTTGTGGAACTACAACCATCAGCATGCCCTTTAGAGATCATTGGATTATTGTCTAGGACGGTAGTCTGCAACTATCTGTATACTCCGTAACATACGGGTGAAGATTCATCACTACATTAGCCCTTGTTCACATCTGCGTTCTTGAGTTCTGTTATTCTGCTCCGTCATAGAAGCAAAACAATGAAATTAACGGAGTGCCGGATCCGTCACACAACGGACACAAACGGCGCAATACGGACCTCAGACTCAATGTGGGTTCTGTCGACGTGTCTTGTCATTTTGATGGAAAAAAATAGTGTGTAATTTTTCCCAGCGAATATGATCAAGTCTGCGACTAAGGGTCCTTTCACATGTGCATCAGCGTTTCCATTGTTCTGCTCCGTCTGAGGAAAATACCATAAGCGCCGATACCATTGAATGACCGACACCATTGGCGCCGGACGGAACCCAATGACTTCAATGGGTTCCGTCTGGTTCCAGTAATGGTGTGCATAGTTTTACCAGAAACAATAGTGCTCAGCGCTGCGGGACGCGATGTCACGCATCCCCCATAGTTGAGAGTCTATGGAGTGATGCGTGTAAAGATAGGACATGTCCAATTATCCCACGGACCCTTCACATGGTCCGTTGAAACAATGGCTGTGTGAACGGCCACATTGAATAATATAGGTCCGTGGGACAGCCGCTGTTTCAACGGCTGTCCCGTGGACGTTTAACACGTTCGTGTGAATCAGAACATAAAAAAAAAAAAAAAAAAAAAGAAGAAGGAGTAGGTAAATCAGTCAAAGAAATCCGCAAATAGTGATTATTTTTCAGCGATTTTTGCTGCAGTTTTACCTGTGGAGTTAGCGTGAAGCACCGATTATAGCAAACGTGTGCAACTGCAGATTTTATGTGGGTTTTTTTACTGCAATTCCGCTGTTGAGTCGCTATACAAACTACAACTCAACTATGATTTTTAGTACGGAATTTCTGCTCCCCATTAAAGTCTATGGGCCAAACATGCAGCATCTCCGCACGGAATACGCAGCATAAGTGGACATGCTGCGGATTTTAAAGTCGCACCGCAGAACACATCCCATGAATTTTCTGCATTTTTTTTTTTTTCCGCAGCGGGGCTGAGATTTGCAAAATCGTAATCACTTTGCTGCTACTGTAAATGCTGCGGAATTTCCGCACCGAATTCCGTTGTGTAAATTCCGCAGCGTTTTTCCAGTCTGTGAAGGTTCTCATCCACCATGACAACGCCGTAGGTTAAAACAATAAACCACTGACAAGTGGCAGATCGATCCTTGGTGGAGGGCCAGCTTTACCATAACTGCTGTAATGAGAAAAATTGTTCAAATTGAAGGTTTTATAGGATTTATTATGTATAGCACAAGTAGGGTATATAGTAATATGTACATTTGACATCCCTATGCCAAGGACCCCCCACCCAACTCAAATAAACTACGACAAAGTGCCCACAATGCTATGATCACACACTTTGCTGCACTCATGAAAATCACAGAACAATGGCAGCACAAGTACCCCATAGAGACGTGTCATGTACCCCCTACCCTAGGTTACTGTACCAACCTAAGGTATATACTGTAGTCCAGGGGTCTCCAACCTGTGGCTTTCCAGGAGCATCAAAATTACAACTCCCAGCTGCAGTCCATCAAAGCATGCTGGGAGTTGTAGGCACCTGGAGGACCACAGGTTGGAGAACACTGCTCTAACCGAAAAGAAAAATAAATGAAATAAATAAAATATAGCATGGTTAGGCCTTGTTAAAAAAAATAAAATAAATCACGACGTGTAAACGCGTAAAAAACGCTAGTGTTTTTTGCAAAGTGCTTTTTTAAGTACAAGCGTTTGACGCGTTTTTGCCTTTTTTTTGGGCACGTAATTAGACTTATTCACACAAACGTGAGCGTTTTTTGCGCATTGAAGTTCCGTGTGTCATCAGTGTTTGCTGCGTGATTTTCACGCATATGCCATCCTTATGACACACGGTTTTGATGTTTAGAAAAAGAAATGAAGGAAGTGCTTTTATTTTTTCCTTCATGTCTTTGTCTACTGTTGCACGAATCACGCGCTTCACACGGAAGTGTTTCCGTGTGCCGTGCGCGATTTTCACGTACCCATTGACTTCAATGGGTGCATGATGGGCGAAAAACAGCCAAGTATAGGACAGGTCATGAGTTTTACGCAGCGGACATACGCTGCGTGAAAATCACGGACTGTCTGAACGGCCCCATTGACTAACATAGGTCCGTGCGACGCGCCTGATTTTCACGCGCGTATCACGGACGTAATAAACGTTCGTGTGAATAAGGCCTAAGGGGCGTTTTCGGAGCATTTTGCATGCCAAGGATTGACCTGACAAGCATAAAAAAAAAAACTGTCGTGTGCCCTACAATACGTTTTCCCATTGATGTCAACGGGAAGCTTAAAGCCTGCGTTTTTAGATGCATTTCTCGGTGCGTAGAACGTGGCAAAAACGAGTCAAATACACGCCATGTGAACAAAGCCTTGTTATATCATTGTGTTTTGACAAGTTACGTCAAAACACGTCCACAACTTCACTATGACGTGTCAGACTGGCGCATAATAACTACTGCAATAACGTATAACCATCCCAACTAAAACACGAAACAAATGGCCATTAAAAAATAAAGATAGACAACCATCACATCTACTACTGTACATCAGGGTCTGCAGGCATCGTTAGGGTTAAACATGGTTGCTATGGTACGGTGCCAACCTCCAACCACACACCACCAGATATACATGTATTTCCTAGGTAAACATTTGCTCTCGTTCTCTTCCTAGTCTCCCGTATTCCTAGAAGGCCGGGTACCAGGAGCAAATGATCATGCTCCACATAGCAGGCTGGTGGCAGAGGGCAGAGTGGGATGTGGCATGGTAAAGCAGCCCAGCCATACATATTACAGTATGTACGCAGGAAGTGGGCATTATTGGGAGGGGTGCATTCAACTGATAGCATTAAACTGGCTGCAAAAAAAGGTTTAGAAGGTGGAAAATATAAATGATGCACTGCCAGAACAATGGATACAATGTAGACAAGGCATCAGAACTGTGCAAGATGTGGATTTATTTACACACAATGTATCAGAACTAGAAACAAAACACAGGATTCTATTTATTTATATTTACAATATATGTATCAAAATAAGACAAGACTGCAAAACAACCAGCCACAGCCCTGCCCTGGAAATAAACAGCAAAACCAAGGAGTAAATACAGGATCCTGCATCACATCCAGCAAAATCATCAGTTACAATGTATCCAATGTGTCTATGCAGTGACAGGGAGCAAATATACAATGTGAATGTATGAAACTGTCTATGTACCAGCAATCTGTACCCTACAGGGGGGGTGGGGCACTAGACAGATGGGGGTATTTACAGAAGATGGGCATGGTTAGAGGGTCTTAAAGCAAGGCCCTGATGCTACTATAGGGTGTGTGCATGCATCATAAAGGATATACAAGGGAGGGCAGTTGACTTACATCGATGCAAGAGGTATATAGGAGCTGTGCCTGCAGGAGAAGGAGAGCCACAGGGCCTAGTGGTGGATTGCAGCCAGCTGAAGCCTCACCATCACCGAGGGGAGCATGAGAGGGAAGGGAGAGGAAAGAAGGAAGGAGGGGGGAGGAGAGGAGAGAGAGCAGACAGAGAGAGGGGGAGAGGGTGGGAGGAGGAGGAAGAGGGGAAGGATAGGGCTGTTGCTGCTGGTTGTAATGTTGCTGCTGCAGATTCAGCCCATTGATTGTATGGAGGGATGGGAGGATCTGCTGCTTTTTGCTGTCACCTTGCTGGGTGCAGGATCAGCTGTGCTGTCTTCAGCCCTGGATCATCCTTGGTGCAGAGGATCAGCTGCCACCCTAGTCTTGCTGGTTGGTTGGTGCTTGTCTTTCTCTTCCTCCCTTTGCACAGAGTGATCCTCCTTCTCTTCCTTTCTCCAGCCTCTATGTGTCTCCCTCTGTGCCTCTTACACTCTCTGCCTCTAGATGACCACTGGGTCCTACCGCCTGCAGCTAGCTCTCTGCTAGGAAATCCATCACAGCCCTACAAGGGAGGAGTCTGGTTTGTATCTGTGCCTACCCAGCAGACAGGTGAGCTTTAACCTCTGAGCTGCTGGAAGAGAACACACGGCCATAGGAGGCTTCTAGTATTGCAGTTACATTTATTTCCAAATAGCTATTTGCAAAATGCATGGATTTATACATTTATATGGAGGTGAATACAAATGCAAGGATGGTGGAACGATTGAATTACGTTGGAAGTAAAATTGTAGCCATGAATATAGGTAGAGATGTAGTTATTGTCATTATACCGGTCACCTAACTACTGGTCATAATGAAAATCAGGGATATAGCCAGGAAGGGGCTGGTAGGGCATGTGCCCTGGGTGCCAACAAGCCACTCCGCCTTGGCCAGGGTATATATAGACACAGGGCTTGGGCAGCTAACTTAAAGGGGTTGTCCAGGATTAGAAAAACATGGCTGCACCCTCTTTGAACTGTTAATGATATTTATATGTAGCCCTTCCCCACCCTACCGTGTTAAAATCATATAGAGAATAAAAAATATATATAGAAAACATGCCTGCTCTCTTCAAAAAAACAGTGCCACGCCTGTCAACAGGTTGAGTGTGGTATTGCATCTCAGACCCATTCTGAACAAGCAGAGCTGTATTTTTTTAATCTTCACCCCGGGTATAGGAAAGCCTAGCCACACTGGTTTTGAAAAAATGATCTGACCTCCTTAAAGGGGTATTCCCATCATATAAAATGAATACTAGAATGTCATCACTTTATGTGCAGTGGGAGTTTAACCTCTGGGAACCCCACCGATCCTAAGAATAATTGGCTGTAGCATTGCTTTAGTACTGTGCCCCTTCACGGTTGCGCCCTGGCTACCCACTGTGCATGGAACTGCAACATGGCCCCATTCAAGTGGCACGGCCCCGCTGCTGTGAAAGGAAAACTTAGCAAGGGACACAGCGCTAAATCAGTGCCCTGGCCTCTTCATTCTCAGGATGAGTTTGGGTCCCAGAGGTTGGTCCCCACTGATGATAAAGTGATGGCATATCCTACAAATATATTATCACTTTATAAGATGGGAATAAGTTGAGATCATTAATACAACTTTTGACTGTAATCTATTTCCGGAATGTCCACTATGTATCCTGGATGTCTCTGATGTCATAATGTTGTCACCAAAAAATACAACTGCCATAAAAAAAAAATAGCTTTATGGTGCTAGAAAACGAATTTCTAGGTATTGGTTATCTGTGGAGCGACCTACAATATCAATATGGAATAATTGTGTATCATCTATACTGTGAAAGGGGCAAATGAAAGATGTTCTCAGAAAATTGGAAGATATGGAGAGGTTGGCTCCCTATTGAGAAAAATAATAAAAATCACAACGACTTTTCTTTAGTTCTTTTCTTATTTTGTGGTTTCCTGCTCTGTGGAATAGAGGGGGGGGGGGGGTCTTGCATTCTTGTACTCATAATTTGCATGAGATTTTCATATAATATTGTTATGTATTGTATTTGATAAATTTTTTTTTTAAATAAAAAACCCTTTAAGGCCTCCTTCACACACACTTATTTTTCAGCATTTTAAAACGCATGTAACATCATGCGTTTCAACCTTTTTTAATGTCATTTTTACATGTGTTTTTGGTGTTTTTTACACCATTCCTAAAGCATACTTTGACTGACCCCAAAAAGCTACAAAAAGGGCAAAAACCTAAACACTGTGTAAGTAGACATTCTCAAATATTGCTATAGACTTTAAAGTAAAATCTAGCCGCACCATTTTTTGGGCAAAAAAACCCCAAAACCTGCAAAAAGTAGCTAAAAATGAAAGTAAATGCAGTTTTTGAATAGGCCAAGATCACACATACAGTTTTGATGCCGTTTTTGGCTCCGCTTTTTTAACCAAACCCAGGAGTATACACAAAAGAAAGGAGATGTATTAGTCTTTTCTTTCTACCTTTCTTTCCTTTTGAATCCACTTCCTGATGTGGCTAAAAACACCTGATTCCAAAACTGCATCAAAAACTGCGTGTGTGATCTTGACCTTAGAGGAACTTTACATCCAGTTCATGTCCTCTTTTTTGCTTTTTACGGACCGGGTGTCCGTGGCCGGCCATGTGCAGGAGGCCTAATAAAGTATATTTACAACGTGACAGTGTGAACTTATGATTTTGTTAAACCCTATAACAAAATAAGGAAGGCTGAGAAGAAGAGTTTCAGGTGCAAATGAAGATGTTGGAGGGTCAGCAGCCGGCTGTGCCCGTAATCACGGACTGGGATTACGGGCACGGTCGTGTGCATTGGACCTAAGCAATGATATTGTTATCACTTAGGCCTAATGCACACGACCGCAGCCTTGTGTACGGCCCGTGACTGCGGCACAGACGGCCATGGAGTGTCATCCGCGGGCCACCCGCAAATGACGGACCGTGCACACATTGATTTCAATGACCCCGGACCACAAATGTGGCCCGTATAATGACATGTCCTATGTTTTTGCGGTCCGGGCTCCCAGCCAATGCGGAGCAGATTTGCGATTGAATTGCAGCTGCAAAAACATGTTGGTGTACATGAGGCCTTGGGGCTTATTCACACGAACGCTGTATACGCCCGTGTGACGGCCGGTAAAATAATGGACCTCACACGGCTGCAGGCATTTCAATAGGGCCGTTCACACGGCTGTTGTTTTAATGGACCGTGTGAAGGGTCTGTTGAAAAATAGGACATGTCTTATTTTCTTCAGTTTTCACAGATCCCTCCATAGACTCAAGTCCATGAAGAATCCGTGAAAACGGGTGCAACTGGGACCTGAAAAACTGCAGTTTTTCGCGTCCGAGTTTGCACTCGGTCGTGTGAATCTGGCCTTATCACATTTCCATATTGATCACATACAAACAATAACCTGTTTAATGCACAAGTGCGATCTTGCAGAAAAAACAAGTACTTGAATCTTAAAGGGGTTGTACAGGGTCAGAAAACAAGGTCTGCTTTTTTCAGAAACAGTGCCACTCTTGTCCATGGGCTGTATCCGGTATTACAACTCATTTCTACTCAAGTGAATGGGGTTTTCCAGCAATACTGGACGGAGCCCATGGACAACAGTTTTGCTGTTCCTAGAAAAAAAGCAGGACTGTGTTATCTAATCCGGGACCAGCTGCAAAGGTGATCTGACACATTACTGACAAAGTCCCTTCGTTCTCTAGGGATTCCTGCTCACCAACGATCACCAATATTAGGTTAGGGTCACATTTACATTTTGTGCCAGAAAAAGAGGAGCGGCAGCGGGGAAATGAAAAATAAATCGGTAAGAAACGTCATCCCAGGTGGCCGGCCTGGACGAAGAAGCATAGAATTCCGGGTAAGTATAGGATTTTTTTTCTCCGAGTTGTGATTTTTGCAGCGGAATCGCTGCTTTTCCACCGCAAAAAAATCGTAACATCTGCTATTTGTTGCGGGTTTTACCTTCCCATTGAATTCAATGGGGAAAACCCTCAACAAAAAAGCACCGATTATGCAAATACAATTGACATGCTGCGGATTAAAAAAAACGCACTGCAGGTAAATTTGAGGGTTTTTTCTCCGCTTATCATTTACGCAGCGTGCGGATGAGATTTGTTCAAATTTCATCCACTCTGCTGCTACTGTATTACGCTGTGGATATTCCGTAACAAAATCTGTTGTGGAAAATCTGCGGTGCTTACGCTACGTGTGAACTATATAGTCTCCATGAGGAAAACGTATTGAGCGTGGTCACGTACGCTGGTTGTGCTCCACGACCCATGAACAACAGTTCTTTTTTTATTTTTTCTATCACGCGAATGCCACTACAAAAGTGCAGCGTGGCATGCAAAAAAGTGCACAAAAATTCAGTCTATCACAATCCCTCTGCAAAGGATCCCTCGACCTATTAACCACTTCTCCTATCCAGAAGGCCCCCGCTTGGGTCAGGGACAAATGCCCGGTTGTGTCTAGCTAAGCTTCCACCTAAAATTCCCCAGAGCTAATTTCTCTTAAGTTTGTATTTCCCGGAAGTTGGAGCCGGGTTGCAGGGGAGTAAGGAATCTGATGGCCGCATACTACCCCTTAATGCCAGTGGCGCCCATTCCAATAATGACAAGCGATGCTATGGATTGCACACCCCTAGTCCTGGTCTCAGCACTGGTGTCAAGACATGGACCACAGTCTTACTGTATAATATATAAGTTTTTAATATGGGTCTTGTGACCATCATGTGTTGTCCATCAGTCTATTAAATTGTAATATTTGGATGGGTATATACACTATTATACACACAAATAAAATTTACATGCACAACAATATTCTTACCAGTAAAATAATAAGCCATCACCAGGACCGGCGTCCTTTATATCAGCATATCTGTCTAATACCCTATGAAAGCTGAACTAGTGGGCATCGTTGCCCCCATAAAGTGCCAATATAGGGGTCAGAATTGCCCCCTCAGCCACTTATTTTCCCACTTTGACTCCTGATAAAGGGCTGACCAAATCCTAGGTGCCTGCTTGCCAAAGTGCCCAGAAATTTGTTGCTAACTTTTTCCTTTTTCTCCTATTGATAGCAAAGCTCTGTGAGACACAATGGTGAATTTAGGGAACTGGGTGTTTTAGTACAAAAAAAACCTACTTCAATGGCTAGACGACCACAGACTGTCTGGGCCAAAACTATTCTAAAAAATAAAAATAAAAAATTGTAAAAAAATAAATAAAAACGTGTTGCCCATAACAACCAATAGGATTTTGGAAAATGAGATAGAATCCAATTGGTTGCTATGTGTTACACTGATACTATTTCTTAGAACATTTTTTATGCATGAGGCCCGTTGCAGGGAAGTGTCATGTGACTCCCCTTGTCTATGTTGAATGAATGACATGACCCACAGGGGAGGGGTTACATGGCCGCACAATCATGTCCACTTTGTACAGCCTTATTAGATGCCCTAACAATAGCAGCTTTCACAGTGACGCTTTCCCTTTAAGAAGTGTTTTGTTCTTTTCAAAGTTGTGCAATACTATTATATTTATTGGAAACAAAGTCACCCACTTCCTGTACATGGTTACCATAAATACACACTTTCTACGAGCAATGTTGCAAATTGTTTACATGCAGAGATGAACTATGGTTATTAGCTCAGTGTGACAGTTTTTAATAAAAACATATATGGGACCCATTATCCGACATCCAGACCCGCCAACATTTCCATTTGCACCTGAAACTCTTCTTCTCATCCTTCCTTATTTTGTTATAGGGTTTACCAAAAGCATAAATTCACACTGTCATATTGTAAATATACTGTATTATAGCCCAGAGCTGCATTCACAATTCTGCTGATAGTTGTTGCAAACAGTCAACAAGCTTCCTTTATTGCTCCCAACGTATATGCCAAATGTGTCCTTAGCCTAAAATGGGCCCAGCATATGCCAAAAAAGTGTAATTTGGGGAAATATTCAGATTGAATACATCAGCATATATTTGTTTCACTGCATATAATAGCATAGTTGACTGCCGTTTTCAATACAGGAGATCCCGAAATAAACATATGGTGATCAGTATTTTTTTCTTTTTTAGATTGGCAGTTAACGGACGATGTATGCAACTTTATGGCATACAGTCACATATATCGAGGGTATGCTTTGTGCACTTGTGCTGGAGGATTTTTCTGCCATTTATGCCGGCTGATTGCGCGCTGCCTATCTCCCCCCCCCCCCCATCAGACATAAAGTGGAAAAAAAAAATAGGTCCCCTTAGGCTCTCACAGCAGGCTGAGCAGTGTCAGGTCCTTATATGAGACGCAGCATCCAACGCCTCAGCGTCAGTACCCTGAATGAGCTGCAGCCTGCAGTAACTGCCAAAGGGGACCCGATGGGGAGAAGTGAAGAAGAGCAGTGAGGTGAACATATATTTGGGGCCGGGCATGTGCCTCTACCTCGCTACAGCCCACAGTGAAATCTACGCTATCTTGGAGCTATAATGGAAGACAACTTTCTGGCGTAAGTTATAATAAATTTGTCGGGCTGCGGTCCCCCTGCCCAATTTTTAAGCCACGTCCTCCTTTCAAAAAAGTGGTGAGAACTATGTAAAATCCCCAAAAGTCACACTTTTCAACACATATTGGGACTTTTGGGCCTTTTGTGACTTTTCTACCCTAGAAAACTGCCGTAGAAAGGTTGCTAAATTTCCCCCATTGAGTCAGCATGGAATGCTGGGAGATTTCAGCTCTGAAGCCAGCAGAATTGTGAATGCAGCTCTGGAGTATAATACAGTGAAATGTATTTGCAAAGTTACTTAACTTTTTATGCAGATCAATTAGATTTGCAATATTATGCAGTGATCTCCACATAGGGGGAGGGGGGCGGAAGACAGCTAGATTTTTATCATTTAGTAAAAATTGAGAACTGATCACACTGGGGGAGTGGGGACTATAAAGTCAGAGTTGTATCTGGGATATACCAGGAGAAGATCTACCTGGTGCCTATACCAAACTAATCCAACAAACATAACAGCTTCACGGAATGCATTGTGTACTATAGGTTTTGTGCTGTAAGACGTTTGACTGCTTTTGTTTAGGACTTAAGCCATAAAACCGTTGACAGGACCTCAAACACAGAAATGTGGTGACTTATGTAACTCTTACCTAAGAATAAAACAGCCTGCTTTATAACGTGCAAGCTTTATATAACGTTCCTTGTGTAAAGAAAAAAGCTTCCTGATCAGGCAGAGTTTGCTCTTTAAAGGGGTTTTACTCTTTTGACAATCGTTTTGTGGTAGAAGGTTCTTCCAATGATAAGATGATCGACAGGGTGCTGGAACCCCAGAGATCTGCTGTAATCTGCGGGGAAAGATGGCAGCAAATCTCCTACAGCACCTCCAGAGGTGAAATGAAGCATTACACAATTAACAAAGAAATCAATGGGCTGACCATGTCATGTACATACATGCCGGGTCCTCCAGAACGAGAGATGATAAGCCAGTTGCTCTTTTTAGACACTCTCCGCCCTGTCTGATAGAGGTGGAAAGGTGAATAATGCTCTTGGGTCAATAATGAGGACAGCAGAGTAATCTAAAGAGAAGAAAAACTAAACTAAAGTTTGTGTCATATCTTACTCTAGTAAGAGGTCGGTAACATACACTTTTCCATCTAGCTTCACTGCCATTCATAAAAGCAGCTCTGTGGAAACTCTGGGATAACAAGTCCTCCACTGTTGCAAAGCCACCGGGAACCTGATCCTTAGTTTCCAAAAATACAAAAGGAGATGCAACAGCACTGAAGTTCAATACAAAAAAAAAAGAATCTTTATTCACCCGTAGAAGTGGAACATTTGACCCCACAATTCAGCTTGTATGGCGCTTCAGCTTATAAGACATTGTCATGATATAAATACTAGAAGACAATCTAAAGAAGCCATGATAACCACATAACCATAGTGCCAGCGGTGGATGGCAGCAGTGTTAAAGGGGTTGTCTAAGAGGACCCATTTCCACATGCCCATAGGCCCGCATATGGACGTCATAGAGGCAGTGGCGGATTATCATATGGGCGATTCGGGCGGCCGCCCGGGGCCCGAGGCTCCCAGGGGGCCCATGGCAGCCCGAACCGCACATCATCTTGCAAAGTTACTTATTCAGCGCGCTAGCGCTGCTAACTAACGAAGATGAGGGGAGGAGCAGGGAATTGGCCGGGAAAGGGGTAGGACACGCCTCCCTGACAAGTGCGGGCCGCCGCCATTGAGTAACAGAACAGCGAGGGACGGCTGTTCTGTTACTCCGAATCTGCAAGACGGTCGGTCACCGGCGCTGAGGTCAGTACAGCAGGCTTATCCTCCTTCCCAACTGGTTCCCGACCGCTGGCTGTATTTTTACGGCCAGCGGTCAGGGACGGGTCCTTAAAACCCGAGCCATAGACTTTCTACGGCTCGGGTTTTAACTTGCTGCCCGCGCGATCGGGTCTCCGGCTGTCAGTGACTGCCGGGGACCCTGAGGAAAAGACAGAAGCAGCTTTCGCTGCTTCTGTCTTCTCCGATGTCTTCTTACACAGCGTTCAATGAACGCTGTGTATAGGAATAGAGACTCTCTATTCCTCCCGGTGATCATGTGACTGTTCACATGATCGCCGGGTGCCGTTAGTGGCAGGCTGCTGCTGGGTCTAACTAGACCCAGCACAGCCCTATTAGTGACAATCGTCACTATGAGAGGGCTGATTTCCCCTGTAACTGGGGCTGCTGTGCAGCTCCAGTTACAGTGGAAAAACATGGTGTAAAAGAAAGAAAAAATATATATAAAGTTCCCCAAAGGTCTTTTTTGACCTTTGAGGAACAGACCACAGTAATAAAAAAATAGGAAAGTGCAAAAAAAATGAAATAATAAATACACATAAAATACCCACCCCAAAAAAAACCGTCCGTCCCCCTCCCGCCAAACATTGTTGTAACGCAAGCGCTGACCCAATTACCCTAATATAGACATGTAATATATTAACATTTACGGTAAACAATGACGATTACAAATAAAAGGTCTATTTTAGGGTAAAACTATGTTATTACCCAAAAAAATAGCTGAAACGTAAAAAAGCTTATTTTTTTACTATTATTTTTAAACTTTATGAATAAAAATTCTAAAATAGCAAAAAAGGTGTGTATAAAAACGCTAAAAAAAAAGAAACATGCATTGTCTACGGAAAAAACGTCGCAAAAATCACGTCGTTTTTATTTCTTTTTTATAAAAATGTGTGTTTGGTGCAACTTTGTAATTACGTTTTATTAAAAAATATTTTCACTTTTTGAGATACAGCTGCTTTGTATCCTGTATCCGTCAGGTCAGCAGGACTGACGGGATCAGTGACACGCAGGATCCACCTCAAATCTATCACATCTAAGATTATAATTTAGCGCAGGGCCCGTTTCACTGATCCCGTCAGTCCTGCTGACCTGACGGATACAGGATACAAAGCAGCTGTATCTCAAAAAGTGAAAATATTTTTTAATAAAACGTAATTACAAAGTTGCACCAAACACACATTTTTATTAAAAATAAATAAAAACGACGTGATTTTTGCGACGTTTTTTCCGTAGACAATGCAGGGTTCGTTTTTTATCGTTTTTATACACACCTTTTTTGCTATTTTACAATTTTTATTCATAAAGTTTATCTATATGGGGCTGTGTGTAACGCTCTCTACGGGGAGGATGTGTGATATATAGAGGGGGCTGTGTATGGCGATATCTATGGGGGTGTGTAATATCTACAGGGGCTGTGTGTGGCACTATATACAGGGAGCTGTGTGTGGCACTATGTACAGGGGGCTGTGTGTATGTGGTGTTTTACAGTGTGTGGTATTATATTCAGGCGCGCAGTGTTTGGTGCTATTATATTTAGGGGTACAGTATGTGGCACCATGATAACTTTATTTTCGTTTATAGGTGTGGAAATGTTGGAAAAGTGAGGAGACGTCTGAGTGGCAAATTCTGCAGAAATGAGTCATGGCCGGGAGAAGTCGTCATGAGCGCTGGACCGGATGGAGAAGAAAAGAGGAAAAAAACTACTAGAATCTGAGACGTCGTCACCTGTGAGTCACTAGATTTATAGAGAATCTGTCACCTCTCCTGACATGTTTATTATAGGAATCCTTGTATTTCACAAAAAGTCTTTCTGCAGTCCAGGACTGATAGACAATTCCCCTTGTCAGGAGGTTGTGTCCCTGCACAGTGTGATACTGTCAGTATGTAGGGACACAGCCCTGTGACAAGGGAAATCGTAACACTGTTAATGCTTGCCCAAAAAAGTAGTGTCAAAAATAGTTACGGCGCGGCAGGGCGGCGGTGAGGAAGGGGGGCCCAAGTTTGGTTAACAGCCCAGGGCCCATGGTCTACTTAATCCGCCACTGCATAGAGGCTGTATTTTCGATCCATGTATTTTTCGTGCCAAAAGCAGAGGAAATCGGGAAAACCTTTGCTGTGGAAATTACTGGGTGAATGCACCATTACTGTTAAAGGGGTATCCTGAGGCTCGAGTAAGTCTTGGAAAATCTCTTTACTGTGCTAGCAATAGGGGAAAAGAATTGTGTGCAATGTACTATTAGGAAACGGCGTCTCTTCTTTGGTGTGGCACACGACTTACCTGCCATTGGTAGCCAATCACGGCACACAGTGGTGGGCACAATGTCAAAAAGGCGTACTCAGATTGGATTTCATGGTCATGTCACTATGAAGTACCGGCAGCAGGTGAGTAGCAAAGCAAAGGCAGTCTTGGAATAACCCTATAAAAACTAAACATTGTAAAGGCTTAAAGAAGACCTATCAGCTCTACTAACATGTCTGCTTTAGTAAATACTTACCATGCAATATCAATGCTGGAGCATTTTATTTTTAGAACTCTAGGTTGCGCAGTTACTCTGTTATTCCTCCCGGAAATGTTACCATTACCTTAGTCCCTAGGACATATACCTATACACTATGACATGGTCTAGTCAATGCTGACAGCATCAGACTGTGTAGGGACACACTATTGACACAGGAATGGTAACGCCAAGTTGTCAATTTATTCAAAGTATGCCTGAGGGCCACTCTCATACAAGCTAGGGACCCATCTTGTAATTGCGGGCAGATGGAAAGTGCAGCACTAGTTATACAAATAGGGAAAGCAGAAATATTAATACTTTGTCATCCATCTGATCCGAACTCTTGATTTTACACTGCAAATGTTCACGATAATAGCATGTCGATCGCGCTCGTTTGTTCCATTTACATGGTGCAATGATCGGGAGCATTGCTCCATGTAAATGGAGTAATCGACAAATGATGGGTTTTTTGGCAGCATAAACGATGCGATCAGTGCACAAACGAGGGTTTGCTTGTGCACACAGGGCAATGCTTGGAAACAAGCGTCTTACGAGTGTTCTTTCAGCCAATCATCTGCCTGTATATCTGCCTGTATAGAAGGGTCTTAAAGGCTATGTACACCTTTGAAATCTTTTATTTTTTTTTTAAATAAAAACCTCTATCTGTTTTATTCAACGTTCTAAATACTTTTATTAAAAATAATTTTTACTTTTTGAGATACAGCTGCTTTGTATCCTGTATACAGAGCAGCTGTATCTAGCACTGAGACCTGAATCCGTCAGGTCAGCGGAACTGACGGGTTTAGTGTCAGCGGGTCCTGCGTGTCTCTGATGGGCAGGATCCACCTGTTATCGATCACATCTAAGTTATGAACTTAGATGTGATTGGTAAAAAAAGCGATCCTGTGTATCTGACCCGCTGACACTGAACCCGTCATTGCCGCTGACCTGACAGATTCAGGTCTCAGAGCTAGATACAGCTGCTCTGTATACAGGATACAAAGTAGCTGTATCTCAAAAAAGTAAAAATCATTTTTAATAAAAAGTATTTAGAAAGTTGTACAAAACACACTGATACACATTTTAATTTTTTTTTTAAAACCCCAAAACTATTATTTCAAAGGTGTACATAGCCTTTAAGACATCTTTAAAGCTATACCTTAAGATAGCACCAGTGACAAGCGGGGGTGGGATTCATATTCCGTACTTGGTGTGCAGGGTAACTGTGATATAGCGCATCACAGTAAATTATTCTTACTATAATAATCAAATAAACCAATTGCCAGATCAGTTTAACGCATTCTGTAGAAGTTTTCACCATGTGAAACTACAGCTCCCAATATGACCAGAACAATGGTAAGGATATGCTGAGAGTTGTTGTTTTACAATCAAGAATGGTGCCAGGCATCATCTGCAGACCTTACAAGTGACTAGAGTATTGATATGACGCAGTCAGAGGCAGACTAAACCGCGACATCCAGCTAAGATGACGTCTTTACTGATTGGAGAAGTTCTCTTTCCTTTTCCTCTCCATTCCGTCCAGACCTCCATGACGACTTCTTCCAGCTATGTCTCATGTATTGCCCTGAATACAATCCTGCCGCACACTGTGCCGCCTTAAAATGCGATAGCTCCACAGACTCTTCCACCGTGATACTGTGTCAACTGAAAATAGAGCTACACACACTGCCCCTTAAAAATTATCTCACACACTGTGCCCCCTGAAAATGACGTTACACACTATGCCCCCTAAAAATGGTCCCACACACTGTGCCACTGGAATGTTTACTACAATACAATGTTTCCACTTAAATGAAAACAAATAAACACTGTGCCCCATGAAAATAAATAATTAACTGTGCCCTCTAAAATTAATAATCCAATACAATGAGCCCACATAAATAAATAAAAATATACACTGTGCCCCTGAAATAAATATTAATAAACACTGTGCCCCTGAAGTAAATATTAATAAATACTTTGCCCCCTGAAATAAATATGAATACTGTGCCCCTTGAAATAAATATTAATACACACTGTGCCCCCTGAATATAAATAATAATAAACATTAGGCCCCTGAAAATAAATAATCACTGTACCCCCTAAATATATAATAATAATAATAATAATAATAATAATAAACACTGAAAACCTTGAAATAAATAATAATACTGTGACCCCTGAAAAATTGTTGTAATCTTTGTGCCCCCTGAAATAATAATAAAAATAAACTGTGCCCTTGAAAAATAATAATATTAAACACTGTTTCCTGAAATAAATAATAACATGGCAATTTAATTGAATCCAGGAGGAACCAGGTCAGGATCGTTCTTCTTCCCGGTTCCCGGAAACGGCTGCTATTTTAACAACCAGTTTGGGAGAACCGGCCCGATCCCACCCCAGTGACAAAGATATGAAAATGATGTTATGAATGTGATACATTCACGGACATATAAACAGTAAGTTCTAAGTAAGAATTTCACAGCCAAACTTATCAATCAACGAGCATGCTTTATGTCTGGTGACTTCAGTCCCTTTCATGCTGTAGCAAATAGGCAGAGGAATAGCTAGAGAGGTGCAAAGTTACCAGTCGCACTAAGACCCCTCTGCTACTTGACTCTACATTGTGTAATTCTCCTCTGTTGTTCCTCCTGGAAATGTATGAATAAATTGACAACTGAAAATTGTCATACCCCTTCTCAATAGGGAATGTCCCTTCACACTATGATATAACTATTACTGTTAGCCTACATTCACACGACCGAGTGCAAACTCGGACGTGAGTCTATCGAGGGATCAGGGAAAATGGAAGAAAATAGGACATATCCTCTTTTTCAACGGGCCCTTCACACGGACTGTTAAAACAACGGCCCCATTAAAATACATGCGTCCGTGTGATGGCTGTTGTTTTAAGGCTGTCACACGGATGTATACAACGTTCCTTTGAATAAGCCCTTGAATAAGACGTTGTAGAAATACTGCAGATTTTACGCAACGGAATTAATTGCGAAAAATCCAGAGCAAATACAGTGGCAGCAAAGTGGATGAGATTGAACAAATTTCATCCACACGAAACGGCTAAAAATAGCCCATGTGAACATACCCTAATTGTCTCTTGCTTTACACCTTGTCAGCAGCACATTTAATAACATGATAATAATGTATGGGGACGAGCGATCGTAATAACAACCTCTCGTCCCCATACATGGCTCCCTGTGACAGGAGCAAACGTGGGCCGATCAACGAGCTGTCTCGTTGATCGGCGCTCATTGCACCAGCCAAAATTGGCCGTTGTAATAGGGCCTTAAGTCTCACAAAAAATATTTGATGAAAAAAAAAAAAAAAGAAGGTCAGTCAAAAACCAGAAGAGGAAGCTAACAGGAAATATTTCAGACAATACTGAAAAGGGGAAAGTTTCAGTTCCTTTTTTAACAAAGTAGAAGACAAAAGTTATCTATGCGTGCAGTGGAGATAGCCCCTCTGTCAGCTCAGGCAATTCTGCAAGAGAATAGAACAAGCACAATCTGTTCACTGGAAACCAGTGGTAATGTGGAAGTGAACTAACAACAACAACAACAATAATAATAATAATAATAATAATAATAATAATAATAATATATGATCATGAATTACCCCGCTTTGCACATGGAACATATACAGTAAAATCTGTCCCTGCCCAGAAGGGCTTACAATCTAATTACCTGGTCATATACACTACCGTTCAAAAGTTTAGGGTCACTTAGAAATGTCCTTATTTTTGAAAGAAAAGCACAGTTTTTTCAATGAAGATAACATTAAATTAATCAGAAATACACTCTATACATTGTTAATGCGCTAAATGACTATTCTAGCTGCAAACGTCTGGTTTTTAATGCAATATCTACATAGGTGTATAGAGGCCCATTTCCAGCAACCATCACTCCAGTGTTCTAATGGTACATTGTGTTTGCTAACTGTGTTAGAAGGCTATGGATGATTAGAAAACACTTGAAAACCCTTGTGCAATTATGTTAGCACCGCTGTAAACAGTTTTGCTGTTTAGAGGAGCTATAAAACTGACCTTCCTTTGAGCTAGTTGAGAATCTGGAGCATTACATTTGTGGGTTCGATTAAACTCTCCAAATGGCTAGAAAAAGAGAGCTTTCATGTGAAACTCGACAGTCTTTTCTTGTTCTTAGAAATAAAGGCTATTCCATGCGAGATATTGCCAAGAAAAAGATTTCCTACAACGGTGTGTACTACTCCCTTCAGAGGACAGCACAAACAGGCTCTAACCAGAGTAGAAAGAGAAGTGGGAGGCCCCGCTGCACAACTGAGCAACAAGACAAGTACATTAGAGTCTCTAGTTTGAGAAATAGACGCCTCACAGGTCCTCAACTGGCAGCTTCATTAAATAGTACCCGCAAAACGCCAGTGTCAATGTCTACAGTGAAGAGGTGACTCCGGGATGCTGGCCTTCAGGGCAGAGTGGCAAAGAAAAAGCCATATCTGAGACTGGCTAATAAAAGGAAAAGATTAATATGGGCAAAAGCACACAGACATTGGACAGAGGAAGATTGGAAAAAAGTGTTATGGACGGACGAATCGAAGTTTGAGGTGTTTGGATCACACAGAAGAAGCATGGGGTGAAATTTCTCCCGATTACCTCAGCAAATTAACAACTAGAATGCCAAAGGTCTGCAATGCTGGAATTGCTGCAAATGGAGCATTCTTTGAAGGAGAAAATAATTATTTAAAATAAAAATCCTGATTTCTAACCTTGTCAATGTCTTGACTATATTTTCTAGTCATTTTGCAACTCATTTGATAAATATAAGTGTGAGTTTTCATGGAAAACGCAAAATTGTCTGGGTGACCCCAAACTTTTGAACGGCAGTATATATATATATATATATATATATATATATATATATACATACATACATACATACACATACATACAGACTTTCATTTTATCTTGCTATTCTGGAACTAATAACGTTTTAATTTTTTGCTTTACTTCAGCAATATGGGGTCTTGTTTTTTGTGGGACAACTTGTCATTTCTACACGCACTATTTGAGATACATATCAGGGGCGTAACTAGGTAAGACTGGGCCCCATAGCAAACTCTTGACCGGGGCCCCCCTTGGGTGCCATAAGCAGCCCCACTTATAAATAGTGCCCCCTGTAGAATGTGCCTTACAGCCACCCTGTAGGCAGTGCTATATAGCCCCGCCTATAGACAATCACACCCCATTTGTACATAGCGCCCCCACCTCCCCTTGTAGATAGTGCCATACAGCCCCCCCCCCCTTAGTAGATAGTGCCACACACAGACCCCTGTCTAGGTAAGGCTGGGCCCCATAGCAAACTCTTGACCGGGGCCCCCCTTGGGTGCCAAAAGCAGCCCCACTTATAAATAGTGCCCCCTGTAGAATGTGCCATACAGCCACCCTGTAGGCAGTGCTATATAGCCCCGCCTATAGACAATCACACCCCATTTGTACATAGCGCCCCCACCTCCCCTTGTAGATAGTGCCATACAGCCCCCCCCCCCTTAGTAGATAGTGCCACACACAGACCCCTGTCTAGGTAAGACTGGGCCCCATAGCAAACTCTTGACCGGGGCCCCCCTTGGGTGCCATAAGCAGCCCCACTTATAAATAGTGCCCCCTGTAGAATGTGCCATACAGCCACCCTGTAGGCAGTGCTATATAGCCCCGCCTATAGACAATCACACCCCATTTGTACATAGCGCCCCCACCTCCCCTTGTAGATAGTGCCATACAGCCCCCCCCCCTTAGTAGATAGTGCCACACACAGACCCCTGTAGATTGTGCCACACTCAGCCCCCTGTAGATAGAGCCACAGCCCTCCCCCTTGTCTACAGTGAAGAGGTGACTCCGGGATGCTGGCCTTCAGGGCAGAGTGGCAAAGAAAAAACCATATCTGAGACTGGCTAATAAAAGGAAAAGATTAATATGGGCAAAAGCACACAGACATTGGACAGAGGAAGATTGGAAAAAAGTGTTATGGACGGACGAATCGAAGTTTGAGGTGTTTGGATCACACAGAAGAAGCATGGGGTGAAATTTCTCCCGATTACCTCAGCAAATTAACAACTAGAATGCCAAAGGTCTGCAATGCTGGAATTGCTGCAAATGGAGCATTCTTTGAAGGAGAAAATAATTATTTCAAATAAAAATCATTATTTCTAACCTTCTCAATGTCTTGACTATATTTTCTAGTCATTTTGCAACTCATTTGATAAATATAAGTGTGAGTTTTCATGGAAAACGCAAAATTGTCTGGGTGACCCCAAACTTTTGAACGGCAGTATATATATATATATATATATATATATATATATATATACATACATACATATACATACATACAGACTTTCATTTTATCTTGCTATTCCGGAACTAATAACGTTTTAATTTTTTGCTTTACTTCAGCAATATGGGGTCTTGTTTTTTGTGGGACAACTTGTCATTTCTACACGCACTATTTTTTTTTTTTTTTTTTTTTTAAACATTAAATTTTTATTGATTTTAAACATAGAAAACATAGAAAACATTTTTGTACAGAAGCAAATAAATTATATCATCAAGAAGATGTTCACCAAACAGAGTAATATTATCCTGTACAACTGAGGTAGGCAACCTGAAAAACGTTATCTCGTAAGGGAAGGTGGGGAGGAAAGGGAGGGATAGGGAAACAGGGAAGGCTTTCTCAGAACATTCTCATATCCTTTAATGTGTTCCACTATTATTATTAACCCCTTCTCCTCTTATTGCTTTGTAATCCACGTGTGAGTCCCCATTTTACCTTCGTCTGTCCTAACCTGGGAACATGTCAGTCCACCTTTGCCACTGAGCTTCGAATCTATTCATTCTATTCTGACGAAGTGCAAATAATCTTTCATATACACAATGGGATGAGACTTCTTCTATAATTTCCCTCAAAGACGGGACCGAGACTGACTTCCAGTTTCTGGCCACCAATAATTTAACCGACAGACAAATATGGCAAAACAAGGCTCTATCTTCCGGTGAAATTATTCCCATATTTAGAGACAAAAGGGCTAGATCTGCATTTGGTGTCACTTGAACCTCCAACAGTCTGGAGGCCAGATTGAACACTGAAACCCACACCGGAGCGATAATGGGACATTCCCAAAATATATGATGTAGGGTCCCCAGCCCTCCACACCCCCTCCAGCACTCCGCGTTAGCCCCTGGGTATATCTTGGAGATCTGAAGGGGGGTATAATACCATCGTAACACCAGCTTATGGTATACTTCCAGGAGGTTCGAGTTCACGGTGGACCCTAACGTCCACTTAATGGCCCTGGACCAATCCTCTATGGTATAAGTGGATCCCAAATCCCTCTCCCATTGTAGCACATATTTCTTTTTGGCCATCATCATATCTCCCAATAGCCCTTCATAGAAGGCCTTTGTTAAGCTAGATTCTATGACTGATGTCTCGAATAGCAGATGATGTATCTTAGAGGGGATGCAAACCTGTGCGTGTGCCCTTGTCGGGAGGAGATGTCGAATCTGCAAGTATTTAAAGAATTCGGAATGAGCCAAGGCAAATTCTTCTCTTAATTCTGAGAAGGGTTTAATGCTATCTTCTCCATAAAGATCTGCCAGCGTTGCCACTCCTAACCTGACCCAGTTACGTAGATTCAGATCAGGAATTAACAGTTCAAGAGCATCTATTGGTAAAAAGAGTTTGTACCCCGGATTAGAGGAGGGTGTCCCTGTCAGGATATGTCTCCATGCTTGTAACGATACTCTTACTGTAGGAAATTTAGGAAGTACCTTCCTTGGAAACTTTGCATGAACTAATAGTAGCGAGGTCAGGGGAATATCCCCTATCAGGTGTTGCTCAATCGTCGGCCAACTAGAGCCAGAGGATGCGGTGCACCAGTATCGCAATTGTCGTAACACTATGGCCTTATGGTAGGCCTCTAGGCTCGGTACTCCCATCCCTCCTCTCTGTCTATGTATGTATAGACTTTGTCTGGCTACCCGAGGTTTCTTATTTTTCCATATAAACCGCATCAACTGATCTTGTAACTTACGGAGAATAAAAGCCGGTATAGGCGCCACCACTGTCCTAAACACATAGAGTATTTTGGGGAGAATAAGCATTTTATACAGGATTATTCTGCCCATCCAGGATGGTTCCGTATCTGACAAACGATTTAATTCGTCTTGCAATTTATCCTGAAGAGGAAGAACATTAATATGAGCTAATTTAGATGTTGGCGAGCACAATTTTATGCCTAAATAAGGGATCGACATCTCCTCCCAGCCAAACGGAAACTCCCTCTGTATATCTTTTCGCAGTGTCCATGGTATGGCCACTCCCAATATCTGAGACTTGGAGGCATTAACTTTATAATAAGACACGTTGCCAAATTGTGCTAAAATCTCTGCTACTCTGCGGAGAGAGGACAATGGTTCTGTAAGGGTCAGTATGACATCGTCCGCAAACAATCCAATCTTATGCTGTCTATGTCCTACAGAGATCCCCCGCACCCCCATATCCATTCGTATCAGTTCCGCCATCGGCTCCATTACCATAGTGAAGAGCAGAGGAGACAATGGGCAACCCTGCCTTGTTCCATTGGTGATACTAAATGGCTCAGACAGCATCCCATTAGCCAACACCCGGGCTGAAGGTGCAGAGTACAGGGCCCCGATTGCTCCTAGGATGGCTCCCGAAAAACCAAATCTCCTCATAGTTTCAAAGGCAAATCCCCAGTGTATCCTATCGAACGCCTTTTCTGCATCCAGAGTAAGGAGAACAGAGGGCATTCGACCTGCCTCCACCCTGGAAATTAGATTTATAATGCGCCTTGTGCCATCTGGCGCCTGTCTCCCCTTAGTGAATCCCACTTGATCGTTATGAATCACTGTGGGGAGTATTGTCAAAAGACGTTGGGCCAATATTTTTGCATAAAGCTTTGTGTCGCAATTTAACAATGAGATGGGTCGGAAATTGGCTGGGAGAGTCGGGGATTTCCCCTGTTTAGGTATTGTTACAATAGTAGCCTGCAACATCTCGGCCGGGAGGCTTCCCCTCTCTATAGCTACATTAAAAATACGAGCTAAGTAAGGGGTCAAAATAGATTCGTTAAATTTGTAATATTCGGATGAAAACCCATCCGGCCCCGGGGCTTTACCTAGTTTAACTAATTTTATAACTTTGGACACTTCGCCTGGTAAAATAGGAGCGTTTAGCTGCTCTAGTTGAAGAGGAGTTATTTTCGGCAACTGAATCTGATCTAGAAATCTATCTATTGCCTCTGCTGTAGGTGGCACTATACTGGGGTCTCCCCGTAAGTTGTATAATTTGGAGTAGAACTGGCTAAACCTATCCGCTATCCCTTGGGGATTCGAGATTTTTGGCTCACTTCCTTCCGCTATCAAAAACGGTATCTTCGACTTCTGCCGTCTTTGTTTCACCCTGTTTGCCATATATTTACTCGCCTTATTGTGTGAGGTGTAGTATGTCATGCGAAGGGAGGTCAAACTTTTATCAAAGTCTGCAATCAGTACTTCTCTCAATTCCCGTCTTAGTTTAGTCAGAGCATCGTGAACCGTAAAAGACGGGGAGGATTGCTGTTGCATCTCCAGGGATTTAATCTGTGCTAGTATGCGGTCTGTGTTCAGCTGTTTTTGCTTTTTATAATGAGAGCTTTGTTGGATCAACAGCCCGCGCATCACCGCCTTATGGGCGTTCCACAGCACAAATGGGTCTATGTCCGGTGAATCGTTTAGGTCAAAATAGTCCTTTATCTGGGAGGAAATACGTCCTCTATACTGGGTCAAGGCCATCAGAAAAGTATTGTTCCTCCATGACCTATGCGGGCGACTCCAGGGTGACAGCGCAACCTGCATGGAGACCGGAGCATGGTCCGACCACGTAATGTCTCCCACCTCAGCTTTTATCACTGAATTCAGCAACCACTTATCTACCAAAAACAGGTCTATCCTAGAGAAAGTATGGTGACAAGGCGAGTAAAAGGAGAACTCTCTTGTCGAAGCATTGTGACATCTAAACACATCATATATGTCTTGTTGCTGAATCCACCCTGACAAAGTGGGGAGAGACCTCTTGCTCCTACTGGTAGAATCCAAAACTCTGTCTGGAATGATATTGAAATCTCCACAGAAAATAAGCTGTCCCTGCTGGATTTTGCAAACTTTCTTTATGGTTTTGTTTAGAAATCTAATCTGAGAGACATTAGGAGCATATATATTGACTAGTGTGACTAGGGTATCATTAATGGAGCATATCAGAGCAAGAAATCTCCCCCCCCTCATCCACCCGGGAGTCCACCAATTTAAAATCTATCGTATCTCTGATAGCTATTAAAACTCCCGCCTTTTTTTTCCCCGCATTAGACATAAAAACATGAGGAAATTTAGCATTTGTAAAGGCCGGACATTTCGATTGCTGAAAATGCGTTTCCTGCAGACACATAATGTCTGCCCCAGATTTCAAAGCCTCCTTCCAGGCTGACGACCTTTTGAAAGGGCTATTTAGACCTTTGACATTAAGAGACATTATTTTAACCGCCATAATCTCTATTACAAAGCTGCGATATAACATACATAAGGCACTGAATCATTTTTACATTACATCTTTGGACTGTACTGAAAAGGATATTCTTGAAAAAGCTGCTTGGATAAAACAACCGGGAAGACAACCGGGAAAAACAGAAACATAAAAAACTGCATTCTTTTTTGAAGAACAACATTCTCCGGAACCAGGAACAGTTCCAGTAGGATCCCATCGACCTTGGCGATCCCGTAAAGGTTTCGGGGGTGAAAGTTCGGCTAGATGAGACTCGACCTCTCGTTTAGCCAATAAAGCCAGTCTTTCATCTAGTATCTGTGCTCCTTGACCACTCTGGGGAGATCCTCGCCGGTCCCCTAGGAGATATTTTCCGCTGTGGACCAGGGAGCAGGAACCCCCAGTCTGACATCAATTTTTCTCCATCAGCAGGTTTAAACAATACATGGGTGCGTTCATCTTTCCTTAACAGCTTCGTAGGGAAGCCCCACTTATAAGGTATTTTCTGATTCCGGAGTACCAGGGTTACCGGAGAGAAGGCCCTCCTTGCTTGCAGCGTAGCTTGCGAGAAATCCGCATATAAGTGGACCCCTCCAAATGGATCTGGTAAGGGCTGTCTTTTCCGCGCAGCGAACATCAAGGCCTCCTTGACATGATAAAAATGAATGCGGGAGATCACGTCACGTGGTATGTCCGCCGGCAAAGCTTTGGGTTTAGGCAGACAGTGAGCACGATCAATAATCCAATCCGGAGGATGGGTGTCGGGTAATAAGGTTTTAATCAGCTTCTGGAGATACCCCTGAAGATCTGCTTGTGCCACCGATTCCGGAATGCCTCGAAACTTAACATTGTTCCGTCTGTTTCGGTCCTCCATATCCGCCATTTTATTTTTCATAGCTTCCACCTCCTCTTCTAACACATAGTGCGCATCCACCAGATCATTATGGGCCTGTGTGAAATCTCCCATCTTGTTTTCCACGTGATCCACTCTAGTACCTAGATCTTCTATGGAAGTATTTAGCTTGGCAGTGATTTTGGCCATATCCTGCTGCAAAGATCCTCTGAGCGCCATTACAATGCCCTTAATAAACTTTTCTGACGCCACCTGATCTGTGGTGGGCAGATTAGATATGGGGTCACCGTCTCCTGCAGCCCCTTCCTCCAAAACCCCTGGACTCTGTCTGTCAGGGTTTGCTATATGCCCGTCTTCCTCTCTTTCCAGCCTCTGATCTTCTGCCCTGTCAGCATGCGATATTGGCCCAGGGCTAGTTGCAAGCACCCCATCTCCTTCTCTCTCCTTAGATCTCTGTCTGGGGCACACCGGAGTGTGTGGTGACTCACCCAGAGAAGCTGCAGGAGAAGCTGGTCCGGAGCCTCTGCCACAGGTGCCGGAATCTCCTGGAGAAGTCTCGCCGGCGCCATCTTGGATATCTTCCCGCCTCATGCTGCGGGTGGAGAAGAAGTCCGTCAGACGCTTCGGGCCGGTTTTATTGCCCCTCTTCCTGGTCATCATCTCGCCTGCACTCCGGGACTCCGGTATAAGTCAGGTAAGTCGGCTTTCTGTCGCTTATTTAGTGTCGCTTAGAGGTCTGAGGACGGAGCTCCGAATCAAGCGTCCGCCACGGTCAGCATCCAGGCCACGCCTCTACACGCACTATTTGAGATACATATCAGGGGCGTAACTAGGTAAGACTGGGCCCCATAGCAAACTCTTGACCGGGGCCCCCCTTGGGTGCCATAAGCAGCCCCACTTATAAATAGTGCCCCCTGTAGAATGTGCCATACAGCCACCCTGTAGGCAGTGCTATATAGCCCCGCCTATAGACAATCACACCCCATTTGTACATAGCGCCCCCACCTCCCCTTGTAGATAGTGCCATACAGTCCCCCCCCTTAGTAGATAGTGCCACACACAGACCCCTGTAGATTGTGCCACACTCAGCCCCCTGTAGATAGAGCCACAGCCCTCCCCCTTGTTAATAGTGCCACACAGCTCCCCCTCGTGTATAGAGCCACACAGCCCCCCCTTGTGTATAGTGCCACAAGGCAATGGTGCATCCGAGAAAGTTGTATCAGTCAGGGAGAGGTCACTCAAACATGGAAAGGTGGGTTTGGAGGCAGGACTATGTGACTCTTCAGGATAACGTCACCGCCCCATGACCCTCTAATGAGTAATTAGCATATAGTGTGCGACGTTTTAAAAGTGGATTTTAAAGATTTTGCTGCATCTGAAAAAAACATACAAGGGAATTTTTGGAAATATTGTCAGGTCATGTATTACCGCATGGTGGCGGTTCAAGGGGTTAAAACTACCAGAGAGGTTCCCATTAAATATATAATGAATTGAGAACAATTCTATCTGCCCTGCAATTTTGTTATTAGAACTATATCCTATATAAACTACAGATCCAGAACCAAGCTCTGACATATATACAGTACCATAACCAAGCTCAGAACATAAATACAGCACTAGAACCAAGCTCTGACATATATACAGCACCAGAACCAAGCTCAGTACATATATACAGCACTAGAACCAAACTCAGTTTATAAATACAGCACTAGAACCAAGCCCATACATATATACAGCACCAGAACAAACCTCTGTACATATAAACAGCACCAAAACCAATCTCATATGTATATACAGCACCAGAACAAAGATCAGTACTTACATACAACATCAGAGCCAAGCTCAGTACATATATACAACACCAGAACAAATACAGCTCAATTTAGTGCAACCCCTGCCATATGTAGTTTTACGACGTATGTTTGTACGTCGTAAAACTACAGCTCCCAGCATGGCCCGAACAATGGTAAGGATATGCTGGGAGATGCTGTTTCACAGAAAAACAAATCACACCACCATCATCTCGCTGCAAAACATACAGTGACTACAGTACTAATTAGAGGCAGAATAAACATTTACATTAAGTGACTCACCGGTGACGTCTCAGATTCTAGTTCTTTTCTTCTCCCTCCGGTCCAGACCTCTATGATGGATATCTTCCAGCCACGACCCATTTCTGCATTTTTCCACTCAGATGTCTCCAGCTTCTCACTTTTAAAACATTTCTGCACCTATAAACGAAGTTAAAAGTCTCAATACCTCTAAATATAATAAAGCGCCATACACTGCACTAACTATAATAGCACCATACACTGTGTCCCTGATTATAATGGTACCATACACTGTGTCCCACACACACCGTGCCTCCTGTAGATAGTTCCCCCATAGCCCCCTGTAGATAGTGACCCCATAGAGCCTCTCTAGATAGTGCCCTACATAGAAGCCCCTGTAGATAGTGTCCTACATACAGCCCACTGTAGATAGTGCCTACATATGGACTCCAGGGCTGCTAACCACTGAGCCACCGTGCTGCCCTACATATAGCTTACCCTATAGATAATGCTCCACGTATAGCTCACCTCTGTAGATAGTCTCACATATAGCTTCCTCTGTATATAGAGTCTCACATATAGCCCACCCCTGTAGATAGTGCCCTACATATAGCCACCCCATAGCTAGTGCCCCACAGGTAACCCACCCTTGTATATAGTGTCCTACATATAGCCCACCCCTATAGAAAGTGCCCTAAAATATCTCCCCTATAGATAGTGCTCTACATATAGCCCACCTCTGTATAGTGCCTTACATATAGCTTCCCCTGTATATAGTGGCCCACATATAGACCACCCCTGTATATAGTGGCCCACATATAGACTACCCCTGTATATTCAGCGCTAATATGTATTTGACTGTCGCTAGCACCGGGGCCCCCTCCGGTGCTAGCAACGCCTACGGGCATGAGAGGGCTCGGCGGCGCGGGCCGCGTAGTAGCTGCGCTACCGCTGTAGCAGCCATAATGGCTGCTAGCGGCGCCTCCGGGCATATGGGGGGGGGCGTGTCGGCTGGCGGCACGGGCCCCCTCAAGCCGCAGGCCCCATAGCGGCCGCTACGGCTGCTACCGCAGTAGTTATACCACTGATACATATGTATGTGTTATATTATGTTTTTATTAATTTAATTCTGGAGGGACAAGTAAGAAAGACACCACCATTCCTCAAAGTTTTTTCCCATTTGTGTTGTGATGGTTATGGGTATACCAAATAGGTGGAGAGTCATGTTTGTGTATATGTGGGTTTGTTTTTAAATAAAAAACTGTTTTGTCTCCTTTTTTTTTTACATTTAATTTTTTCATTTTTTTAATAAATCGCATAAAGGGATTTAAATTTAACACTGGTATGGCCTAACAGGCTTTTACAAGAGACAGCCCTGGAGACCTTTATCTGGTGCCAGTTTGCCCCCATAGTGACGTCAGCCACAGCAGTCAAATAGCCCAACCTGGCGGTTTACGGCTACAAGGATCCACCCCCTTTTCTTCGATCAGGTTTGATCGTAGCACTAAAAGAGTTAAAGGGGTTTTCTCATAATCACTATCTTCATCAGCCCCATAGAAATGAATAGGGCTGTGGCCGAGAATTCACACTACCGCTCCATTCCTATGGAGCTTTCAGGAACGACACGGTAAGTCTGTTTTCGTGATTGGTGGGGGTCCCAGCAGTCGGACCCCCACCGATCAGATATTTTTTTACCTATCCTAGGGATAAGTGATGAATATTGATTATGGGAAAACCCCATTAAGTGTCGAGATCAAAGTTTTCTCCAATCCCGACTGTTGCGGTGGGAGTGCAGCTGTGTATCACAGCCGTCCTGATTGCATGGGCACAGCGGCAGTTCCCGCACGATCACCTTGAGGTAATAGTGTGTCAAGGTGTGCCAGCTACCTCAGGCCCTTGACCTACTATCGGGACTGGAAGGGGTTAATATATGGAACGTGGTGATGATCCCTGACATTGCAATCTTCTAAAGTCTCACCACTCAAGAGAGACATTTCAAAAAAAGGAAAACAATAAAATATACTCCATAAAAATGCGGAATTAAGCTAACATTTTACTCTAAATGAAACCAGCCATCAATACTAACCGGAGTCAATTAACACCCCCACTTTGAACCCAGCAGCTTCGCCCCAGCTACACCCCTGATGATAATAAAGGCCCTACGGACCAAGTGAATAGTTTTATACATTTTATAGCAGTGAAGTGAGAATACAGGTGTGACAGATGTTAATGAGCTCACTAGCAAAACTATGTCAACATACTGAGCCCAACGTTAATACTTCAGCATGTGTACGCGGGTGGAGCTAACCTATTCCCACAGCGCTGAACACCAGCAGGCACGGTAAATACCTGTAGGGCACAGTTCAATAGCTCTTGACGTTTGAGAAAATCAAGTAACTAAGACGGAGCACAAGTAATCAAAGCCACCACCGACCATTATTCCAGACAGCGCTCTATCAGTGTAAATCATCCATAAATCGCGCCATGTCCAAGGGCAAAGTCCTTTCTGTAACAGTAAAAACAATGTAATGGAAACAATTGATTTGTTCGATTACTTGCATTTTTTGGATAACTAAACTTAACTCTTCAGGACCAGTACAGACGTCTTTATGGTAGGACATCTATAAGGTACCCTAACAGTGCTAAACTACCATCCATTAAATGGTCCCCTGACCTCCCGATCTTGACAGAAAATAAATATTATATACAGATGTAGCAACTCTTATCTGGATTCTGATAACTTGCTGCAGCGGGATAACTTATTGAGTAAATGGTGGTATTACAGGGCCCGACGTGGAACGTGTAAACAAAGAGATCGGCGCTCATTTGCTCCTTTCACAAGGAGCTAGTAGGAGGACGAGCGTTCGTTTACGCAGAGAAATGTGCTGCAGACAACGATAATACTTTCGGCATTTATAACGATACAATCAGCCGATGAACGAGCGTCTGCTCGTACATCGGCTGATCGTTGCCCTGTTTACATAGGGCAATTCTGTAAACGCTCGTTTGCCCAATAATTGGCCCGTGTAAAAAGGCCTTAAGTCAAGTTAAAGTTTTTTGCCACTGTGCATTTAAAAAGAGGTTATCCGGGTTGTGTAAATTTTTTTTTTTATATGGGGCTGGAAATTAAATAAATTAACCAAAATAAGAATACTTACCTATCTTGCCCCTGGCGATCCATCAGGCTCTGGCAGCACTCCCGGTTGTTGTTGACATGCACGTAGCATGTGACTGCTGCAGCCAAACAGAGGGATCAGCGGCCATATGTTTTATTTCAGGCATTATGCTAAAAATACGATTTCTCACCGGTGAGCCCCGCTAAGCCCCCTGATTGGCTGCAGTGGTTATATGCTACATGCATGTAAAACAACCATCGGGAGTGCCACCGGTGCGGCAGCGCTGGATCACCGGGGGGCTAGGATAGGTAAGCGTGGCTTTTTTGGGTTTATTTTTTTTTATTTCCAGCCCCTACTAAAAATAATCTACATCCGGATAACCCTTAATGCACTGAGGTCAAGATAAAGATTGCTACATCTGTATATCATTACAAGAATGGTGTCGGGTAACCGGTCAGTTGATGCCTCTTAGCCAATCAGTGTGAAGGACATGCTCTTTTACAAACATGGCATTCTTCCTGTCTGCCAAATGTTCAGAGAAGGGCTGCTTTTCGGTGGGGTGTAAGGCCTCATGCACACGACCGTAGCCATGTGCACGGTCATGATTTTCGGGTCGGCCGGCAGCGGACTGTCAGCCGCGAGCCGCCCGCAAATCGCGGGCCATGCACATGGCCGCCGCCATTATTTTCAATGAGCCCGGGCTCCCGGGCCATGCAAGGACCGTAAAAACTACGGTCGTGTGCATGGCTCCATAAAAATGAATGGGGCCGCAATTCTCCCGTGGATTTTCGGGGGAATTGCGGCCACAAAAGCACGTTCTTGTGCATGAGGCCTAAAACTGGGCAATTGTCCAAGGCCTTTTGAGGATGGGACCTCCAGGAGCACACTGAATTTACCATGATCCCTTCACTGTTCTAGACCACTGGGAATATAAAATGAACCTCTTAACTGCCTATACTAACAGGAATTTACAATTAACCACTTAACTACTGTAGATAAACAGGGGCTTTGAAATTAGCAGAAAAACTGTGTAAAAATTGTAAAGGGGGGCCCTACTTTGCTTGTTGCCTGGGGCACCTTTTTTAATTTATTTATATAAAACTAGCTCTGGATCAGAGGATCGTTCAGTAGATGCCATTGCACAGAAGATTCCATAGTCTTTGTGGTGACAGATGTGTTTTTTTTAAAGGAGGGCAGCACGGTGGCTCAGTGGTTAGCACTATTGCCTTGCAGCGCGGGGGTCCTGGGTTCAAATCCAACCAAGGTCAACATCTGCATTTAGTTTGTATGTTCTCCCCGTGTTTGCGTGGGTTTACTCCGGGTACTCCAGTTTCCTTCCAAAAACATACCAATAGGGAATTTAGATTGTGAGCCCCAATGGGGACAGTAAAAAAGAGGACCTCTGTACAGCGCTGCGTAATATGTTGGCGCTATATAAGTAACTGAAATAATAAAGGGGATTTTTGGCCAATTACTTTTTATGCCATATTTATTGGAAAAGCCATAAAAGTGAGATTGGTGAGGTCAGGCAGCTGGGACCCCCACAATCTTGAAAATAAGCGTGCCTAGTTCCCATTGCCAGGGGAGAAATGGCGATGCTGCAAAATTCATTAGTCAGGCAAAAAACCCTCGGAAGTCTTTTCAAAAATTCAAAAACAATAATGAAAGAAGAAGAGAGTGGAACGGAAAAAGATCACCGTTCCTCTTTCCTTGGCACCACCAGACGGAGTGCTGGGTAATCTATGAACTCATCCTCACTCCTTTCTACATGGACCTCCCTACGTTTCTAGTCCTTGTCAGGACCTCCCCTCTTCTGCAGGGTCTGAAGTCAAAGCAACTGGTGGCAGCAATGGTGAATATTTCCACCTGCAATGTGTGACCGGTAAGTAAACCTCACAGGGTAATGCAATAGCAACTTAAAATAAAACTGGCTATGGTTCAATTGAAATAGACATGACATTGTAGAATAGCCAAAAGCAGTCAAAAATTCCAAACTAGAATAAGCATATAGTAGCCTAATAAATGTGACACACCATGAAAAAAATAGTATTGCCTTTTGGTGCCAGAATTAGGGTATGTGCACACACACTAATTACGTCCGTAATTGTCGGACGTATTTCGGCCGCAAGTCCCGGACCGAACACAGTGCAAGGAGCCGGGCTCCTAGCATCATACTTATGTACGATGCTAGGAGTCCCTGCCTCGCTGCAGGACAACTGTCCCGTACTGTAAACATGATTATACTACGGGACAGTTGTCCTGCAGCAAGGCAGGGACTCCTAGCGTCGTACATAAGTATGATGCTAGGAGCCCGGCTCCTTGCACTGTGTTCGGTCCGGGACTTGCGGCCGAAATACGTCCGTCAATTACGGACGTAATTAGTGTGTGTGCACATACCCTTATAGTACAAAACAGTGCTAAAATAATAATGTCAAACAATTCCGCTAGTAATACCACCATACTGTGCCATATTACTGCCATACAGTGCATAAAAAATGCCAGTATATCACCATTGTTATGCACTGCCCATATTGAGGGAAGTAAATGGTCCCGAAGAGTAAAAGCCCTTTTACTCTCCGATAATCGGTTGGTGCAGCGAGCGCCGATCAATGAGACATCGTTGATCGGCGCTCGTTTGCCCCCGTCACACAGAGCCATGTATGGGGAAGAGCAGTCGTTACTCCGATCGCTCATCCCCATACATTATCATGTCGGCAGCGCGTCTCCCTGTTTACACACCAAGATGTGCTGCTGACAACAATAATATTTTACTTTTTTAAAACGATACCATCAGCAGACGATTGAGCGTTTGCTCATTTATCTGATGATCGCTGCCCTTTTTAGACAGGGCAATTATCGGCAACGAGCGTTCTATGAACAACTGTCTGCCTAATACTCGCCCAGTGTAAAACCCCCTTAAGGCAGTGTGCTGTGTTAGCATTTTATCATACCACTAGAGGAGTAAGGGGGAGTTCACGCTGAGTTTTTGACGAGGAAACCGCGTCGGAAAACGCGCCAAAAAAAGGAGGCGTTTTTTTCCTGCAAGCGAAAAAATTGTCTCGCGGGAAAAATAAGGGCCATGCCCTATCTTCGGCCATTTACGCCTCTGACCTCCCATTGACATCAATGGGAGGCAGAGAAAGCGTATTTCGCAGTGTATTTTGGCCGCGGCACTCAATGACCGGTCACCTCTCCTGACATGTCTATTTTAGTAAATACTTGTATTCCTCATTAAATAAACATTCTGAAAAATATTATCTTAGAACTCTCTATTGTTCCTCTGTTATTCCTCCTAAAAATGTATAAATAAATTGGAAACTGGGTGTTATCATTCTCCTTGTCAAAGGGGCGTGTCCCTACACAGTCTCACTCTAAGCACTGATTGGACATGGTCAGTCTGTGTAGGGACACACCCCCAACTGGGAACACCCAGTAGTCAATTGTTTCATAAATTTCTATGAGGAATAACAGAGAACAGCATAACATAGAGTTCTAAAAACAAAATACGCCAAAATTGTTATTTCATGGGGAATACAATTATTTACTAAAAAAATACATGTCAGGAGAGGTGACAGGTCCTCTTAAAGGGGGTCTCGGGCGTTTTATATTAATGGCTTTTCCTCAGGAATGGATAGGTCACCAACACCAGATTTGCGGAGGTCTGTCTCCCGGCACCCTCGCCGATCAGCTGGTTGATGGGACCACGTCATTTGCAGTTTACAAGCACAGCGCCGTACATGTCCATAGTGGCTGTGCCTGGGATTGCATTACCGGTCCCCTTCAAGTGAATGGTACTGAGCTGCAATCCCAGGCACAGCCACTATGGATGTGTATGGCGCTGTGCCTGATAAACACTGAAGAGGCCGTGGTGACATACACTGTGGCCCCTTAAATCAGCTGAACGGTGGGGTTGCCAGGAGTCGGACCCCCACCGATCTGATATTGATGATCTATTCTAATAGCTCATCAATATAAAATGCCAGGACAACCTAATAAAATATAAAAATATAGACTCAGAAATTAATTAACCAAGCAATACAGTAAAACCCTCACTTTTTTTTAAACTTTATTTCACTGTACATACCTCCATCACTGGCAAATATCTGGGTGTTGGCCTGAAAATGAAAACTATAGGGGGCGCGTATGTTGTGGTCGCACTTGAGCCCTGGAGCCTAAGGGGGCCTAAAAGGTTCTTCATCCCCATAGGAGGAGATCACACTATAAATGACATGTCAGAATTGGGGAGCCCTGATTTTGCATTGAGCTTCAAGTTCTACCTCTGTGAAGGTATTAGCACACACACATGATATTATCTTGTTCACACTGTGCAGATTTCATGCATTATTTTCCACCAATAGAAGTTATTGTGTCTTCTGTTAAGTAGTTAACATTTTTAATCAGCCATTTCATCTTTGCTTCTGGGAAATGTTTTTAGACTTCCGAATTGTAAATTGTCCTAGTGATGCAGCACTATATCCCCACTCCTATCCATGTAGATATAGGGTGCAGTCACACGTGGCATATTTTAGTAGCGTAAAAATACGCTGCGGAAAACTGTACAATGTCCAATGTATAAAATATTCTGCTATGCAAAAAATTAAGAAATCGGAGTTGTGGAATATTTTTCCTATTTGACATTGTACCGTTTTCCGCAGGTATTTTTACACTACTAAAATACAAAGTAAATACGCCACGTGTGGCTGGATCCAGGGGTTAGCTCCTTTTCGATCAGTTGGTCGCGGCTAGCTGAGGAAAAACTGTGGCTCATCATATATTTCCTATGCAGCCAACAAGGTCATACGAACCATAAAGGGCAGCACATGTGGTTGCTACAAGGGCCCGTGGAGATGCAGGTTTATCCACTCCAGGGGAATTGGCCGAAGGCTCATGGATAGGGCGTGGAGAGGGACACAAGCACCAGGCCCTTTTGTCTTCTTGGTGCCAAAACCTCAGGTCCTTTTGGTGCCAAAACCATCATAGGTCATCCCCTCTCTTCCATGTACACCACTGATGGCCAACCATGCAATACATGGATGGGCTGGGTTCTTCCAAAGCAGGAGCTGCTCCGATTTGACTAATAGAGGGCGACATGATCAGAGGACCTCCGTAATGTCCATATGCTTTAAATATGCGCTTATAGGATCGTGAGGCATACATTTAATCTTCAGGACTCTAGTAAAGCGGAACGACAACCAGGTTGGCATCCATATTGGTTATCACCCAGCATTTCCAAAACCAGAAATAACCATGAAATGCCTGAACAGAGTGTTTAACAACAGAAGAGGACGAGTCAAGGACTTTATTTATTGTGTGTTTAAGGTGGAAATACTCTTTAATGTTAGGAATTTCTCCAAGAAACAATCTAATCTGTTTCCATTGTGTCGGATAGGTGACATGGCAGCATGTGTGACGGCCCCCTCCCCCGTCCCATCCCGTCTCCGCTAGTTTATTGTATGTTGGATAACACCAGCAGTGGAGCAGAACAGATACAACCAGTTTAGAGTAGAGAGAATAATGATTGATGTCAACTAGATGACCCCCTGTAATTTATAGGGAGTCTTTTTATTTCCTTCTTCTTTCTTTCCTTCCTTTCTTTTATTCCAAAGGAATATTCCATACTTTGTCCTGCCTGGAGATAGATGTGGCGGGCTGGGAGGAGGGGGTCTAGACTAAACTCGCTGGGGCCGACTGTTTCCGTAACTCCCATAGAAGTGAATATGTTATTGTATATTGTTCGTAAACCCATTAGGGTCGTCTGGTCTCGGCAAATATTTATTGTATAATGAAAGTTATGTCATTTCTTACTATACGATCAGTTCTTTACAACATTTAATATCTCTGCTTGCTTTCATTCATTCAGGGGTATAAATATAAGGTACAGAGGTAACCCGGGCTCTGGTGCATGAGGGGCCCAAAGGCCCGTCTGCCCCATATGACTCCCGTGTTATACATGGCACATGGTAGATGGGGGGCCTGTTACTAATTTTGTATTGGTGCCCAATAGCTTCTAGTTACACCTCTGCTATTAATGAATCGGAAACCTTTATTATTTATTTCCAGAAGGTGAAAATCTGTCCTGGTCACGTGATTCTCTTTACAAGATCTCTCATAACTGTAAGGATTCAGGTAAGATTTTCAACCCCTGGAGAAAAAAATAAAGGTTTCCATTCAATGTCAGCAAGCGGAGATCAGTGATGTCATATCCTAGAGTTTGTAATGCAAAAAGGGAAATCTGCAGTAAAATATCCAGATTTACCTTAAAGGGGTTGACCGGTCCCTAAAAATCGATGGCCTATCCTCAGGATAGGCCATCAATATTTGATCGGTCGGGTCCAACAGCCGGGACCCCCCGGCGATCAGCTGTTTTGAAGGCGCCGCAGCGCTCTTGCGAGCACTGCTTCCCCCTCATTTCCCTTACTGCTCACACTGTGAATCGCCGACACACTTGTAGCGACAGTTCACAATATTGCAGCTTTCTCACGGTCCCTTCAATACTATGAACCGCCGCTACTGCTGTGTCGGCGATTCAAAGTGTGAGCAGTGACCGTAATGAAGGGGAAGCAGCGCTCGTACGACCGCTGCTGTCCCTTCAAAACAGCTGATTGGTGGTGGTCCCACCAGTCGGACCTCGACTGATAAGATATGGATGGCCTATCCTGAGAATAGGCCATCAGTTTTTAGTCACTGGACAACCCCTTTAAAAATTTTGTGTACATGTTCAGGTTTCCAGGGACTGCTACAAGGCCTGGTCAGCAGGTGCATAAATATAGAGGCTCAGAGATAACACTCACACCCGGGCCCCAGAGCCGTACGGGGCGCAATGGCCTCTCTGCCACATAAGAAGACACCAGTATTATAAATAGCAACGAACCCTGTTACAGGGTTGCATTGGGGCCCAGGAGCTTCAAGTTACCCCTCTGCTGGTCAGCGCATTGTGAAAGCCTCTGCAGACAGAATACAGACTACTGTAAACAGCACATATATTCTCCGCATAATACCAGCAAGGAAGTTGCAGACAATTTGAGTCCACGAGTCATGAAGACTTGTTATGACAATTGCTGGTTAGCTATAAATCCGTAGATGCCACTGATTTTGTTGACAATCTACTGTCTCAACATCTGATCAGGAAGGGTGATTTTTTTTGCTAAATGATCATTTTGAAGATAAGGGGCGCCAGTGTGTCTGTCGGACGCTTATCTCCCCCTACTGAAATAGCGATTGGCCTAGAAATGGGGTAACCAGGACTGATAGTTGTAGTTCGTCACTTAGCCTGCTTTTTTCGGAAACCTAGGCCTATTCAAATGTGTTTTTGACTATATGTCTTCATTAGCCGTCAACAGCTGGAAAAACACATGTTGACTAAGCAGGGCTTAAATGTAAGCCCTGAGCAGCGCTGAAGTGTGCCTTTGTTTGCCATGAGGCTTCATCATAATGGGTGAAGTGGTCTTAACGGGAGAATAAACCACCACAGCTGTCACAGGACAAGACTATTAGCTGTGATATACCGGTTATTTTATCTACAAGGAACCTTTGGTTCATTTTTTACTCAATGAAGAACCTTCATTCCACCACCGAGGCTTCTAGGAAAGCATATGGCTACTTAAACGTAGTTGTGGCACTTTGTGAAAGTTGCAACTTGTGTGGCCACACTTGGCGGCGGCCCCATTGACCTGCTTGGGAGTGCAATCAGAGACGGTACAGTCACATAATTTCGACAGTACCGTGTAGGTGCTATATGTGTTCTGTTTATGCACTGTATTGGTGCTATATGATTACTGCACAGGTGCTGAATGGAGGCATTGGGTACCATTAGGCCAGGCCTACATAGCGAGCGGTTAAATTGCATTAGCCTTTGAGGAGAAGAAACGTGACCTTGTGACCATCCCAAAAGTTTCAACACAATCCGTCATATTGTGTGTGATGTTGTGTCACTGTTTATCCCTAGCCTTAAAGTGTATGTACACATCATTTTGGTTTTAATCTAAAAATGGCCGAAACTGTTTGCTGACTAATTTCTTATTATTTCTGTTTTCTGGTGCAGAGCTCCAACTCCCCTGCGTAGAGACAGGTACATTATACAATTTTGGCTATCTGCAGCTACCAGTAGAGGGAGCTCACTGCATACTATTTATACATTATACTCAATAATAATACGATATGCAGTAAGCTCCCTCTAGTGGTGGCTGCAGGTAGCCTGAATTGTTTTATTTAAAGGGGTATTTCAATCTTGGACATTGGATATACCATACATGTCCGATAGATGCAAGTCCCACCTCTGGGATCCACAGCCATCTCTAGAACGGTGCTCTGAGCCCCATCCTACCGTCTCCCGCTATCGCTGTGCTTCGGCTACTGAATTATGAGGTGGCCTAGTATCCTGGAAACAGCCGAGCTCGTTTTGCTACACTGTTTCCGAAACTCCCATAGAAGGGAGTGAGAGGTAGAGAAACAGCGTAGCACAGGGAGCTACGCTGTTTTCGTAACTCTGTAACCATTATTCACTTCTATGGGAGTTCCAAAAACAGCGTAGCAAAGCGCGCTTGGCTGTTTCTGTAAAACTCGGCCACCTCGTAAGCCAGTGACCGGAGCTCAGCGTTAGGACGGGGGTCAGGGGATAGGTGTGGGACCCGCATCCTTGAACCTACATTTTCTCAGATATTTATGGCATATTATGTGGACGCTTATGCAGGGAATTTGGAGCAATGTAGCAGATAAATGGGGCTCTGGCCGCTATAAAGGTATATTAAGAAATTTATCCGCACAGAATGTCGCACCTAAAAACAACGTGGTGTCAAAAGGCGGAGATTCACTTTAAAGCACAAGTTTCCAGATAATGCCATGAATACAGTCTATTGTTAAAGTATCGTAATCGGAAGATTGTTTGGGTAGACTTAACATAACTGTACTGAACCAAGAATCAAGCCATGCAGGGGGTAGATAACAATCACTTCCATCGATCAAAGGCGCTTAGTATCACACAAGAAGAATAACCAACATGTCGGAAAATCTCTGTACAATGAGTACAATCTTTACATTTTCTATGGGAAGGATGCGGTTTGTCACCGGGGGTCCAAGGAGGGGCAGATTTCTCACTGACCACATCTATCTGCTCCTCAAATTATATCTAAGGGGTCTTGGAGGCTGACCCTAATGCTACAGTGTACACCGAACATAAAAAAATCCAACATATGATGAGCATTTAAAAATACTACTGCCATACAATGACCAAATAGTGTCATACAATGCTCCAATTCCTCAATATACCATAGTTCCCAAATAATGCCACCATACAATGCCCAAATAGGAGCGCTCAGGCTGCAGATTTCCAAATCTGTTGATGGTGAATTGCTGTGGGAGTCAATGGAGGCCCATAGATAGAGGAGGCTCCAGGACATGCGCCACTATTGCCCTCCCTATAATTCAACTCTGATCTTAACATATTCACATGAATTACAAATCATCATGTGCCATGATACAATATTGACTCCACTAAAATCTACTCCACCTGCAGAGTATTTAATGATCTTGCTGCTTATACAGTTTAAATATTTTAGAAGAATTGAACTAATAGCGGAAAATCCAATAACAGGACATTTACCTTATTTTGGTTGCTTCAGGAAAAATATGCAAAGGAAGATTATCCCGGATTTCACTGCCGCTTATTACATTTTTTAACCCATGGACAAATTAGCTTTCTTTTATGACTGCCACATGATCCAATCCCAGCCACATGTGAGGGATTACACAGTTTTGCTGTCTGGTTTAACAGACCAGGCCTGGGTTTACGGCACAATTCTCAGGCACTGTCCTCTCACAGCCATCTCTTAGAAACAGATGCCCGGAGATAATCTGGGTACGTTCTGAAACATACATGGCCGCAGTGTCGCTTGTCTGTACAGTAATGAATGCATGTAAGCATCTGAGACAAGGCTGTGCTCCCACATTCAGTAGATCTGGTTTATATTCAACTGCAGCAGGTGTAAGGAGGATTCCAGAAGTATTAGGCCCTGTTCACATAGACCTTTTTGCAGGCAGAAAAATCTGCGTCTAAATTCCTTCATTCCTTTTTTTTTATTTTTTATAAAACAGTGTATCATTGTGTTTGGTGCAACTTTCTAATTACTTTTTATTAAAAATTATTTTTACTTTTTAAGATACAGCTGCTTTGTATCCTGTATACAGAGCAGCTGTATCTTGGGCTGAGACCTGAATCTGTCAGGTCAACGGCACTGACAGATTCAGTGTCAGCGGGTCCTGCATGTCTCTGACACGCAGGATCGAGCTGTTAACCATCACATCCAAGTTCATAACGAAGATGTGACCGACAACAGGTGTATCCTACGTGTCGGAGACATACAGGACCCTCTGTCACTGAACCCGTCAGTACCGCTGACCTGACAGATTCAGGTCTCCGCGCAAGATACAGCTTCTCTGTATACAGGATCCCGCAAGCAGGAAAAAACCCGCTTGGGGGGGGGGGGGGAGGCGACATGGCCTTTATTTGGGCGTTTCCATCTCTGACCTTCCATTGACATCAATGGGAGGCAGAAAAGCGTATTTCACAGTTTTTGCCCGCGGCACTCAATGGCTGTTTGCCGCGCCGTTTGCCGAAAAACACAAATGGCATGCAGGCAGGTCAAAATCTGCCTCAGAATTCCATGCCTGCAAAAAGGCTCCATGTGAACAGGGCCTTAGATGCTTTTAGCACTCTCTCCATCCAGTTTATCTGCCCCAGTGTATATTAGGAGGCTAGACAAACTAACAAAATGAGAAATATTTTAGAAAAAATATACACGATCACATTAAACCGGCCATAAACATTAGATAATTGTCGGCAGGATCCGTCAGTAGTATTATATATATGGTGGGAGCCTAACTGTCCCTTGACATCTACCCCAGGGGGTTAAAGCCACTGCCAGAGGTGTCTTGTGGCTGGCAGTAAATATGCATGCTTATGGGGGAGTCTAGGGAGATTGTAGGGGACCACTCAGCTGACAGCTATCATATGTCTACGGCCATATGTATCGTATAGCTATGGCTTGAAGCAGTTGTCCGGGATTCAAAAAAGATGGCTTCTTCCTTCCAGAAACAGCGCCACGCCTGTCGATGGGTTGCCTCTAGTATTGCAGTTTAGCTCTATTGAAGTTAATGTGGCTGAGGTGTAATATCACACACAACCTGTGAACAAGAGTGGCACTATTTTTGTAAAAAACAAAAACATGTTTGTCTAATCCTGTACAACCCTTTTAAAGGGATGCTGGCACAAAAGGGTTTTAATAAATCCTGCTTCTGTCTTCCTATAGTTTACAAACTATTATGCATCATATTTAAGGAAAGGACTCCATACCTCCACCAAGAGGCCACAAAGAGTACTACAGTTTTATTTTTAGCCTAGAATATTTTGGGTTGACAACTAATAAGATGGATCAGCAGCTACAACTCTTGGGGGCTGTTTGTATAACCAGGTTTATACACGTAGTTGTAAGGATGGAGATACTTATATTGATGTATATCTAAACAGCTCCACCCTACAGTAAATTTTAGCGTCTGTATTACAGCCTCAAAACCTAGACCCATCGTGTTTCTACTTAACTGAACTTAGATACAACCCTATGATATTCTAGGTATGGAACCACGAGGGCGTCAATTGAGAGTGTGGGGCATGATGCCACACTTTTGAATAGGGTCCCACCAACATGGACCTCTCCAGATCAGGGTTCCTTTAAATGGAAGGATAACTGCTAACTGAATTACAGTCTTAAACACCATTCTGGAACTTCTAGTTCATCAACAGTTAGGGTTTTATATGTAGAACCTGAGTAACAACATACAATACCCAATCCTGTGTACTTATATATGTAGTATGAAGCACCTGTGCCCAGGGTCGGACCAGCATGCATCAGTTGCCTCTAGGCACCACAGGGAGCCTGGCATACAAGGCTTGAGATCATCATGAATTGTCTAGAGCCATTATTAGATTACTTTATGTATGGAGCTGTTAAGTAGTCACTGTATGTTGGTAATATATGAGCACTGCATGTTGGTATTATATTAGCACAGTATGGTGGTATTATTTGAGCACTGCATGTTGGTATAATCTGAGCACTGTATGTTGGTATTATATTAGCAAAGTATGGTGGTATTATTTGAGCACCGTATGTTGGTATTATTTGAGCACCGTATGTTGGTATTATATGAGCACTCTATGTTGGTATTATATGAGCACTCTATGTTGGTATAATCTGAGCACTGTATGTTGGTATAATCTGAGCACTGTATGTTGGTATTATATGAGCACTGTATGTTGGTATAATCTGAACACTGTATGTTGGTATTATCTGAGCACTGTATGTTGGTATAATCTGAACACTGTATGTTGGTATTATATGAGCACTGTATGTTTGTATAATCTGAACACCGTATGTTGGTATTATATGAGCACCGTATGTTGGTATTATATGAGCACCGTATGTTGGTATTATATGAGCACCGTATGTTGGTATTATATGAGCAATGTATGTTGGTATAATCTGAACACTGTATGTTGGTATAATCTGAACACTGTATGTTGGTATAATCTGAACTCTGTATGTTGGTATAATCTGAACACTGTATGTTGGTATAATCTGAACACTGTATGTTGGTATAATCTGAGCACTGTATGTTGGTATAATCTGAGCACTGTATGTTGGTATTATACGAGAACTGTATGTTGGTATTATTGCTTATACAGGTCATATAGTAAATGAGAGATAAAAGATTATTTGTAAATATAAACCCCACCCCCCCCCCAAAAAAAACAAAACAGAGTGCTGCAGAAGCTGAATTCATACATTCATAACACTCTATTATAAACTCTAAATTTGATAGAGACAGGGTTGTTTGTGCTAGGTTTCAAATAAAGGAGACAGGTCTTCTTAGCAAGAGGTTCTGCAGAAGCTGCATTCAAACATTCATAACACTCTATAATAATCTCTACATTTGATATACGCAGGGTGGTTAGTGCTAAGTTTCAAATAGAGGTGACAGGTCTTCACAGCAAGAGGTTCTGCAGCAGCACTTTATTTTTCTGCACCTATATACATGATTAGAGCAGAAGTGTGAATGTTATATGGGGCCAGTCCTGCTATGAGCACCCTCACCCCTCCTCCTCCTCCTCTCAGTCCAAAAAGCTGCCAGGCTGCCCCTGCTAGCTGAGCAGTGTATTATAACAGGAGCAGCCTGTTTATCTGAGAAGGGCACAGCTGTAGCTCTCGCCTCTCCCCATTGGTTCCCAGCAGCGGTGGTAACACTTCCCATTGCTGGCTGGGGAGGGGGAGCAGGGACTGTGTCCAGTGCCAGGCTCTGCGCAGAGACACCACCACCACCACCAAGGAAAGCTCCATATACCAGCAGCACCAAGCCTGAGCCCAGGAGCAATCACACAACAAGGGGGAGAGGCTACAGAGTATTGTGTGCACAGAGGAGTGTCCTCTTACCAACCTGCTCCAACAACACAGTGCTGCTAGGCTGCCACTAACACAGGGAGGAGGGAGGTGGCACCAGCTCCAACATCTGGGGATCTCCATGAAGCCGCAGGATCCCCACAAACTCTGGGCTTTAAACCAGCCACCAGCCCCTGGATCCCCCAAACCAGCCTGTAAGTAGCCTCAATATCTGGGGTGCATGCTCATTATTGCAGGGAGGGAGGGGAGGGGGGTCTGGTCTTTTAAACTGGATGAGACAAGTTTGCAGTCCCCATCTGGACTATTGCTGGTCTAACCCCCCCTGGGGACATTGTCCAGACAACAAGAGGGTTCTGCATTGAGTTTGATCCTCTTCATCTGACACCAACACATGTAGCAGTGCAGGGAAGTCTGTTATAATGTATCTTGTGTCTTTCTAGCTGTGTTTATAAACAATAACAACTTTGTTATGGGGGGGAATCAACCGTGGGAAACAATGATCCAGGCTGGAATTGGCAGCTACATGGTGAAGGCACAGCCGGCAGGAGGGGAGAGAGGAGGGGGGTGTTTGTGGATACAATGAGGTCTGTCTGCACTTCCTTAAACTCTGTGCAACCTGCTGCAGTTGGAACCGACAGGCCTGGGACTGACTGCAAAGGTCACAGACATTGCTTTACCCATAGCCCAGCATGGGGTACACAAATCAGGGGGTTATGCTAGAGGATTGGGCTGGTGGGGGGTGTCTGGAGCCCTACTCTACTTTCTATGTCTTAGCAAGCTATATAATAGTTCATATTGATCTGTGTGTGTGCTAAAAGCCTAATAAGTTATAGCATAAGGACTTTAGTCCTGAAAAGACCTCTAGAAGATTAAAGGGACAGCTAATATAATCTGTAGCTTAGCTCAAGTGTATATGTATGTAAATAGGAGATATAAAGGACAGATATTTTTCTAGTAATCCGTATGGTTCTCTGGAATGGCTTATAGGGAACAATAGATTGCACAGTAAATGTAGAACACGTAGACTTGTGCCCCTTTAAAGTGCTGTCCTGGGCCGCATGCACCTGTACCTAGTCTTGTAGCTGTAGACATGTGTCCTTCCCCAATCCGGCCAGCAGTTGCACCCATGTAATAGATGGCTATAAATGGGGAAGTTGGAACTTTAAAAGGCAGCAAGCGGCGTGGTTGGCTGGTAGTTAGATTTGCTGTAACATATGGCATTAAGAGGAGCACAGCTGGAGGTAGCATTTCTATCCTAGTGAACTCAGAGCAGCTGACTTTCCAGCTTGCTGTGTAATTAGCAAAGCGAGCACTCCCAGCCTCCTCCTCCCTCACACTCTGCACTGACACAGAGACACAAACTACTGCTGCTACTCACTGCTTGTCTGTTGGAGACCTTGTAATGCCACAAACCATGGCAGAGACCAAAGCTAGATCACCCTAAAACTCCCAGGGGTATAACCCATGAGCCGGTCCATTCTATTATTGCAAAGGGGGGAAGGTAAGACTGTCACGAAGCAGGCGATGCAAAAAAAAAAAAGTAAATTTTATAGCAATGACTTTTTTTTTTTTTGCAGTTTTATATTGGCATAGTAGGTGGCGGGTTTTGTTTGTGGCTTTTTGTAATATCCCCGTTGTGTAAATACGTATTTGTGATCGCAACGTCTTCGTAGTACGCACAAGTTGAATTAAGTTTTAGACAGCTGCCAAGACTTGTGTTTAAAAGGCAGCAGTTACCATAACTACTCGATCGCTGCACTGACCAGGAAGGGGACAAAGCTTTGAAAACTGCCTCCTGGAAGCCATTGTTTATTTAAAATCAAGTTTTTCCTGTTCCTGGCAGGTGCAGTTAGATGAGAACCTTGTTTTATAAATGCAACTTGCCATAGAGAATTGAGCGGTGGATGTTATGTGCTTCGCTTTTTCCATGTGGTGCTACAGCCAGATCTTTATTGCAGCTGCTAAGAGGATTTAGTTGACTGTAACATTCAAGTTTTTCCTGTTTTTTTAAACAGGTTATGAAGGAAGAATGGAGTTTCCAGACCATAGCCGCCAGTTGCTGCAATGTCTGAGTCAGCAGCGTCACCAGGGTTTCCTGTGTGACTGTACTGTTTTAGTTGGGGAAGCTCAGTTCCAAGCTCACAGAGCTGTATTGGCGTCTTGCAGCATGTACTTCCATCTTTTCTACAGGGACCAGCTAGACAAAAGGGACATTGTACATCTGAACAGTGACATTGTCACGGCCCCAGCATTCAGTCTGCTGCTTCAATTCATGTATGAAGGGAAGCTGGAATTCAACAACCTCCCAGTAGAAGACGTGCTGGCCGCTGCAAGCTATCTTCACATGTATGACATTGTAAAAGTCTGCAAGGGCAAGCTTAAAGATAAAGAACTCCATTTGGGAGAAAAAGCAGTCGACGACGGGTCGGACTTGGAGAAAGAGGATGGGTTGTCCGATGCCGATGGACCTCGAGGATGTATCTTAGATAAAGAAAAAATGTCTACCACTGAACGTGAGAAACCGGCCTGGAAAGAAAAGGTCATTAGGCTACCGGGCCGGTCCCCCGACTTGATAGGTGTCAATTCAGTTCCTACAGAGGCTGTGTCATGTAAGACAGCAGCTGGAAAAACAAAGGCCAGTGTCAATAGTTCTTCATGCCCTTTGTCCCAGAGATCTGCTAACCATACACAGCCTCCAAGTGATGGGGATTGTGCTCTGGATTTGTCTTTCAAGCCAATGTCTGGGAGAGATTCCTTACACCCCTCCTACGTCTTTGGACAGCTGGCTTCCGACAGCCAGCAGCAGGGCACTGTGCCACTTGTTAAAGATGAACAAGGCTTGTTGTCAGAACAGGAGGACAGTGAAGCAAAGAGTCCAAAGAGTCAACATGTTGGGAATTCAGCCAAAAACCTAATGACAGGGTTAGGACACATGTTCGCAGGAAATGGAAATTCTCACGTTCGGGAAGAAGACTTGTATCACGACCGAGACGAGAGTGAAGATGACATGGACTCCTCAGATCTTTCTACATCAGGTGTCCTTGTGTCTCCAGGACAGATTTGCATATGTCCTTTGTGTAGTAAAGTTTTCCCAAGTCCTCATGTTCTGCAGCTTCATCTCAGTTCCCACTTCCGAGACAGAGACGGTTCTCGGATCAAGATGTCCCCCGATGGTTCTGTTCCCACCTGTACGATATGCGGCAAAACTTTCTCATGTATGTACACCTTAAAGAGACATGAACGTACGCACTCCGGAGAAAAGCCTTACACGTGTGGCCAGTGTGGGAAAAGTTTCCAATATTCCCATAACCTCAGCCGTCACGCGGTGGTTCACACACGGGAAAAGCCACATGCGTGTAAGTGGTGTGAGAGACGATTCACCCAGTCGGGTGACTTGTACAGACACATCCGTAAGTTTCACTGTGGCCTGGTCAAGTCGTTGGTTGTGTAGTAATGAATGATGTAAATTTTGATTGTAAGGTCCATTTTGAGCTCTGTAATCTGTTATGACACTGATACCACAAAGTGCATCACCCCATCTCCCCCCCCCCCCCCGCAATTAATATATATATTTGATTTGTTCTGCTGTTAAAACGAATGTGGCAGATTATCGCAAACGTCAAAGAAGGGTCATCGTTGAAGTGTCCACAAATTACTCACAATCCCCTGCTTAACACATGTTGGTTACATCTGGCTTGATACCCTTAGGGTATGTGCACACACACTAATTACGCCCGTAATGGACGGACGTATTTCGGCCGCAAGTACCGGACCGAACACAGTGCAGGGAGCCGGGCTCCTAGCATCATACTTATGTACGATGCTAGGAGTCCCTGCCTCGCTGCAGGACCACTGTCACGTACTGAAAACATGATTACAGTACGGGACAGTTGTCCTGCAGCGAGGCAGAGACTCCTAGCATCGTACATAAGTATGATGCTAGGAGCCCGGCTCCCTGCACTGAGTTCGGTCCGGGACTTGCGGCCGAAATACGTCCGTCAATTACGGACGTAATTAGTGTGTGTACGCACATACCCTTAGATGCAGGAATATCCCAAACATAGGCACTCATTACTATAACTACCTAATATTCTATTGATGTAGCAGAGCTGAGTTAGGCATCAACTGTAACATATTGTGTTTAACTTATCACAAAGGGCAGCAGGTAAACCTATTGCTTTATCTTAACTCGGAAAGCTGAAAGTTGCAGTGACAAATTCAGCACTGCTACATCTGTACATCTGGCAGCATGTCCTAGTCGCAGATTAAAGTTTTCGATCAACATTTCAGTCAGCAGTATTTAGGATGTGGTTCACAATTTCCTGTGCTGATCACTTGGTATAGGTAAAGTATTGAACATTTGATAAATGTTCGGTGGCTTCAAAGTATTGACTATTAAAATTCAAATAATTATAGTGTTTCTGTGCCCGGTTGACGATGTGCATCTTGTTAGCCTGATGAATTTTCTCATTTTGGCTCCATTTATTAATATGAAGTGCACAGAGCACAATATAATACTATGGCCCTGATTTATCAGAGCTGTCTAGCAGAAAACAGGCCTCGTTGCCCATAGCAACCAATCAGAGCTCAGCTTACATTTTCTAATCGGCTCTATAATAATGAAAGCTGCTCTGTGATTGGTTGCCAGGGGCAACAAGGCCTGTCTTACTGTTAGACAGTTTTGAACAATGAGGCCCTAAATGTGTTCCCTCATCTGAAGCAGATGAAGTGTTTAGTATTTGTTTCTAAGACGGTTATAAGATATATATAAAAATTTGGTGACAACCAGATAGACTTGTTTCACAATGCAAATGACTTTATGGCATGATGACAGCTATCTGTTGCAATCCGCACAGGAAACATTGTACTGTCAATGTTTAACTGATATGTTATGACAAACGTCTTAAATATTCCCGGACTGATAAGCTATAGTATTCAAAGGCTGACAGACACTGTGTCTGTTGTATTCCCAGAATCCTCTGCAAAGTCTTAAAAGACATAGCTGAAACTTCTAGCAACCAATCAGAAATGAGCTGTGGTCAGTCTTTCCCAGGGGTGGCCAAGAATGTGACCGAAAAATAAAAAAGTTCAAAAAGTTAGCAAATTTCTGATGGAATTAGCTATCGAATTTAGACCGGTCCTGGTCTAGTCCATCGAGAATGTAGGGAACAATGGTCTAATTGTTTGCTATGGGTTGCAGCGTGTTTGTGCCATTCGCATGAAGTTATAATAGTCCTACATGAAGTAGAGACAGTTCATAAATGAAGAAATTATCTTCCGACTTGGGAAGCGCTCCATTTTATATGCCAATATAAAATGTGTTTTTATTTTGAAGTGCCAATTGTTGGCTCGTGCTAAAAATCTTAAGTTTCTATTGGCATTTAAAAGATAAATGAAACTTTATGATCCTAATTATTACAAAAAAAAAAAGAAGATGCCCTTAATGAGTTTTTATGATTCCCAAATGTCCGTGTAATGTGAGGAAATATATTTATACGCCAACACAGTGTCATTCTTGTTCTGTGTTCACATTGTGACTCTTTTCCTAACTGCTGTTACATTCACGTTGAAGGTATGATTTAGAATTTTTTTTTATTTTATTTCCTTTAATATGTGTGAACATCATTTTTTAATAGGCTTCACCAAGGTACAATAGTTTTATTTACTGGTTAGTTATGTTATTTTGCTGTGATTTGAAAATAGCACTGAAAAAAAAAAAAACTACTAAAATTAAGTTATTTCTTTTTTGTTTTTTTATTTTTTATTTTTTTTGTTCCTGACGGTACTTGATATAGTATTTATTAGTTTTTATTTGAAGTGAAATGATTTTATAATTTAGAGATTCTATTTAGCATTGTGTTCTTTTTCACCCTTTCGAGATGCGCGATCATCGACGAAATGGGAGTAATTGCTGTATGTTTGATTTTTTTTTTTTTTTTGTCTTTAAAATATTTAATTTATGTATACTTTAATAAAACATGGTAAAGTAATATTAGACACTGGTAAACAACAAGGAAAGTTTACATCCGCTTCTCTCGCCTGATGAACATAAGTATAATAAAAAAGGTAAAAAAATATATATATATATATAAATCCAGTTGTGCAATGTCCAATTACCTTGTTTTTTTTTTTTTCTGTTTGTTTGAAAGCAATGTCATTTGCACTTATTTTTTGAGTCAATAACACTGATATCTTTGGTAGATAAAAAAAACAAACTTGCATATTTGCATTTAGCATTTCTTTATGAACACATTGCACAGATGCAGTTTGGGTATAATAAATCTGTAATTATTTTTTGAATCTGTACCTGCTCTGCAGAGCTGCTCATGGGTTTTAACACTGGATGTGAAATATAATCACGCCAATGCTGTGAAATCACTGAAAATTATCAGTTGCTAGTTCTCCTTGAAGTGACGAAAATGTATATGTAAAAAAAACAAAAAACAACAAAAAAAACACTAATTATTTCTGTATAAAGTTTTATACTATATAATATGTAGACAGACAGGTTGGCTTGGAATATATTTTATAAAAAAAATATTTTGCTGTTCTACAATTTTTTTTGTTTTCTTTGTAATTCTTTTATCTTTTTAGTTTTGTGTGGTGTTTAAGTACAATTTTTTTTTCAGTGTGTGTTAAACTGACAATCGTGAATAGGATTGATGTCTTTATATTTTTTTTTTCCTTTTGTCAAAAAAATAAAATCTAAATCTGTTAAATTCTGGTTATTTTTTTTTTAATTTTAATTTTTGTCCTTTTTTCTTCAACTTTGGCTTTGAATTACCTGGTGTGTATATATTTTGTAATGATCAATAAAAACAGATGTTTACTACGATACAACAAAGCTTACTAATCTTAAACCTACTCCAGGGTTGTCTTCTAATGGAACAAATAATTTCCTTTTAATCGGGGCATTTACTGGTGCTCAATTTGATGCCGGAAGGAATGAAGGCTTATCTGTAGACAAAAGACACTGTCCATGGAGATTATTAAGACCTAGTATAAGTCATTGACAATACCCATAGTGTTAGTACTGTATCTACTTCACGTTCTTAATTCTATCGAGTGAACTTAGAACCTCAAAAATGAACATTTGTTTTATTTTTGCATTTTTTTTTCTGGTAGAACATGATTGAAAATACCCTATACTTCAGTGAGGTCAAATACTAGATCAACCCTCAAAAGGGCTTCTTCTTTTTGAAGGGTGGTGTGATGTTGATGTTTTTGAAAAAAGTGGTTTGCCAACTTCATATCTCGTTCCACATCTAGGCAGCCATGAGCGCAGCTGGAGTCCTCCCAGGCCAAACCTTTTGAGGTCAAAATTTGTAACTTTTTAATTTCTACTGGTTTGCTTTAGTGACATACATTGGCAATCGGGAAACTGTTGAGCTGTCCCCATACCTGTTAGGTCGTAGTCCAATTCCACAAAAATTTACAGGTCTACATTTTTAGGTCTTTATGCCCGATCCATAAGCCTTTTGAGGTAAGAATAGTAGTGGTCAACTTTGAGCTTCCTGGCAACAGTCACATCCCTAATTTAAAGGATTCCAGTCATTCTATAAAGAAAATGTATATTTTGCTGGTGATAACACATATCTGTAATACATATTAAGTTTTAAGAGATTATAAAACAGGTCTGCTTATCTTTTCTTCTCCCAGAAACAGCGCCACTCTTATCCATGGACTGTGTCAGTACTGCAGCTCGGCCTCATTCAGATTATAAGGTTGCCAAACCAATCACAGTGGCGCTGTTTCTGGGGAAAACTAGAGCTTTTTTTCCTAATCTCATACAACCCTTGTCAGGGCCTCCCATCTTTTTTAACTAAGACATGTTCATGTTTGGAAGAAAATGATAGAGGAAATAGAAAATTTAAGTTGGAACTCAGGACAGTCACCAGTGATGAAAGATTAGCAGTGGTAATAACAAGAATAGGGCCTGAGCTGTGACCACTTACGTTCAATTTAATGGACACCAGAGCAGTCGGAACAATTTCTTGTTCTACTCCAATGGTTCCTAACCATAAATTATCAAAATGATTTTACTTCTCAGTTGGCCTCAACTGTGTGTTTTAGTAGAATACTCCTGGTTTTACTAAATTTGTGGTAGGAGGTTGTTAAAAAAATGGATAATTTTTTTATTTTTGGGTCACATATCAAATTCCTTTTTTTTGTAACTAAAAAGTCATTCAACGTTTATTGCCCTTTCGATGTTTTTTTCAGAAAATATCATATAGTATATTGTATTATGCACCAGTCGCACGTGAAGAGCTTTAACAGCTGGAGCACTGCGACAACTGCCAAACCCTTAAAGCAGCCGTGATCGAACAGCTGGGGCAAGAGAACAGCTGGAGGACCCCAGCAGCTGGGGCAAGAGAACAGCTGGAGGACCCCAGCAGCTGGGGCAAGAGATCAGCTGGAGGACCCCAGCAGCTGACAAGCTTCAACAGCTGGAGACATTCAACAGCCAGTTGAGTCTGAAAAGTTCATGGAGGGATACGCTTGGCCTTTCCTAAATTGTTTGCTTTAAATCTTTCGTTGAAATCTTTTATTAGCGGGTCCAGCTTGATTATAATGGACGGCACAGATGTATTGACGGGTTGAGTACCTTAGAAATGGTTGTATATAATTTTATACGCGTATCCTTTTTGATTCCTAGGCTGGGTTGACATTGAGTTTTGGTACTGCGCTCCGCGTATACATTGGTAAGTTCTGCCGCCATAAACGTGTCCATAGACTTTTATTCGCAAGAGTTTGGCTAGTATAGGTCGGTAAACGGTACATTTGACTTAATTGTACACTACGCTTTTAAATACAACTTTTATTTTTAGGGTTTTTTTATTCATTGGGAGTCCATGTCAGACGTATGTAACGAACGATAGGAAAACCTGCAGCATGCTCGGAATTCAGTGCGGATTCTTTCCACGTGTAAGGCCTCGTGCACACGAACGTGTTTTTGCGTCCGCAATTCACCAATGGGTTGGATTGCAAGCAATGGGCAGATGTTTGCAGGCGTAATGGAGCCGTCTTTTCAGGCGTAATTCGAGGCGTAAAATGCCTGAATCACGTCTGAAAATAGGTCGTGTGAACATACCCGAATAGTGAACACCTTATATTACATTAATATTTTTTATCAGTCATACCGGGGATCCCTTGGGAACTCCAGATGAAATGATTCTGAGCCCCCCCCCCCCTAACTGTACAGAACTTTTCATTGCATTGTAATCCTTGTACCCACAGGACATTTTATTAAGTGATTGGCTCCAAATGGGGATGTCTTCTGATGGTACTTTAAAGGGGTTGTACAGGATTAGAAAAACATGTCTGCTTTCTTCCAGAAACAGTGCCACACCTGTTCATGGGTTGTGTCTGGTATTGCAGGTCAGCTCTATTGAAATGAATGGGGCTTAGCTGGAGTACCAGACACAACCTGTGAACAGGTGTGGCACTGTTTCTGGAAGAAAGTAGTCATGTTTTTGTAATCCTGGAAAACCCCGTTAATGGTCCATTGGAGAATCCTCTAGTGGGCCAGTTCGACCCTGGGTCTCACCCTCTCTTCACAAGGATATGCATTATAAATAGCACCAATAGTGTATAATACTTCAGACACTTGCCTGGAGATTTGCTCTGAAATTAATATTACAACCCAAAATCGAAAGTCTGCCTGTTGACCGGCTGTTACTCAGTAGGTTCTAGAAATCTCGGGACTTCCCTGCCGCTTGCTCTATCATGTCACCTCAGTCCTGGGTATTTCAGCAGTAAGGAGAACGCTGGCAAGCCGAGAAATGATTAGATAACACAAAGCTAAAATAGATTTTTACGAAGGGTCAGTGCAATGTCATCGCCTTCTCAAATTCATCTGAGGGCCGTCCAGCGGAACTTGTTCTTCCTGCTCTTATGTTTTGTCTACAACACCTGAGCAACCGTAGAAACTCAACTGTGGCACCGAGATATTTCTGGGTAGTCCGTTCCTTGCGGTGAGCTCAGGGTATGGCTCGGGGCCTGGGTGCAAGTACAAAAGCCGTCTGAAGAACATGGCGGTGGGGGTCTGTTTTATGCAAGTGAGGCACTGAAGTTGCTGTCCTTCCCTTGTAGTCATGGGGAACACAACCAGGATGATATATATGTATAGACTGAGCCAGGGCACAAGAAGAGAAAGACTTGGTACCACCATGGGCGTTGCTGGGAGAGGGCAACCTGGGGGGGCGGGCACCAATAAGCCGCTCTGCTTTGGCCAGGTTATTTAGATACATGGTTAGGGCAGAAAACTAAATCTTTGAAGGAAAGTCTTGCTGTGACAATGGAAAAAATGCCTCCTGGGTGTCCCATTTACAGTTTTACTTCTGCTTTGCAAGTAGTTCTCGGAATTGTTTCTACAACCGCTTCCATGGGAAATAGGAAGAAAAACACATGATTAAAAAAAAAAAAAACGCAAAAAAAGAAAAAAACCCCCAACATTTTCATGAAAGGAGTTCACTGCCACATATTGTGACCCGCATTTTTTTCAGAACTAGCCGCAATGTTAAAATAGTACAGCGGCCAAAATATACCAAGGTGTGCCTGGATTAGGGGTGCTTGTTTTCCTCTTCCCCTAAAGTATTAGGGTATGTTCACACGGCCAAATTTCAGACGTATACGAGGCGTATTTTGCCTCGTTTTACGTCTGGAAATACGTCTCAAATACGTCGGCAAACATCTGCCCATTCATTTGAATGGGTTTGCCGACGTACTGTGCAGACGACCTGTTATTTACGCGTCGTCGTTTGACAGCTGTCAAACGACGACGCGTAAAAATACAGCCTCGTCAAAAGAAGTGCAGGACACTTCTTTGGACGTTTTTGGAGCCGTTTTCTCATAGACTCCAATGAAAACAGCTCCAAAAACGGACGTATAAAACGCCGCGAAAACGGTGTGAAAACGCCGCGAAAAATGCGAGTTGGTAAAAAATGTCTGAAAAGCAGGGTCTGTTTTCCCTTGAAAACAGCTCTGGATTTTCAGACGTTTTTGTTGACTACGTGTGAACATACCCTAACCTGCCACGGTGGCCCCATTCACTGCCCAACTTATTCACGGTCTTTGCATTTTAGGGTAGTGTGTTAAAGGGAACCGGTCACATCAAACGTGCAGTCCGACCTGCGTGCAGTACGTTATAGAGCAGGAGGGGCTGAGCAGATTCATATATAGTTTTGTCAAAGATTCAGGATCACCTGTAATTTATTGATTTAAATCCCTGCTAACTCTGGGCTTAAATGTCCAGTGGGCGGTCCTACTATGATTGGCAGCTATTTTGGTGATCACACTCATACAGTGGAGGCTGTCAATCAATGGTTGGGTCCACCCATTGGACTCTTTAGTCCACAGTAAGCGGGGATCTCAATTAATAAATGACGGGTTATCCTGAAGATTTTTTTTTACAAAACTATATATCAATCTGCTCAGCTCCTCCTGCTCTATAACATGCTGCCTGCAGATAGGACACCATGTTTTACATTATAGGTTCACTTTAAGGACCCCCACTACAGAGACTTCCGCACTTTATAAATTCTTTATTTTGTATTTTACAACAACTTGCAGTTAATACACACATCATATGTCCTCAGCATATGAAATTAACATTTGACATTTAACAATTAACAATATAAAGGCAGTGCAATAGAAACAATGACTTTCACAACCCAAATTGCAAATAGGCAATTCCCACATATTTTAGATCCTCAAGATATATTTCACTTCAAAGTCATTTCCTCTTGGATTCCTATCGAGATACATACAAAGAAAAGAAAATAACATACAATACCATAACTGACAATAAAATAAATCAGAATACACTACATTCAGAACAAAAAGAAAAGAAAATTGCACATCATAAGGTAACAATCCATATCTCCATCACATTGGATCTTCTGCGTATATTATAAGAACCATAGCTCGCTAATACTTTCATATCCCTATATCCATAGGGCTGGCTGTCTCCCGGGCGCCCCCTTCTCCTAATTAGCACCCCCTGCAGGGTCTGACACCAATCCCTTACACCTCCCCCAGGTAAAGAGGACAATAGACCACAATTCCCCTCACCTGTTGACCTTCATTGAACGCTTACTCCGCATCTTCAGACTTCCGCACTTTAAATGGCCGGAATACAGATGCATGTTAGCTTCAATATTACGACCAGAACCCCCAGATCACCTATTGAAACTAAAGGCCATTTTATACGGGCTAATTATCGAGGCAAACGAGCGTTCATGTGAACGGTCGTTCCCGATCATTGCCCTGTGTAAACAGGGCAACGATCAGCCGATGAATGAGCAAACGCTCGTTCATCGGCTAATCACATAATTTATGCAGCCAGAAAATATCGTTGTCGGCAGCACATCTCCCTGTGTAAACCGGGCGATGTGCTGCCAACATGATAGAAACGTATGAGGACGAGCGATCGGAATAACGATTGCTCGTCCCCAAACATAGCTCCTTGAGGAATGAGCAAACGAGCGCCGATCAACGAGCTGCCTCGTTGATCGGAGCTCGTTTACACGGTCCGCGTCGGGCCGTGTAAGGGGACCCTAACTTAGATCATCATAAATCCCATTCAAATGGGGAATATTTATTTTCGTTCCTAAAACAGATGATCAACTTCAGGCGGTTTTGGCAGCAGGCTCACAATGCTAGGCTTCACCCATAGAATATATGGGGCTCTGCTCTACCTTCATATGACTCTTAGTTTTTTCTTTTAGATTAAGGGAAATCGGAAGCAGAACGCCTCCAAACATCTGCCCATTGATTTCAATGGGAAACACGGCGTTCTGCTCCGACAGGTCGTTTTTTTGCGCGGGCGTTTTGAAAAACGGCCGCGAAAAAAGTGCACGGCACTTCTTGGTGCCGTTTTTCATTGACTCTATAGAAAACGGCTCCAAAAACGGCCGTAAAAAACGCAGCGAAAATCGCGAGTGGCTTCAAAAACGTCTGAAAATCAGGAGCTGTTTTCCCTTGAAAACAGCTCCGTATTTTCAGACGTTTTTGTGTTTGCGTGTAAACATACCCTAATAAGGAAACAAATAGACCAGCCAATAACTTGGAGATTACTGTCTCATCTAAGTTGTGCCGACTGGAAAAGAAATTAAAGGGATTCTCCAAAAATACAAGTTTTATATTTCCACCTCAATAAGTTAACTTACTAAGTTGTGAGGGGTCTTTGTATTTAGTAAAATAAAAACATTTTAAATCTATAGACTAAAATAAGAACACTTTTTTTTTTTAAAGAAGTTCGAGCTCCATCTAGTGGTCGTGTGTAGAGTTGCAGACTGATATGTTTGTTGGTAAGCATGGAAACCTGTACATCCCATTACTAGATTAACAGACCGTTACTGTCACTTTCTTGGGAGATGCCGACATGCTTCAAGGAGAAAGTAGTATTTTCCCTGCAGTGAAATTATACCAACACTGACTGTTGGAAGATAGATCACTCAGATCAAGTATACCGATTTTGGCGGTAAAGTGCATATTTTCTTTCGTTTTTACTTCCAAAACCAACAGTAATTTATATAGTTTATTTCATGTTTTACTACTTTCAGAAAGAAAAAAGTATTTGTTAAAAAAAAAAATTTTATTTGGTCTCAAAATTCTCATAAAAAAAATTTGTGTCATCAAATTCTGAGACCCTTAACTTTTTATTTTTCTGTCGATGAAGCGGAGGACATTTTTTGAGGTGCGGGCTGTCCTTTTATTTGCACAATCTTATGGTACTAGCAAACTTTTGATCACTTTTTTAAAAAAATTATTATTATTATGATGCCATTTATAATACTGGTGTCTTCTTATGGGGCAGAGGAGTCTTAAAGGGGTTGTCCAGATTAAGTGCGGTTTTTCATACTGATGACCTATCCACAGGATAGATCATCACTATATGATCTGTGGTGGTCCGACACCTGGACCTTGCACCAATCGGCTGTTCCGGCTGCCTCCAGAAGGCTCCGGTCACAGTATAGTGGCCGTAATGCAGCTCTGCTCCTATTGAAGTGAATAGAAGCAGAACTGCAGTACTACAGCACGGCCGCTATCGAGTATATAGAGCCATCTGCTTCCGGCAATTGGAGGCAGCTGGAACAGCTGATCGGTGCAGGGTCCAGGTGTGGGACCCCCACCGATCATATACTGATGACTTATCCTGTGAATAGGTCATCAGTATGAAAAACCACCCCGAACCTGGACAACCCCTTTAAGTCCCCTCTGCCCCATGAGAAGACACCAGTATTATAAATGGCACATGCTAATTGGGGGCTCTGTTGCAGACTTTGCATCGGGGGCCCTGGAGCTCCAAGCTACGGCTTTGCATTCCGGTAGGGTTTTGCCAAGTAAATGAATATTTTAGGTACAGTGCGTTCTGAAGGACTTTTTGGAGGTAAGTAAAGCATTATAGAGTTCCTCGCAGTTTTGGATTTGCTGGAACGGTGAAGTCGCAGACAGCTGCGGAGTCACCAGTTGCCTGGCTCTGCGATACGGATTATCAATCCAAGCGCACTTTGCTGCTCATACACAACAGTCTCTTCCAGCTACCCTATTGCCAAGAGGCAGTGGACAGAACATGGCAAACTTCCAAGAATCCATGCAAATAACAAAGCTACAGACGCTTTGTACATAGTCATTACAGAAGCCCGGGACACAATGTAATGAGTTTGGTATAACTGAACATCACCTAAATGGAAACTTCTGTCTTAGAAGACATTCTGTGGGTGAATGTACATGGGCAGTATGGGTTCTTAGCTGGTTCAATGCACACCAGGAACATATTGGCATGGTCTGTCCCTGCATTAAACCTACTGTAATCCAATGCAAATATGTAGAAAACTGGGAAGAAGCTGTCACCAAACACAGGTGACATTTATGACAGCCTGTATTCTTCCAAATGCCCAGGTTGTGTTAACAGCACATTGTATGAATGCTAGCTGCCCTAAACAACACCTGATTCTGCAGATGGCGCCTGTAGGCAAGCTGCCCATAGAACTTCTGGGCTTCCCGACAAGACAAAACTTTGCTGCAATAGTCTGCAATCAGGCACTGAGGTTAATACTGTGTGTTTTCTACCAGCTTAATACTGATGGTCTGAGGTGGCTTAGTCAATAATGGTGAATTCCTAGGATACATAAGGGGTTAATGATAATATACCTGGGGGTCTAGAATGGCTTACGTTTTTATCTATGGAGGGTTAGAGGGTGTAAAAATCCAGGTGGTCTAGTGTAGGGGTTGTCCAGGCAGGGGGCTGTTCTTCATAATGATGACCTATCTACGAAATGTTCGGTGGGGATCCGACACCTGGACCCCACACCGATCAGCTGTTTCGGCTGCCTCCAGGCGTCGGAAGTTATGCAGTCATCGGTGCTGGATGCAGATGGCTCCAGTCACAGTATAGCGGCCGTGCTGCAGTACTGCAGCTCTGCTCATATTCAAGTGAATATTCATTACTGCAGTACTGCAGCACGGTCGCTATACAGTGTACGGAGCCATCTGGTTCCAACAAAACTTCCAGTGCCTGTAAGCAACCAAAATGGCCAAATGGTGTGGGTGTCAGACCCCTACCGATCATATACTAATGAGCTATCCTTTCGATAGGTCATCAGTATGAAAAACCATCCTGTGCCTAGACAACCCTTTTAAAACAATTCTGGTAATATTCCTATTAGTATAGGGTTCCCTCGTGATCTAGGGTAGAAAAATGGTTAATACCAGCATCTGTGGTGGTCTAGGTTAGGGAGGCGTTCATATCTGGTGTCCAGTGGCTCTTGTGACAGGAAGCTGAACACAATGGGCTGATCATTTTCAGATGACCAAGGCGGTAATTTATGAAGGCTGGCGTTTCATATGCCAGTCTTAATATAAAGAAAGTTGGGGTAAGATGCGACACGTTTATCAAGAGACGAACGTATCTTTAATGTGTCACATTTTTCGGCCAGCCGTGCGCCATCCATTCCCCCCTTCCCATCGGACATACTGTAAAATAAATAAGTATATTCACCCCACCGCGCTCCTCCTCTCCCCTCTGGGTCCTCTCCGCATGCTGCGTTATGTACAAGGTCCGGTATGTTGTATCAGACGCAGCATGCGGAGGGGAACAGAGCGGTGAGGTGAGCATTAATTGCATTTTTTTTAAATTGTCCATTGGGTGGTAGTATGTTCGGATTGGGGGCAAGGTACAAAGGTATCCTTACCTTGCTACACCCCTGAGATTGCAAATTTTCACTTAATTTATGAAATTTTCTGATGTAGACTGTAATATTTGTTGGGTGGCTGTGGCCCTGCCCTTTTATAAAGCCACACCCCTTTGTATAAAAGTGGTTATGGTGGCGTGAATGGGCCAAAAGTTGTAAATTGCTACTTTGGGCCCTTTTGAAACTTTTCTACACTGGTGTAGAAAGGTTTATAAAGTCCAGTGCCCCAGCGCCGCACATTTGTCTCCATGGACAGGCACAGCACTTCATGTCTATTCACGTAGTGGGATAGGGGAGTCTTGCACAGCCAGGCCACCGCGACTCCTATATAAGGCTTTTTGGGCGCACCACAGAAGAATTGTCAGATTGCTATTGATTATAGAGTCAGCCTTTCTATTGAAGATATTACATTCGAGAATTGTTACTTCTGCAATTAGTCTCTAAACTGGATACAAAATATAACTTCACGTTTATATGATTTGTTGTATCCATTTGGGTCTCATGAATCCTACACTAAGAAGGTCTTGCATGGCCCAGGGTTGAAGTGTCCTGTAAGGCTATAGTGCCACCTACTGTATGTGTTTAATATAACATACTGTTTTGGGACTTTAGAACAGGTACAGTACGGTGTAATAATAGATATCAGTGACTTTTCTTTGTAGGATAGATGAGGATAATGATGCTGCGTTTCTGCCGTCAAAATGGGCATGAGCAATGACTGGATTTCAATGCCATGCTTCATATATTATCCACCATCTGAATCATCTCATCTATGAGGTAAGGAATATACGGTAACCTGCTGCACCCCAAGGGGAATGTGCACGTCATGAGTTAGTGTCAAGTCATTGGGGCTACCGCTTATCCGAGGGGGCCCACAGTGGTCTTTCTTAAAGGATGGGTTTAATATTTACTTTTAATAATAGGGCGTTCCAGACTACACATCCAGATTGCTGTTACAGGGGCGCTCCAGGCTACACATCCAGACTGTTGTTATAGGGGGAGGTCCAGACTACACATCCAGACTGCTGTTATAGGGGGCGCTCCAGACTGCACATCCAGACTGCTGTTATAGGGAGGGCTCCTGACTACACATCCAGATTGCTGTTACAGGGGCGCTCCAGGCTACACATCCATACTGCTGTTATAGGAGATGCTCCAGACTACACATCCAGACTGCTGTTATAGGGGGCGCTCCAGGCTACACATCCATACTGCTGTTATAGGGGGAGCTACAGGCTACACATCCAGACTGCTGTTATAGGGGGGGCTACAGGCTACACATCCAGACTGCTGTTATAGGGGGAGGTCCAGACTGCATATCCAGACTGCTGTTATAGGGGGAGGTCCAGACTGCATATCCAGACTGCTGTTATAGGGGGAGCTCCAGACTACACATCCAGATTGCTGTTATAGGGGGAGCTCCAGACTACACAATCAGACTGCTGTTATAGGCTACACATCAATACTGCTGTTATAGGGGGAGTTACAGGCTACACATCCAGAATGCTGTTATAGGGGCTCTCCAGGCTACACATCCAGACTGCTGTTATAGGGGGCGCCAGGGGCGTAGCTAGGGGGGGGGCAGGCGGGGCATGTGCCCAGGCGCAGTTTAGAGGGGGGCGCCAGCGCCACCTCCTCCTGCACTATAATTGTACCTGTGTCGCAAGGACACAGGTATAATTAGAAGCAATTAGAAGCAGCGCCTTTCCACGAATGAAGTGACTGGTACCTTTTCTACCAGTGACGCTTCCGTCGATGAAAGGCGCTGACTGACTGACAGGGAAAGTCATCCTGCCCAGCCAATCAGCGCCTTTCATAGACGCTGCGTTCAACCCCCAGGAGACCTGCGCAGAAGAGAGCAGGTCTCCATGGCTGCCGGACGGCGTGGGAGCGGGAATAAGGGGAGTTTGAATTGTTTTTTGTTTTTTTTAATCGTAATAAAAGTGTGCGGCTGTATCTTGACTTTGTCTACGGGCGGGACTTTATCTACAGGGGGGGGGACTTTTTCTTCACGGGGGGGCCTTCATCTACAAGGGGGACTTTATCTACACGTGGGGGGTTTATCTACGGGGCGTGTCAATCTACAGGGGGGGCTATATACTGGGGTGGGCTATCTATGGAGCACCATATACAGGGGTGGGCTATAGCTACAGGGGGGGCTATATAGTATATAGCCCCCCCTATAGATATAGCCCCCCTGTAGATATAGCCCCCCTGTAGATATAGTCCCCCTGTAGATATAGTCCCCCTGTAGATATAGTCCCCCTGTAGATATAGTCCCCCTGTAGATAGCCCACCCCTGTAGATATAGTCCCCCAGTAGATATAGTCCCCCCTGTAGATATAGCCCACCCCTGTTTATAGTATCCCACAAATATCTCCCCCTATAGTGCTCCACAGAAAGCCGACCCCTGTATATAGCCCCCTTGTACATATAGTCCACCCCTGTATATAGGGCTCCACAGATAGCCCACCCCTGTATATAGTGCTCCACATATAGCCCACCCCTGTATATAGCCCCCCTGTACATATAGTCCACCCCTGTATATAGTGCTCCACTAGATAGTCCACCCCTGTATATAGGGCTCCACAGATAGCCCACCCCTGTATATAGTGCTCCACAGATAGCCCACCCCTGTATATACTATATACAAGGGTGGGCTATCTGTGGAGCACTATATACAGGGGTGGGCTATCTGTGGAGCACTATATACAGGGGTGGACTATCTAGTGGAGCACTATATACAGGGGTGGACTATATGTACAGGGGGGCTATATACAGGGGTGGGCTATATGTGGAGCACTATATACAGGGGTGGGCTATCTGTGAAACACTATATACAGGGGTGGACTATATGTGGAGCACTATATACAGGGGTGGGCTATATCTACAGGGGGGGCTACATACATGGTTGGGCTATCTGTGGAGCACTATATACAGGAGTGGGCTATATCTACAGGGGGGCTATATACAGGGGTCGGCTATATACAGGGGTGGGCTATCTGTAGAGCACTATATACAGGGGTGGGCTATATCTACAGGGGGCTATATACAGGGTTGGGCTATACGTGGAGCACTATATACAGGGCTGGGCTATATCTACAGGGGGCTATATACAGGGGTGGGCTATCTGTAGAGCACTATAGGGGGAGTTATTTGTGGGACACTATATACAGGGGTGGGCTATATGGGGGCACTATCTACAGGGGGCTCTATGGCAGGCACTCTCTACAGGGGGCACAGTGTGTGTGTGGGACACAGTGTATGGTGCTATTATAATTAGAGGTGCAGTGTATGGCGCTATTATATTTAGGGGCGTAGTGTATGGTATAATGATAACTTTAAATTTATTTATAGGTGCAGAAATGTTGGTAAAGTGAGAAGCTGAAGACATGTGAGCGGCAAACTGCAGAAATGGACCGGGAGAAGTCATCATTGAGGTCTGGACCGGATGGAGAAAAAGAACTAGAATCTGAGACGTCACCGGTGAGTCACTTAATGTAAATATTTATTCTGCCTCTAATCAGTAATGTAGTCACTGTATGATCTGCAGCGAGATGATGGGTGGAATGATTATGATAGGATTTATTTTTGTGAAACAGCATCTCCCAGCATATCCTTACCATTGTTCCAGTGGCGGACACAGACTGCAAAAGGCCCCTGTGCAGATAATGTGCCAGGGCCCCCCCGCCCCCCCCCCCAATACCGACAAAGTTACCTAAACATATATATGCATATAAAAATAAACCTTACTAATAAAAATTATGAAGGAAGATTTATATTGTACATTTTATTACCAGTTTAGAACACAAGTAACACATTTTTTTCCGGGTTAAATTCTTATCTAAACTAAGTCCCTAAATGTGGGCAAAGAAAATGAAAAACCTATACTCACCTCCTCCGGCGCCTCCGTTCCCCCTCCGCAGCCCCTATCCCTTTCTGTGTTTACAAAGCTGCTGTGGTGACGCGCGGTCGATGGCACATGACCGCTGCAGCCAATCAATGCCCTCAACAGCGATTTGCTGTGGAACTACTGTCCTCAGCAGCACACCAATGAGGAGTTATTGGCAGCAGCGGTCACGTGCCATCGGCAGCGCGTCACCAGTGCAGCCTTGTACACTTGTAACACAGACCGAGACAGGAGGATGGGGGCTGCGGCGGGTGAACGGAGGCGAGGGAGGAGGTGAGTATAGTTTTTTTATTTTCTTTGCCCACATTTAGAGACTTAGGTTAAATTGAATCATTGAATATAACACAAAGCACTCATGCAACTGAGATGCAATAATTTAGATGATCTTATCATGCTTAGCTTACTGCACTGTTACCTATCAAGCAGGACTGAATCTCAAGATATCTACAGAGGGGGCTGTATGGCGTTATCTACAGGGGGGACTGTATGGCGCTATCTACAGAGGGGTCTGTATGGCGCTATCTACAGGGGGGTCTGTATGGCGCTATCTACAGGGGGGACTGTATGGCGCTATCTACAGGGGGGACTGTATGGCGCTATCTACAGGGGGGACTGTATGGCGCTATCTACAGGGGGGACTGTATGGCGCTATCTACAGGGGGGACTGTATGGCGCTATCTACAGAGGGGGCTGTATGGCGTTATCTACAGGGGGGCTGTATGGCGTTATCTACAGGGGGCTGTATGGTGTTATCTACAGGGGGGACTTTATGGCGTTATCTACAGTGGGGTCTGTATGGCGTTATCTACAGGGGTTCTGTATGGCGTTCCCTACAGGGGGGGTCTGTAGGGAAAGTCATACAGCCCCCCCCTGTAGGGAACGCCATACAGACCCCCCTTTAGGGAACGCCATACAGACCCCCCTGTAGGGAACGCTATACAGCCCCCCCTGTAGGGAACGCTATACAGCCCCCCCTGTAGGGAACGCCTTACAGCCCCCCCCTGTAGGGAACGCTATACAGCCCCCCCCCTGTAGGGAACGCCATACACCCCCAATCACTCAAAAAAATGCGACCTACAGTGTGAAAAGACAAAAGACATGTATCCCCTATCCACAGGATAGGGGATACATGTGTGATCGCTGGCATTGATAGGGAGAGCGGGGGACCGAAAGTCCCCCGAAGTTCTCCATCACTCACCTCTGACTTCCGGTGTCTGCGCAGCTCAAGTGTGACCGGCGCTCCATTCATTTCTACGGAGCTGCCGACACAGACCCCGGAAGTCCGAGGTTTGTGATGGAGAACTTCAGGGGACTTTCGGTCCCCCGTTCTCCCTATCAATGCCAGCGATCACACACGTATCCCCTATCCTGTGGATAGGGGATACATGTCTTATGTTTAATGGCAGAGCGGGGAGATACTCCCTGCTCTGCCGTAGTGTTCCGTGGCATCGCGCTGTAGCAGCCATAGCGGCAGCTAGCGGAGATTCCGGCCAAGGTGGGGGCCCGTGCCGGCAGGTGACGCGGGCCCCCTCATGCCGCGGCCCCGTAGCAGCCGCTACGGCTGCTATAGCAGTAGTTACGCCCCTGTGTTAGGGGGAGTTCACACTGAGGTTTTTTTCGCGAAAAACGTCAGAAAGTGCCTCCCATTGAAATCCATGAAATTTTTCCTGCGAGCAGTAAAAACCGCATGCGGGAAAAAGAAGCGCAATGCCCTTTCTTCGGGCGTTTCTGTCTCTGACTTCCCATTGACAACAATGGCAGGCAGAAAATGCGTTTTTTGCTGCGTTTCCCTGCCCACGGCCCGATGGCCGAAAAACGCCACAAAAAAACGCAATGAAAAACGCGGGAAGTGTTCTACCGGCAGGTCAAAATATGCCTCAAAATTCCGGAAGGAATTATGAGGCAGATTTTTCTACATAAAAACTTCTCCCTTCTGACATGAACTTTTTAACTTCATCTACCTGTCCTCTGCAGTCTGCACGTCCTCCACTCGTCCTGTGTCTGTCCTCCGCTCATCCTATGAGTTCTCCGGCAGTCCTGACTGTACTGTCCAGCCGCCCGAAGTCTTACGTCGCACCGCCCCCTGTCCTCTCCCCTGCCTGAGCGCTCCTCCTACCACCAGCATCGCCGTCCTGTCCTATTCATCTGTGCCAGATTGGCAGTGCAGTGTAGCGGCTATCACCGGGCCCGGGCACCCGCCCCCTCCCTCCCGATTGGTAGTGCAGTGTGGCGGCTATCACCGGGCCCCCGCCCCCTCCCTCCCCTCATGCCTAGTGTTGTGATGCTACTAGGCATGAGGGGGCCCGTGCCGCCAGGCCTGGTACATAAAATGTAATGTGCCTGTCAGGGCGACACGGGCCCCCCCATGCCGCGGGCCCCGTAGCAGCTGCTACGGCTGCTACTGTGGTAGTTACGCCACTGAACGGGCCCCCTTCCCACGCGGGGCCCTTGTGCAGCTGCACCGGCTGCACATGCGGTATGTCCGCCCCTGCATTGTTCGGGCCATGCTGGGAGCTGTAGTTTTACGCCGTACACACCTATATGGCAGGGGTTGCACTAAATTGAGCTGTATTTGTGCTGGTGTTGTATTTATGTACTGAGCTTGGTTCTGGTGTTGTGTATAGAACCATATTGCTTGTAAGATATACAAATGTGTTACATAAAAAGCAATGACACGTCGATTGGTAGAGAAAACAAACACGGCGAGGGGGAAGGAGATGTCGAGAAAGAGGTGGGGGGGGGGGGCGCCAAACTGAATCTTTGCCCCGGGTGCTGGAGAACCTAGCTACGCCCCTGGGGGGCGCTCCTGACTACACACCCAGACTGCTGTTATAGGGGGGACTACAGTTTATAAAGCAAGACTGCTGTAATAGGGGGTGCTCCAGACTACACAGTCAGACTGATGTTATAGGGAGCGCTCTAGACTACATAGCCATACTGCTGTTATTGGGGGAGCTCCAGACTACACATTTAAGGGGTTATCCAGGTAGTTTTTGTTTTTATAAAGCTATTTGAAAAAAACTAATTTCTGTGAACTTGCACTTTGACTGATTCCACAACCGATCAGAATTAAAATTTAAAGGAGTTGTCAATGATTCAAAGATTTTAAGGGAGTAGGATGAGCTGCAATAGCACATACAGCCCATAGACAGACATGGTGCTGTTTCTGGGGGGAAAAAACAAATCCTTTCTATAATTTTAAAAGGACAAGCCGTGGCGTGGTACGCTCTACCTGTAGTTACTTCCTTTAAATAGCAAAACCTACTAAGGGCTCGTCCACACGTAACGGAAATGCCGCTTTTATTCCGGCCGGCATTTGGCCTGGAAAAAATGCAGCAGAATACAGTAGCAGCATAGTGGATGAGATTTAACAAATCTCATCCACACGCTGCGTAAAATTTCCACCAGAAATTGACCTTCGGTGCGTATTTTTGGGACCGCGGCATGTCAATTCCTGCTACGGGAAATGTGCAGAATTGCTGCGTTTTCCAGAGGAGATGTCTCTATCTCCTAACATTGGGAAAAACGCAGCAATTTCCGCACCATTTTTTGCCGCAAAAACTACAGGAAATGGTGCGTTTTTGCCGCAGCGGAAAGCCTTTGACTTCCAACGTAATTGCTGCAGAAATTTTCTGCAGCAATTCTGTTGTGTGTGGACAAGCCCTAAGAGTATTTCATGGCAAAACCATTCATGGTCCTGCAGTATGGAGAATTAAAGTTATATTTCATAATCCGACACACGGGTTTTAAAGCCATCTGGGTTTTAAACAAAATCTGATTACAGTAGTGAAGCAAGGTGGCCATATGGCCGCAGAAGTCAGGTAACAGATACAGCTAAGCTTGATTTTCTTGTTGTAGAGGTTAGGAAGTGTGTTCTGCATTATGTGTAAAAAAAAAAATTGATGACAAAGATTTTAGCTCTGCTGTGCAGTGTATGGTATAGTCTACCCAGTTAGGCCCCATGCCGTTCCCGTAATCACAGCCCGCGATTGCAGGCATGGCCGCCCGCACGCATTTTTGGGCTGTGCTCCCATAAGAACGGACATGTTCCATAATTTGCTTACAATTTTTACGGCACGGCCACCCATCCGTAGCGATACGGAATGGTGTCCGCGGCCAATAGATCTGAATGGGTACGTAATTGCGGACTGTATTACGGTCCACAATTACGGAGAGTTTTTACGGTCGTGTGCATGGGGCCTTAGAGGGTTAGGGTTATACTGCTGGTTTAGTCTTAAAGGGACATCTGGACAACCCCTTATTAGAATGAAGACACCTCAGCGATCAACTGATCACAGGTCCAACTTCTTTAACCACCACTCATGTAGCGGCTGCTACAGAGGAAATGTAGTATTATATGGCATGGATTCTGATCGCCACGCATTTACGGCGATTCTCTAAAACACAGGATTCAGCTAATAGCCATAACATCTAAGGCCCCAATGGATCCATAAAAAAAAAAAGAGGGAGGCTGCAGATGATGTCACCAATATATTGCATAGCAATGCTTCCGTAAATAAGGACGGTTTACGGATGCACATCCGTAGCTGTCCGTATTTACAGAAGCTCCCATAAGCTTCTATGGGAAAGTCCGTACCGTAATTACAGATAAGAATAGGACGGGTTCTATCATTTTTTCATCACGGACACCCACCTGTAAAAGTACGGAAAGGTGTCCGTGGCCAATAGAAATGAATGGGTACGTAATTACGGATTAAATATACGGTCGTGTGCATCGGGCCTTAGGGCTTGTCCACACATAACGGCATTGCTGCAGAAAATTGCTAGCAGGAGTTCCGCTGCGGAAAAACCGCACCATTTCCTGCATTTTTTTACTGCAGAAAATGTTGCGGATTTTGCTGCATTTTTCTTCAATGCCGGGAGATGGTGAAATATCTACTGAAAAACGGAGCAATCCACTTTCCGCAACAGGAAATTAAATGCTGCAGTACGAAAAATACGCACCGCAGGTCAATTTCTGGTCGGAAATTTTACACAGCATGTAGATGGGATTTGTTAAATCTCACCCACTTTGCTGCTGCTGTATTCTGCTGCGTATTTTCCGTCTGCAATTTCTGACATTTCCACATTCGGGTGCGGTCTTTCAAACTGAATTTGCGCTGCGGAAAGCAGCGCAGTGAAAACCAAAAAAAAAGTTCATACTTACCCCCTCTCTCTTCTTTGCACGTAGTCCGGCCTCCCTGTATGACGTTGCAGGCCATGTGACACTGCAGCCTGTGATTGGATGCAGCAGTCACATGGGTGGAAACGTCATCCCAGGAGGGAGAACTGCAAGAAGGAGAGAATTCTGGGTAAGTATGTTTTTTTTTTTTTTTACGGAGTTGCGATTTTGCGCAAAAGTTGCAGCACTTGACTTTCTGTTGCGGGTTTTGCATCCCTATTGAATTCAATGAGGAAAACCCACAACGGAAAATCAACAAAAACGTAGCATAAATTGACATGCTGTGGAATTAAATTCCGCACCGCAGGTCAATTTATTAACGTTTACACTGTGGGGATTTTCCGCAGCGTGGGCAGGAGATTTCCGCACAGGATTCCAGGATTCCGTTGCGTAAATTCCGCAGCATTTATGCAACATGGGAACCCGGGCTTAGGCTCTATTCACACGACAGGGTCTGGGTGTTGGCCGATAAAAACTGCCATTTTGGTCAGTTTTTCTCGGCCATTTTGCATCCGTTCAGTTTCTATTCTGGTCCATGTTTCCGTTTTTAACTGCCGATTGAGACCCGTTTTGCATCCGTTTTCCACTGTCCGTTTTAAAAACGGATGAATTTCATTTGTCAATTTTTTTGGTTCCAACCAACTAAAAATACCCACAGGAAGATCACATGATCGACCAGTCACCATTTTCTTTTGCTCTCAGAGTATAGAACGCTTTGTCTGATCCCTCAGCTTCATTGCATTGGTTTCTGGCTTTTTCTCTGCTATTTTTTACTTGCTACCATGTCCTCACAACCATTGAACAGTGTACTGCAGCTTTGCCTGATTTCTCAGCAATTCGGACAGCAATCGCAGATGTTGAATCCCTCTGTAGATAGTGCCCCCTGTAGATAGTGCCAAAGTGCCCCTGTAGGTAGTTCCACACAGCCCCCTTGTGGGTAGTACCACACAGCCCCCTTGTAGGTAGTGCCACACAGCACCCTTGTAGGTAGTGCCACACACCACCCCCTTGTAGGTAGTGCCACACACCACCCCCTTGTAGGTAGTGCCACACACCACCCCCTTGTAGGTAGTGCCGCACACCACCCCCTTGTAGGTAGTGCCGCACACCACCCCCTTGTAGGTAGTGCCGCACACCACCCCCTTGTAGGTAGTGCCGCACACCACCCCCTTGTAGGTAGTGCCGCACACCACCCCCTTGTAGGTAGTGCCGCACACCACCCCCTTGTAGGTAGTGCCGCACACCACCCCCTTGTAGGTAGTGCCGCACACCACCCCCTTGTAGGTAGTGCCGCACACCACCCCCTTGTAGGTAGTTCCGCACACCACCCCCTTGTAGGTAGTTCCGCACACCACCCCCTTGTAGGTAGTTCCGCACACCACCCCCTTGTAGGTAGTGCCACACACCACCCCCTTGTAGGTAGTGCCACACACCACCCCCTTGTAGGTAGTGCCACACACCACCCCCTTGTAGGTAGTGCCACACACCACCCCCTTGTAGGTAGTGCCACACACCACCCCCTTGTACATAATGCTACACCCCCCTCCCTGTATATAGTGCCATTGGGGCTCCCTCTAGGAGTGGAATCCCCATCCAGAGCGTTGCCAACGCCCTGGCCGGGGGTTCCTCTTCTGGAGGAGCCTCTGACATCACTGTCCATATATGGATACTGACACCAGTGGCTCCTCTAGGAGCAGAGTCCTCGGCCAGAGCGTCGGCAACGCTCTGACTGGGGATTCTGCTCCGGAGGGAGCCCCTTTTTCATGTCACTGTCCATATATGGACAGTGACGCAAGGGGCTTCTCCAGAAGCGGAATCCCTGGCCAGAGCATCGGCAACGCTCTGGCCGGGGATTCCGCTTCAAGAGCAGCCCCTGATGTCACTGTCCATGTATGGATAATGACGACGGGGGCTTCTACTAGAGCCGAATCCCCGGCCAGAGCGTCAGCAACGTTCTGGCCGGAGATTCAGCTTCAGGAGTAGCCCTTGATGTCACTGTCCAACATGCATAGTGACGTCAGGTGCTTCTCATGGAGCGGAATCCCCGGCCAGATTGTCGGCAACGCTCTGGGGGGATTCCCCTCCTAGACAGGGGCTCTGCTCGACAGGGGAGCTGGCAAAAAATCTCCTTCGCACTGTGAGGTGGAGGAGGAGAGAGCAAGCGGCAGAAATCACGACTGTCACTTGGATCACATGGGAGCCATGTGGCTGTGAGAACAGCCCAAAATAAGACTTGTTCCATTGTTTGGCGGCCCAATAAAACTGGCTGTCATAAAATCGGTCGTGTGAATAGCCCCATTTGGGGTGAATTGTTTTTACTACAGCCGTGTGACGGCCATTAAAAAAACCGCCGTCACGCGGCTGGGAAATGCTGCAGTGTGAATAGGGTCTAAATCTGCAGGTAAAACCACTTTGTTTTTCTTAAGATTCTGCTGCAGATTTTATATCCTGTGTGTGGGAACATACCCTTAGGTTGGGTTCCCACATAGCGTAAACTCCGCAGAATTTCCTCAACCGAATTGTGCGGAAATTCCGCAGCATTTGCAGTAGCAGCAAAGTGGATGAGATTTAGTAAATCTCATGTCCGCGCTGTGGAAACAAAATGCAGCATAAACATTTTTGTTGATTTTCTGTTGTGGATTTTCCTCATTAAATTCAATGTGCAGGCAAAAGTCCCAACAGAAAGCTAAGCGTTGTGACTTTTGCGGCGTAATCGCAGCGATTATGCCGCAAAAAACACAACTCTGGAAAAATATGCTGGTAGTACAAAGTATTACAGAACACTGATCATGTCGGCACTGCCAGTGTGCCCGGGTGATAAAGAGCGGGACAACGGCTGTAATATACTGCTGCAGTCCCACTGGTCTTCGCCATTTAACCTCATGAAAAAGTTATGACCCCCATAATGGGCAGAGACAAAACAAAAAAGTTGTCCGAGTCTTTATGGGATTAAACATAGTCGAGGTTACCGCCATGTGCTGTCAAATAAAGTCTATTGCTCCCTTTTATCAGCCATTCAGGCTGTCGAGAGGCTGAATGCAGGGTTATTGAGGGGGATTACTGACAGGAAGTCCAGAAAACCCCCCCGCCCCCATAATCTATGCTTTATCCCACATATCTCCAGTTCTGAGAACCTCCACAACATTTACATACACAAGTCAATGATATTACGAGCTCTTTTATATATAATATACACTGACGACTTTAGGTTTAGTGTCCCTTTAAGGCTCATGTATGCTATGCAGAGGAATGATATACAAGTACACGCAGCTCAGTCTGAGCACAGGCCAGAAAACGAAAGTGTTGTGGAGAGGCCACCCTCTCCCACCCTGACTGGGGGATTCGCCAGATATAGGAGGAGGTATGTGGAGCATGCCCAGCGAGAGATGGTTGAGAGCCCAGCACAGCAGAGAGGAGAAGGTGAGAACTATTGTGTTTGTATCTGTGATACTGGATGCAGGGGCAGTGCCTGGGATATTCTCTTCATAGATGGGAATGCAGGAAGTGGGAACAGCCGTCATGTGTCTGCAGATCTACTGTACATGTCATAGTTTCCACATTGCCCTGCTGGCATAGTGAGTGATGGAAATAATGATGTCTAAGGAGATCTCCTGATCAGAGTGACAACCCCGGGGGCATCATAATCAGACCTGGGCGCCAATCCCATAGTAATCCCCCCTCAGTTTGACGTAATGAAGACAACTTGGGGGCCACTATTAAGGCATACGAATGTCATAGTGGGGGGGGGGTCGCCAGCTTGGGAGCCCCCACTTTAACCAGAATATAGTGCTGCTCTGGCAGGACTCACGTCATCTGAATGGCCACCATGTAATACTACATTGCAGGGGTTGTTGTATCGGAAATATCTGGCTGGCTGCGGCTTTCCCTAACAAAATCACCCTTTTTGGGGGGTGTCGGGAGTTGGCAGCTGATCGTCGCGGTAGCTTCAACCTAAAAAGTGTTGTCTCTGATGAAACAACCCGTATAATCATAGTATAGTAAATGCCTTTTAACCCGAGATCAATAAAACATGTAGGTGCCGGATTATCAAATATTCCGGATTATCAGATTACCAGAAAAACATATATAAAACACAATTGTAAGGGGTAGGGAACCTTCAGGGAGGTTCTGTACTGTTCAGAACAGTGTTTGTTCATACAAAATCTGCTAGAATGGGGGAGATTTATTAATACGCACCGTACGAGCGATGCGCCGCCAGTCTCTTCCCCGGTGCAGCGAGCGCCAGATTCATCAACATCGACAGGGTAGAAAAGTGTCCGAAAATTTGGATAAACGAGTTTCGCTCGTGACCGCAGGGGCTCCATAAATTACGTAAATACATTGAGAAATCTGCCCGCTCATTGGTTCTCTCTGCGCAGTCTTGTGCGTCTGGTTTTTCTGGATTATCAGGAATTTCACTCTATAATGAACAGTTCTATAACTTTCTAATATAATGTGTATTTCAATTTCTCACTGTTTTCAAGACCTCTGTTTGCTGTCAATGAATGGAAACATTCTTCCTTACACCCAGAGGTCAAACACCTGCACTGCAGGTGCCATCAGTACAGCATGGGCACCATCTGTGGATAGAGTCCTCACGCAGAGGTTAATTGCCATTCCTGTCAGCACGAGCCACACTAATCCACCATATCTAAAGCATCTCCCATATCATTTGGACAGGGGCATGATGAGACGACGAGCAGGGTTAAGTATTCGTAAGGAAGTCATCTGAGAAACTGTGACATCATTAACCCTTCCTTTGGACATCAATAGACCAATCCACATAGTGCATTTCTATGCAGCGACTCTGCAGCGCTGTCACTCACAATCTGCTGAATTAAATGAACATTTCACTCACTTTTGCTTTCAGAGATACCGCCATATAGTGCATATAAAGCTGCCATGGACATACAACTTCAAGCCTTATACGTCTGCTCTCCTGGATCCAATTCTGGCTTTGGTTAAAAAAACGCATTAAAAATCTGCAGCAAATCTGCACTGTGGGTACCCAGCCTAAGTGCTGTATTCCGCAGCGGATATTCCACCCGAAAAACTGTACCACAATTTGGTGAGGTTTTTCTTCCTAAAATAACAATTCCGGAGAATCTTTTTTTTATTTTTTTTAGAACTCTGTGTAGTGCCGTTCCTCTATTATTCCTCCTGGAAATGTATGAATAAACTAACAACTGGGTATTATCATTCCATTTGTTAATGGACTATGTCCCTACACAGTCTGACGCTGTCCAATCAGTCTAGGCACGCACCCTGTTGACAAGGGTAACGGTAACGCACTATTTTCAAAGTAATCATACATTTCCAGGAGGAATAATAGAGGAATGACAAGTTCTAAAAAAATAAAATAAAAAAATAATGGGCCCCAGTCCTCTTTAAACTTGTCTTGTCACAGCGGTTTAATGCAGGGCATCCCTACCATAGTACAGCGCTGGCAGATAAAGGACATTTATCAGTTCTGAAATGTGGAATCAAATCTTAGATTCGTCAGATACCGATGTAAACTGAGCAAAGAAGTCAATAACCTACGTACAGAATAATTATCATTTACACACTTCCTTCTGAGCTATAGAAGTCTTCTCAAGCCACGGCACCGCATACATATTTTATTTCATCCTCTTGTGACTCACAGTCTCATTCCTTTTATCTGTCAACTTTATGGAAATAATAGAATTATGTAAATGTTGTAATGTGCCGTATGCACTGCTCACATTACACAGCTGTGCGTAAAGGGAATGACTCCTATAATAACATTATATTTGGGAATTGCTCATAGTGCATTTCCCTAATTTAATAGTTAAAGGGCTTTTCCAGTTAGAAAAAAAGTGATGACATATCCTTAGGATCGGCCATCAATATCTGATCATTGAGGGTCCGACTCTCGGCCCCCCTGCCGAACAGCTGTTTTGAAGAAACATTTAAAGGGGTTTTCTCATCTTGGACAATTAAGGCATATCCACAGGATATGCCATAAATGTCTGATAGATGCGGGACCCACTTCTGGGACCCGTACCTATATCTAGACCGGGGCCCCTGAAACCCCGTTCTAGCTTACTCTGCTGTCGCTGCCTCCCGGCCACTTGATGGTTAGGTGGTCGGTGGTCGGGAGTTACGGAAACAGCGTACTCCGGCTGTTTCCGTAACTCCCGACCACCTAACCAGGAAATGGCCGAGAGGCAGGGGAGCCGAGTAAGCTAGAACGGGGTTTAGGGGACCCCGTGCTAGAGATCGGTACGGGTCTCCGAGGTGGGACCCGCATCTGTGGATATGCCATAATTGTCCAAGATGGGAAAACTTCTTTAACCATGGTCAATATAAGCCGAATGCCAGCCTATGACTAAGGGCATGTAGATTAGATTTCGTTCACATTTGCGTCGGGGCTCCTGTCCTTAGGATAGACCATCAATATCTGATCAGCGGGGGTCCGACTCTCAGCAACTCCACCAATCAGCTGTTTCATAGGAACTGCGGTGCTGCTTCCCCTTTATTCCTGGCACTGAAGTAGGCGCAATTAACGACTGAACCCTTGCACAACGTTGACAAACTGAAACCATTTGCAACGTATCCGACACCATTGAAATCAATGGTGATGCACACGGAAACCTATGGTTTCCGTTTGTTTCAGCTTGGTTTCCGTTCATGGGATCCCCTGACAGAAAGGTCCGACGAAACCCATGAACGGAAACCAAGCTGAAACAAACGGAAACCATAGGTTTCCGTGTGCATCACCATTGATTTCAATGGTGTCGGATACGTTGCAAATGGTTTCAGTTTGTCAACGTTGTGCAAGGGTTCAGTCGTTAATTGCGCCTACTTCAGTGCCAGGAATAAAGGGGAAGCAGCACCGCAGTTCCTATGAAACAGCTGATTGGTGGAGTTGCTGAGAGTCGGACCCCCGCTGATCAGATATTGATGGTCTATCCTAAGGACAGGCCATCAATTTCTTCTAACTGGAAAACCCCTTTAAAGGGGGATTTCTGTAGATCCTGTATATTTCACAGTGGCATCTTCTCCATTAATGGCCGGGATCCATTGGCACCAGCGCCCAACACCCACAAATCTAACCCTAGGTGGCGTTGTATTGACAAGTCATAAAAGTCTTATTTGACTCCAATTGGACTTTTACTTTAGGAACAAAACTGCATGAACTTTCATCATAACAATACTCACTGGGGAAAATGTATCAAAATTAGTGAGATGTATCAAAGTGGAGCAGTTGCTCATAGCAACCGACCAAATAGCGTTTTTCATTTTCAATTAAAGCCTTTAAAAATGAGAGCTGGAATCTAATTGGTTGCTATTGGCCCATGAGCTACCAATCAGATTCTATTGTGCTGATTGGTATGGGTCCTGGGAATCAGACCCCACAATAATACAATGATGTTCTATCCTAAGGATAGGCGATACATTAAAAATCCCCCAAAAAACACATTTCCAGCTTAAATTTAAAAAATGATTGAGTAACGTTTTTTGCGTTGTCCTTTTCTGTGAAGTTGACAAAAATTCTATCATTATCGCCGCAGCTTTCTTGTATAATAAATCTGCATCTTAGTCCTCATATCATTGCAGGATGAGGCAGAATTGCTTTTCAGGAACCTGGGAAAGCTGGGTGAAACCCCTTGTGGGATCTGAAATGGTTGTAACCCAGCTTTTCTAAAACTATTAGTCTGTGATCTAGAAGTCACGTTGCCATTCTGAAAACCTGCTGCATGCCGTGAGTTGTATGGGAAAGAAAAACATGGCTGCATTCTTCCAGAACAGTGCCACTCTTATTTATGGGCTGAGTCTGGTATTGCAGCTCAGCACCATTCACATGAATGAAGCTGAGTTGCAATACCAGACATGCCCATAGACAAAAGAGGCGCTGTTCTGGAAGAAAGCAGCCATGTTTTTAATATCTTTAAAAACCACAGAATGTGGATAGGATTTGTTCCTTCCTAATCACCTCAATGATAACTTTTACTGCAGTTGGACCTGACCTCGGTATGTGAACTAACCCTAATTGTATATAGGACTTGTCAGTTGTAATATTGTGTTTATAGGACAATATACAGAGAATTGGTGCAGTAGTTTTCTGTAGTTATACGTGAAAATATCATGTCAGTCTGTTTGTAGCTATTTATAAATGGCCGCTTATGTCCCGGGACTGATAGGGAAGTCATTATATTACTCATCCTGCGTATAAAATGTCTTATTTTTTTATGAGATGGATACATGACCTCGGTGTATGATGGAACATTCTGTGATAAATGAAGCGTCTCATCATCATACAGAACAATTATCTTACCTGGATCGTTTCGGAGACTTGTATGATAATATTTGTCAGGTATGAATTGGCGCTCCTCTTCCTTCTATTTGTTGGAGAGGTTTCAGGTCTTCATGGAGCTTTTATCTTCTCCCTCGGTTTGTGTGATGTTCTTGTTTCCAACACCCCGAAGTTGGGTGACAATTTAAAACACACATAGAGCGCAAATTAAGTCATGATTGGCCGAGAGGGACAACCCGGTCACAGCCCCTATGTGCTAGAAGAGTCGTGGTCATGTGATGCTGTACCTCTCATCAGTTCAAGAGGCACCTTCATGTGAAAAGAGAAGGGTTATTCCTAGGGCAGGGAATGCTATACAAGCAAAAGCCCCCCCACCCCCAATCCAGCGCATTCCCTGCCGCTCCAGCCCCCCGCTGAGGTCAGTGATTGGCTGCAGCGGCATGTGAGCACTGCAGGTGATTCCAAGACCAGGGTGGCAGGACGGAGCCGCTGTAGGGGGCATTTCATGGAGGAGTACCAGATAGTTTATTCTTTTATATGATACCCTGCCCTAAGGCTGGATCCACACGGCCGTGTTCGGTTTGTGAGATATGGACCGTATGTTGGCCGGATTTCCCGGACTGGACACAGTTTACTCCCAGCACAATAGTCACCCATGACACTGAGTCACTGCCTCCCCGCAGGACTATATTAGTATAATATATTGCCACAATATTAGGCTTATATAATAAAACCAGCGACAAATTACAGTACCATACACTGCGTACCTAATTCTACCATATAGTGCTCACATAATACTGCCATATAGCGGCAACATAATAGAGCTATATAGCACTGACCTCATATTGCTAAACAGTGCCTGAATAATACGACACCCTTCACCATAAAGTAAGTTCTTCCCAAGCCAGCAGTGAGGACATTTAAAAAAGGCTACAAGTGGGAGGAGTGGGTTTGTGGAGGCGCCAGGGCAATTGCCCGCTTTGCCCATACAGCAGTTTTTATCATAAGCAGAAACAAAAAACTGATAACCTCCAAACACAAGTGCAAAAATCGCCTTACTATGGAAAAGCAGTTCTCAAGCCCTTGGTGCAGGTACTGTCAGCAATTACAGATAATTTAGGAGGCCCGGCCCTTCTGTGGTTTCAGTATAGGAATTTTTCTTCAGCTTAGTCAACATGTTAAACCGTTTCTGACGCATTGATAAAGGCCACAGGAAAACTCTGCGATGACTAGAAAAAAAAAAGTGATGACTAAAGCCGGCCAAACATTACTAAATTGGCCTTTTCAGGCATCCAAAATCTCCATTGTATGGGCAGGTTTATTATCCATATTATTTAGGAATATTTGGGTATATTTATTATATAATCTGAATATCTAAACCCACTTTAATAGCTTCTTGTTCAGATTGGAACCATGTACCGTGAGGGTATGTGCACACACACTAATTACGTCCGTAATTGACGGACGTATTTCGGCCGCAAGTCCCGGACCGAACACACTGCAGGGAGCCGGGCTCCTAGCATCATAGTTATGTACGATGCTAGGAGTCCCTGCCTCGCTGCAGGACAACTGTCCCGTACTGTAATCATAGTGTTCATATAATACCAACATACAGTGCTCATATAACACCACCATACAGTGCACAAATAATACCAACATACAGTGCTCATATAAAACCACCATACGGTGCACATATAATACCAACATACGGTGCTCAGATTATACCAACATACAGTGCTCAAATAATACCACCATACAGTGTTCAGATAATACCACCATACAGTGCTCAAATAATACCAACATACGGTGCTCAAATAATGCCAACATACAGTGGTCAGATTATACCAACATACAGTGCTCAGATAATGCCAACATAAAGTAACCACATTACCGCTCCGTACATAAAGTAATCTAATACAGTGCATACAATCAATATTAAGATCCTTGGTGGTCACAAGCCTCGAGGCAGCTGAAGTGGTCACACACCTTAGGTAGTGGCGTAGCTATAGGGGTTGCAACAGTCCCAATTGCAACCGGGCCCCAAAGCCAGAGGGGTCCATGGCCCCCTGCACCACGTCTATCCACAATTACTGTAGTAACTGGAGCCTATGTAGCAAAACTACACAGGGCCCTGTTACTACAGTAACAGTATACTTACCCACCTGACTCCTGACTCAGGTCTGGGCATACAACGGAGATGATGAGGACCCGATTCAGGAGCGAGGAGGGTAAGTATAAGAATACTGTCTCCTGGGCCCTGTATCTAATCCTATAATGTGTGATACTTTCCGCTGGGCCCCGTAACTAATCCAATAATGTATGCTACTCTCTGCTGAGCCACTGTATCTAAGCCTATCCAGTGGCAGAACTATAGGGGTTGTAGTCTTTTTGATATGCGGTCTCATATATAATAAATAAAAAAAATATATATATATATTGCAGGGGGGGGCTATTGCCCCTGATGTCTTAAGACCTTAGTAACGCCTCTGGCTGCTACTACTGCATTGATGTGTGACTTAATCAACCCAGCAATGCGGCTGAAAGCTTGGGACCCTCGGCCATGAAGAGAAGATGAGGGGGGGGGGCCCAAGACGAACTTTTGCAATGGGGCCCATGAGCCTTTAGATACGCCCCTGCCCTTAGGCCAGCCCTAAATATCTGTAAGCAGCAGAAAAATGCAGAAATATGCTGGTATAGCTTTATAATATATTTGAAATATAATCTATTATTACTACTAGTGGTTTGGGGTGTAACATATACTGGTTTTTATATAACCCTATAGAATTCTTTTTTTTTTCCATTGTCATTTTATTTCCCACTTTCAGATCCCCCACAAGTTTAAAGGAGCCATGAATAAAAAAACATGCCTAGCACTCATAGGATTTAGGTACCGGGTGACAGCTTCATGCAACAGCCCAGCAGATGGCGTTTGCAGTCTCCATTACAGAGGAAAAAATGTCACCTATCCTGGATTTCCAAGCTAGAGGGGGAGGGAGGATTGGCTGGTGATGTCATGAACCTGTCGTGCAAGTGCAGGCGGAGAAGGGTGTCTTTAGCAGGAGGAAAGAGGGTGTGTAGCTTGTGTGTATCCATTACCTGCCTCCATACACCTCCAGATCTGCAGCTCAGAAAAAGAAGCGGAAGCATTTGCTCCTTGATTTCCAAGACTCCTCATAAGGATTCCAGGCTGCGCCAGACATAGAACCTAAGACAGGTAGGTGCGAAGCTTATGTATGGCATTACCTTGGGCACAGGAAACAGCTGATCATCCATATTCTGGCCTGCAGCTGCAATCTCATACCTGGCTACAATGTTGCAATCTAGATCCCAGTCACATTATGGCAATAGATGGATACATTGTATTGCAGTATTCTGTATTTTTTTTGGTTTCTTTTCTATCCCCGCTATGATCTTCCAAGTGTTGGGTGACATATTTATTCCGCCAACTAGGGAGCTGTGGAAATATTAACCCTTGCAAGACTGGGAATGCTGTTGTATTGGTAATCGGCCTCCCCTCCCCCCTTTCCTACAGTTCTTCAGCAGCAGGAAAAAAAAGAAGGGATTAATGATTACATTCTGACAAGGAGAGATCCTGGCGGGGAGTGGTTTGTAATTTAAAGGGATAAAAAAAAAAAAATGCAGCTGTATTACAGCTGGAGGGTTGTACAGGGTGACAATACTTGGGCATGTTTGCTAGCCGGTCTTCTTTTTTTTTTTTTTGCTACATTGTGTCTGTCGCACTGAATAATAGATAACGCTGGGTTTGGTCACTGCAGGGCCCTGAGCTTTTTTAATTCTCGCTGGGGGAGATGAGCAGCTTTGATTTGTCTGTTTGGCAGCTGCCTCTTACCAAGCTCAGTCTTGCTTTTCCCACCCGCACGAGGGGAATAACGCTGGTGGTTACTGGTGCCAGCTCCTGCACTTGTTTCCGTCACACTTGCTCTGTTGTCACTTTGCTATTTTCTTTATAGTAGGTCCACCCTTGGCGTATTCCCTATGATAAACCTTATTGACAAAACATTTTATAAAAATATTATTTTTTATTTATTTACGTATTAGGCCCTGTTCACACTTTTTTTTACAGGCAGAAAATTCTGCCTCAAAATGCCATCTGGAATTTTGAGGCAGATTTTGACCTACACATTTTCTGCGGCGTTTTTCGCTCACGGGCATTGAGCGCCACAGGCAAAAACGCAACGAAAAACGCTTTCTCTACCTCTCGTTGATGTCAATGGGAGGTCAGAGACGTAAACGCCCGAAGATAGGGCATGTCGCTTCTTTTTCCGGTTTTGCCGCTCGCGGGAAAAATCGCCTCCGCCTCCCATTGACCTCAACAGAAGGCGTTTTTTTGGCGCGTTGTCCGACGCGGTTTCCGTGTCAAGAATCGTGTCAAAGAAAACTCCATGTGAACAGGGCCTTATACAGATTTATGCAAATGTTAAAACATTCTTATGATCTTTTAAAGGGGGATTCCACTTTGTCAGAGGTTGGAGGTTCATAAGTTGGGACCTTACTGATGCCACAGCATTCTGTCAACCATCCAAATTTCTTTGGCGTTGCTTGGAGGTTTCCAGCAGACTAAGGCCAGATTCACACAAACGTTTTATACGTCCGTGTGCTGTCAGTGAAAACACCGGACGGCACACGGATCTATGCAACTCCATGGGGCTATTCAGACGTGCGGTAATCTGGTGCGTTTTTTGCGTATCACACACCCATTGAAGTTGATGGGTGCGTGAAAATCACGGACAGCAGCCGGATGTGTTGCGGCCATAACATGTATGGTAAAATGCGCCTAAGTTACGTCTGTCTGAAAGCGACCTTAGACCGAGACGCAGCTGCCATTTCTATTGTGCTCCATCTTGAAAACTATGGAGGAGATTTATAAAAACTAGTGCAAAGGAAAAGTGGCGTAGTGTCCCATAGTAACCAATCAGATTCATCTTTCATTTTTCAGCGGCCCTTTGGACAATTAAACCAGCAGCCTGATTAGTTGCTTTGGGAATGACTCCACGTTTCCTTTGCACCAGTTTTCATACATCTCCCCCATTACTATAGAGTTTCAAGGAGTTTGGGCATTTTACATGGAGCTGTGGCCCTTTTATTTTGGATTTAAGAATTCTGTCACGACTTATGGACCACAAGTGATGTTTTCTTTTGACATCTAACAAATGCTGAATTTAAAGCGTGTCTTTGGATTAAAAAAAGGTCTCACAATTCACAGACCCATTAGTTTCTATGGGCCCATGCACACGACAGTGGTTTCCACAATCCGTGCATTGGCCGGGAGCCCGGACCGCAAAAAGATAGGACAAGTCATTATACGGTCCGGATTTGCGGTCCTGGCTAATTGAAATCCATGTATGCTTGGTCCATGAATTGCGGACGGCCCGTGGATGACACGCCGCGATCGTCCGTTCTGTTATCACGGGCCACGTGCATGAAGCCTTAGAGGCAGCCACTGATCTGTAATCTCCATGGGCCCCTCTAGCATATTATCATATATTGCAGACCTCCGTGACGGCCTTCCGAATTCCAGCACATGTTTTGTGTGTTGTGGTTGTGAGGAAGATTGAGTCTTTTAAGCTGGATTCACACGAGCGTGTGCATTTTGCGAAATGTGGCGTTTTGCGCGCGCAAAAGGCACTTAACAGCTCCGTGTGTCATCACCATATGATGCGTGGCTGCGTGCTTTTCGCGCAGCCGCCATCATTATGACACTCCGTTTCGATGTTTGTAAGCACGTGGTGCTTTTCTGTTTTCATTCATACTTTTTACTGCTGTTGCGCGAATCACGCTTGTCCCACGGAAGTACTTCCGTGTGCTGCACGTGTTTTTCACGCACCCATTGACTTCAATGGGTGCGTGATGCGCGAACAACGCAAAAATATCGGACATGTCGTGAGTTTTACGCAGCGGACACACGCTGCGTGAAGCACACGGACAGTCTGCACGGCCCCATAGACTAACGTAGGTCCGTGGGAGGCGCCTGAAAATCACGCACGTTGCACGGACGTATTACACATTCGTCTAAATAAGCCCTTAGCAGCAGTTTCCAAAATGGTCGCAGACTGCGGTCCGTTATAATTGGAATGAGAGATGATGTGTGGGATAAAGGTGGACGCCCGGTAATATAGGAGATCTGCATCTTGCTGTATGTGGTAGTTTCTAGTTGGGACTGTTTTTTTTCCTGGGTTGTGGAACTATATTTGGTGGACTGTCTTTCCAATGCTAGGCCCAGGCCTCCTGTGTTTCTGGTGCTTTTAGGCCTCCTGCACATGGGCCGAAAATGCTGCGGTTCTTTCTTGCGGATTTGTACACTTGAGATCCGCAGCGGATTACAGCACCCGCCACGTGGATGAGATCTGAACAAATCTTATCCACGTGCTGCCGAACATTTTCCACGTGGAAATCCGAGCGTGCTCATTCTGTCATGAGTGTTTACAGCTGATATTAACCTTTTCAATGTAGAAGGGGTGAAATCCATTAAAAAATGTACACGTAATACGTGCAGATTTTGCCTCAAATTCACTACGGAAAATTTGCAACAAATCACCTGCGTGTGTGGGTAGCCTAAGACGAACGTGGCGTTTTTGCGCAAAAGCCACTTACCTGCTCCGTGAGGCAGCATCATATGATCCGCGGCTGCGTGCTTTTCGCGCAGCCGCCATCATTATGAGACGCCATTTGGATGTTTGTAAACAGAAAAGCACGTGGTGCTTTTCTGTTTACATTCATCCTTTTGACAGCTGTTGTGCGAAACAGGCAGTTCGCACAGAAGTGCTTCCGTGCGACCTGCGTAGTTTTCACGCACCCATTGACTTCAATGGGTGCGTGATGCGCGAAATACGCAGAGATATTCAACATGTCGCGCTTTTTACGCAGCGGACAAACGCTGCGCAAAAAGCACGGACTGTCTGTACTGCCCCATAGACTTCTATTGGTCCATGCGAGCCGCGTGAAAACCACGCGGCCTGCACGGACGCAATTCACGTTCGTGTGAATCCGCCCTTAGGGTCAGTTCACACAGCATTTTTGGTGCTGATTTTGACTCGAAAGCCATCTTGGAATCGGCGTCAAATGTCCAAATCCCCCCCCCCACCTAATGATTTCAATGGGAGGCGGAGGAGTTTTTTTTTCCCGGGAAGCTTTTAGCCACTCGCGGTAAAATAAAAAAGCGGCATGCGGTTTATGCGGTTTCTAACTCTGATCTCCCATTGAAATCAATGGGAGGCAGAAAGAACCTGCGGCGCTCGTTTGGATCACTTTTTGCACAGCTTTTTGCCTGCGTTTTTTGCATTTGCTTCAACAGGTTAAAAAACGCGACAAAAAAGCGTAAAGCAACGCTGGTAATTCAAAATCTGCCCAAAATTCCTGAATGAATTTTTAAGGAAGATTTTTTTTCTGCCTGTGAAAGTACTCTGTGTGAACTAGGCCTTACAGTGCTAGTAGCATATCCATAGTTCCATGCACACAACCGTATTATGCCTCCATACAGCACCCCGGTAGTACGGAGCGATCATACAGAGCCCTAAGACTGTACCTTTGCATGCCTCCAATGTCATATGTGGCCTTCTCTGTCGGATCCCCCTAAAGGCAGGAGCAGTTGCGGTAGCAAATCTGCTCCACTCCTACCATATAAACAGCGGTGTAATATGCAGGCAATGCATGGGTTAAAGGAAATATTGTGGTGCAAGTTCACACCAACAATACTCGAGTCCTAGGACAGGAGGGCCCAGCAAATGGTTTCTTTCTTCTCAACCCGTAAACGGGGTTGAGAAGTCCCCCTTTGCACAGTTAGGGTATGTTCACACAATAGACTAAAAACGTCTGAAAATACGGAGCTGTTTTCAGGCGAAAACAGCTCCTGATTTTCCGACGTTTTTGTAGCAACTAGCGTTTTTCGCTGCGTTTTTTACGGACGTTTTTGGAGCTGTTTTTTCAATGGAGTCAATGAAAAACGCCTCCAAAAACGTCCCAAGAAATGACGTGCACTTCTTTCTTCTTTAGTTGAGAGTTCACAAAAATAATTAATCTTCATAAAAAGTTGAGTAACTGTCATTGCATGGTATTACTTATCTTGCATTGATCCTGAGTTAAAGCCTGAATTATACTCTAGAGCTGTATTCACAATTCTGCTGGTTGCCTTTAGAAACAGTCGACAAGCTAGTTGTCAGACACACCTCTCGCTGCTCATCTGAGCTTCTACAATGCCGTAGGATATTTTAGGTTTTTCAGATTACTGGTCTAAAGATAATTCCTAAAATCAATTCACTACAACATGCTCTCTACAGAATTGAGCTAGAAAGGAATGCTGGGAGATTTTTGCTCTGAAGCTACCCAGCATCCGTACAAACTAAGTTATGCAATATGTTTATGTAGTTACATACAGAAGTTGGAAATGATAAAAAGACACAGATCCATCAAGTTCAATCTATTTTATAGTAGCGATCCAGAGGACAACCAGAAAATCGTAGAAGGCTTTTGGGTAAAAAAAAAACCTCCTTGAATCCAATATGGCAACAAAAAGAAATCTCTTATCAAAGATCCATCTCAAGCAATACAAGGCTTCATTCACACAGCATAGCACAACATAAAGAATCCCCTTTTATGCTGTTGGTGAAATCTTCTTTCCTCTACATGTATTGGATGCCGCTTGGGTTTGCTCTGGAGTTTTTCTATAAAATGAACCTCCATGTTTTGGGTAACATATGCCTATATTTGTTTGGGGGGAAAAACAAAAACATTGGCCTTTATATACTCTGGGAAGATCTCGTCCTGATAACCTGTTCTCCACCTTTTGTTTGTCGGATAACAATGAACCTTTACATAGAGCTTGCCAATAAGTACAAAGCTTATATCACTTTCCAGTACAGAATAATTAAGCCAGCCCACAATACATAAGGCCCATAGTTTGCACTTATATACAAGTGGTACTTTCCTAATATATACCGTATATGACCATTTTGGGGCATTGGGGAAGGGAAGTAAGAAAAGGGGTTAAATAGGGGGAGTTGATTAATAGGCAACTGTGACCATGCTTATGGGCATAGACCTTCCAAGTAGTCAGAAACGATCCAAGTACCTCCTGGTGGTAGTTCTGTTCGATGGTCTGTAATAACTACTGCGAGGTCCATAGTATACTGGATTTCCATATTTAGTTTTTTAATGGTTTTGTGTCCAGGAAAGGAAAGCAAAGCAGTTTTGGTATCCTTTTTGGGGAGATGGGTGGGGAGGTAGGGCAGGAGGTGGAATGAGGAAGGTAGAAGGCATGGAAATGTAAGCTATAGAGATGGTTGGCTTTCGAGCTTGGTGAAGGGGTAAAGGGAAGTTAAGTACCTTGTGACCAGACAAGATCTAGTCAATTGGGTTAACTGGTGAGGTCCCCGAGAGTTATCGTTGTAGGTGCCAGGTGGTAAGACCAAAGCATTGTTTTAGTTCGTCCTAATGTAACCAGCTATTAGACTAAAGGCGCTATTACAGCGGCCAATTTTGGCAGGTGCAACGAGCGCCAATCAACATTGATCAGCGCTCTTTTGCTCTTGTCACAAGGAATTATGTATGGGGATGAGCGGTCGTTACTCTGATCGCTCGTCCCCATACATTATTATAATGTCGGCAGCGCGTCTCCCAGTTTACACAGGGAGATGTGCTGCCGACAACGTTAATACTTCAGTTTTTTTAAAACGATCTGATCAGCAGATGATCGAGCGTTTGCCCGTTCATCTGCTGATCGCTGCCCTGTTTACACAGAGCAATTATCGGCAACGAGCGTTCTATGAATGATCGTTTGCCCAATAATTGCCCAGTGCAAAACCCCCTTGAGTTTATCCCATAGTTGGATGAACCACGACTTGCATAAAGTAGCCTGCACCCAATCCATCAAAAATAGGTAGGACCCTTTGTCTTAAAAAATACGTAGGGTTGGTAGAGAGGAGTCAATCTAGTGTGGCAGGATATTTTTACTTGCCACTGCTGAAGCATAAAATAAGAGTTTTTTTTTTTAACCTGGCTTTGGCAGCTCGGAGGTGATGTCGGGGAGATAAATATGTTATGATTTGGCTTTCTTTGCTCCATGTTCCAGTTCTGGTTTTACTAGACAGGTTTTCATGTGTTTTTTGTTGGTTTTTTTTCTCCTTGAGGAGACACAAATGACCTCTGTATTGATCCGGACTATTAGTGAGAGTTGTACAATGAATTTTTGGAAAATAATGTGGTGTTTACAGAAAATACAATTCTCAAAAACTTTTTATAATAACCTGTGAACTAAATGGTCAAATGCGATGGTAACTGCTGATTCTATGTTATGCAGTGCCAGTATACACAGCTGGATGCTGGGAGTTGTAGTTGTGCAACAGCTGGAAAGCCAAAGGTTGCAGACCACTTAATGAGGGAATGTTCACACGCAGTGTTTTCAGGCGTAATTCGGGCGTTTTACGTCTCGAATTACGCCTGAAAAAACGTCTCCATTACACCTACAAACATCTGCCCATTGCTTGCAATGGGTTTTACGGTGCTCTGTTCCCACGAGCCTTTATTTTACGCATCGCTGCCAATATACGGCGCGTAAAATGACGGCTCGTCAAAAGAAGTGCAGGACACTTCTTGGGACGGTTTTGGAGGCGTTTTTCATTGACTCCATTGAAAAACCGCTCCAAAAACGCAGCGAAAAACGCGAGTTGCTACAAAAAGGTCTGAAAATCAGGAGCTGTTTTGGCCTGAAAACAGCTCTGTATTTTCAGACGTATTTTGCTACTGCGTGTGCACATACCCTAACACCCACAAAATTGTACCCAGAATTGGCAACAAAATGGAAGATCTGTTCCTTCCCCTCTAATAGGGTCTACCAGCCATTCATCTACACTAGGAAAGTTTACATTACTTGTTCCTCCACCTTATGTATAGTTTGGAAAAGTTAGCATTTTAAAATATCTTGTTACGGGGTAAGGAAGAGTATTATTTGAGCCCTACTGGCATTGCTAAAGGGCCACATATCTCATTCGCAGGTGGAGTGCCACTTTCTGACCCGCGCTTTTGCTACTCTGTCCTTGTTAGGACATCGTTGACTGTTGTACCTAGCAAATTTAAATCTAGTTAATGAAAGTGTTGAAGACGTGTACTGGAGAGGTAATGCTAGTTGCACACAACCGATGTCCGAGTGGCACCCGATAGCCTTCACGGACCCATTCACTTCAGCGGGTGAATATGGGCCGTGACAGATAGGACATGTGCTATCTTTCCACGGATCACTCACGGGACTCGGCCGGCGCACACTGTCATGTGCATGAGGCATAATAATTACTCATCCAGTCATCTGTAATTTCCTTACGTCAAGGCCTTATTCAGACGAGCGTGTCTGTTTTGAGCCCGCAAAAAAAGGAGCGCATTTCATGCATTTCAGTTCCGTGTGGCATCAATGTGCTCTCTATGTGGCATCAGTTTTTCACATCCGTGTTTCTGCACTTCCTGTTTTTTTTTCTTATTATTTCTTTAGCAACTGGTGCGTGAATAATACGGACAGCAGAAAGATGTCGTTCGTGCGCTGTCCGTGTTTTTAACGCACCTATCAATGCACCTTCAATGGGCGACGTGGTCCGCAAAAACGAACCAAAATAGGACATGCATTGAGTTTCACACAACGGACACGACGCGCCCCATTGAATTACGTGGGTCCGTGTGCTGCCTGTATTTTAAACGGACAGCACACGGACGTAAAATACACTCGTCTGAATAAGGCCTATAGGTGACTGTGACCTCCATTAGAATAGTTGCGTCCCACTGTAGATATTGGCATAAAACCCAGATGGCCAGGTCACCTTTCAAGTTATCTATGTTATTTAATTCTTCTATTTTATTATACAATCACATTTTTTTTAGACCTAAAGTCCTTGGTGTCCATTTCTTTGATGACTCGTATGAAAGTGCACCCTGCCAAGAGCCGTCCGCCAAATGTATAAATTATTCAAGGCACATATGTCCCTCTGACTGGACCAGTTCCTGTATTGATCCTGAACACAATGCCTGTTTGTTGTTGGCTTGTTATCTGGCTCTTAATGTCGTAATTAAATTATAAGAACATTTCTTTATTGGCATGCATGTTTTATTTTTTTCTCCATAAAAGACTCTTTAATGACCAATGAGGATAAAGAACCGGCCTGGCATTGATTTCCATAGTGCATAGTCATGGCCACCTCTTCGGTGAAGTTCATTGTTTGGTCAACAGCTGTCGAATGTCCATGACCAGCTTTACTTTCCCAAGACTATGGAGCCCTATTAGTTTATTAGGAACCTGTTGGCATCATCATTGCAGCATTATAATTGCCACCTATACAGTATGTACACAGCAAGTTATGGCCCCGTTTACTTGAGTGTTTTGTTTTTTTTTAAATAAAAAACTGCAACGGATCCTAGCTTAGGGACCATGGGAAGGTTTGAAATGTTCTTCTTGTTCCTCTGCTAAGATTTGGCAAATGTAATTTATTTCTTACAGCATTAGTGGCACATAGTGGTTGAGATTACTATAGTTTAACCTCTAAACACTGAGCAACGTGAAAATATTAAAAGCTCTTGCATCCCCACTTCATGTTCAATGGAAAATAAGATTTCCGTCTCACGTCAGAGCACTTCAGAGAGCTTAAGCAGGCGCAACGCTTGATATTTGCAGCACCGTGAAGCTCTTCCCATATGTCTGGAAAACCATTTTTTTGGCCTTTAGGAGCTCTTAAAACCTTGTTAAACACCCATGTGATATTCTTATAGATGGTGGTGCAACTTTAAAGCTCTTGAATCTTGTAAAATCAGTACCGGGGGGATATAGATGAGATATATATATATATATATATATATATATATATCTCTGGCACTCCAAATTTGGAGTGCCAGGTTTTCTTCCAAAATACTACGGAGTTGAACCCTACCTGAGTGCCATAGTTTCTTTGGATATATATGTGTGTGTGTGTGTGTGTGTGTGTGTGTGTGTATATATAATATAAATATTTTTCTTTCTTATAGTTGTTCCTATATCATGATATGCCATCACACCTCTGCCCTTAGGATCCTTTTTGAAACCTTTGTACTTCCCATAGATCTGTCCTTCATTATCCGGGCAGTTGTCTCATCGGTTATTATATACAGAGATATGATTGTGACTTGAAAAATCTTTCCTATTATTGTGAACTATCCTCTACATATGAGAAGAATACATTTTCTGATGCATTGGATGACAGATTTGCATTGGTATTTTTTCTGACGGAATCCGATCTAGCTGTGGTCACACTTCTTGATTACATTTGCCACCCTTTCCTGTACCCCTCTCATCCATATTGGATCTGACCCCAGTTTAGGCAAAAAATGACACCGGTGGCAAGTAAGTCCTACTAAACCACAATCCTAATGTATGACCCTGGCCAGAGGGCACCACCAATGAGGCAGGTGTTAAATTGAAGTTTGATATAATATCCTTGTGAATTCCAAAAACTACCCTACAAATCAATGAGGAAACTTGCTGATTAATGTGTGTCTGCTACTTCATTGGCCTAGTTTCTCACGTCTGCTTGGTATTCTGCCATATAAATGTGTTTGTTCCCACACTATCTCTGATCAGGAGATGTAATATAGATATACGTGTGATAAAACTGTGGGTTGTGCTCATACAGGGCGATTTTGTGTCCCTTTACCACAGACGCCACATTGATGACTGGTGAATTCAGGAGTTCACACCACTGTATTACTTGAAGAGGATGTACAATATTAAAAAAAAAGTGTTTTTTTGTTGTTTTTTTTAGAAACCGCACCACTGTTGTCCTTTTGGCTGTGCCTGGTATTGCAGATTTGCCACTTACAAGTGAATAGGGCTAAGTTGCTAAATCGTATACAAACCATAGATCAGAGCGGTGCTGCTTCTGGAAAAAAAAAAAAGCACAGACCGTTTGCTAAACTATGACAATTCCTTTAAAAGACAAATGCAGCAGGAGATCTAAAGGACACATTTATGGTGGATTCACAGGTGGCAGATGTTGCAGAAATGTCGCTGTTTCAGTGGCCTTCACACAGAACTATGTAATTCAATGGGGCAATCTTGCTGTGCTGTCACTTACTTACACATTAACTTTACTGAAGTGTCTTTGAGAGTGAATAGACATCACCTCCAGCCAGGACGCGATGTCTGTTCACAATCCCGACACTTCGGTAAAGTTTGTGTGGGACTTAATCACTGTGAATGACAGCATGCTGTCAGCAAACTTTACCGAAGTGTCGGGAGTGTGAATAGACATCGTGTCCTGGCTGGAGGTGATGTCTATTCATTCTCAAGACACTTCAGTAAAGTTAATATGTGAGTAAATGACAGCACAGCAAGATCACGCTGTGCTGAGTACAAATGGACATGAATGGAGAGACGTGTATGACGCCGATTGGTCACGGATTGGTCAGCATCATACACTTCTCTTTACAACCCCCACTTGGTCAAAAGTTAAAAAACGCCCAGAAAGTAATTCGCATTAGTAAGAAAGTAATTAGCATAAATCTAAAATTGTTTATGACTTGGTCAAAAATTATCGTTTTTAAAAATAAAAAAAACACTTATCTACATTACAGCGCCAATCAGATTATGTAGGAGATAGGGCACTTATAATGTGGTGACAGAGCCTCTTTTTAAAGGGTAACTAAACATTTGACGAACTTCTGATATGTCATAGTGACATGTCAGAAGTTTTAATTGGTGGGGTTCCAAGCACTGAGACCCCCACCAACCGTTAAAACAAAGCCACAGAAGCACTCGCATGAGCGCTCAGCCCCTTCATGTCTGTTCGGCTTTTTCCAGAAATTAATGTATCGGAGTACGGGCTCAATAGAAAGTCTATGAAACCGTACTCCGATACATCAGGTTTCTGGAAAAAGTTGAACAGGCACAAAGTGGCTGTGCGCTCACAGAATTGCTTCTGCCACTTCGTTTTAGTGATTGGTGGGGGTCTCCGTGCTCAGACCCCCACCAATCAAAACTTCTGACATGTCAGAAGTTTGTCAAACATTTAGTTACACTTTAAGCTGGGGGGTGGACAATGGAATCGGCCGAGAAAATGTGATTGATATTAAATAGGTTGTATAGAGTTAGATAAAATTGCTGCTTTCTTCCAGAAACAGTGCCACACCTGTACATGGGTTGTGTCTGATATTGCAGCTCAACTTCTTTTGAATTGAATGTGTCGGTGCTGCAATACTACCTACAACCTGTGGACAGGTGTGGCACTGTTTTTGGAAGAAAGCAGACAAGTTTTTAAAATCCTGTACAACCCCTTTAATTTACTATAAATTGATGAAACATTATTCTGTTATAATTCAGTCCTGAGTGGTAAAATGAATATTAGCTTGGCATTGCTATTGCTTCCCCATTCTAAATTGCTTAAATTATTTGTAGTATTGTACTCAGTTTGTCATTTCTCTTTGTAGGATGTTTACATGGTAGGTGCTTAGTCAAGAAACAAGATGAGCGTCACGTCATGGTTCCTGGTAAGCAGCTCGGGCACTCGGCATCGGCTGCCTCGGGAGATGATCTTTGTTGGCCGGGAGGATTGCGAGCTCATGCTTCAGGTAAATCTATATTTTTACACCTTGATATCCCCTTCGCCACTTTCAACAATGTAATAGGAAATTGAATTCCTAATATAAGGATGTTATTGGAACTGGAGTTTTGGATGTTGCATTTGTTTCATTATGTTGGGAGTTCCAATTGTGATTAAATGGATTTATATTTTGAAGCTGAAGTTGCTGTATGTAGTTTAGGTTTGTAATACCAGAGGAAACGCTATAGGTGGTGCAGTGGTAGGCGTCGCACCATAGTATGGACCTGTACAGACTCTCTGCGCCTTTAGACAGGGTCCGTGCATGGAGCTGTGCCATGTACATGAGCGCTTACAGCCGTTCTCAAGTTGTGGTATTGACTACGGGTTAAGTGCACTGCTTATTGGAGTCTGAGGTAGTCTGAAATCCTTGTCCTTTCTCATCAGAGGCTCAGGTTGCTGCATTTTACTGCAGCTCAGTCGGGTCAGGATGGCAAATGAGCCTCAATTTGGGGGGGGGGGGGTCTTTGAGATCCACTTTCACATTTACTCTGTGTTGTAGTCCTTACGATAAATTACTGCATCCTTCTTCGGATACACTAAGGGTCATATTACATGGGCCGTGAAAACGAGCACCGATCAACGGGACAGCTCGTTGATCGGCACTCGTTTGCTCCTTTCACAAGGAGCAATGATTGGTTGTGATCGTTACTACTATCTCTCATCCTCATACATTTCCATCTTGTCGGCAGTACGTCTCCTTGAATACACAGGGAGATCTGCTGCCGACAACGAAAATATGTATTGCTGCATAAACTAGACGATCAGCCGATGAACAAGTATTTACTTAGGACAATGATCGGAAACGAGCATTTACATAAACGCTAGTTTGCCCGATAATTGGCCCATGTAAAAAGGGTCTTTACTCCGGGTTAAGCAAGTCTGTGCTAGAATAACAACGGCCATTGTATTTTGTGTTCTTCCGTTGTGTATTCATAGATGTTTATTTGTTTGTCAGGGTGGAGCTGGGATGACTCATGTGGATCGTAATGGTACCTTTTATAACACCCACGATGCCAGCAATTCAATTAATGTCATGACATGTGGTGCGCCGCTGGCATTTGACTTGTTTTAACACATGTAGAAATTCTCATTAAAATTTGCAAAAAACAATAAAAATTGATTAATACTATAATATTGGTTCCACTTTTGTTGGGCCGCAACTTTTGCTTTCTTGTTTGCTGATACAGCTGCGCTGTGTTTGGATGGTGGCGTTCTATAGGGAGAGCAGTGCCCTGGTGCTTAAGAGGGCCAAATACCCTTTTGCCACATAAAGGGACAGTAGTACTATATTTGGCACATGATATCTAGGGGAATCTGTTATTGATTTTGAATTGGGTCCCTGGAGCTTTAAGTTACGCCTCGGATTCTGGACATGTGCAAGTCAAAACAACAAGCTTTGGGGAGGAGGGGCACAATGTGAAGGCTAGGGTATCTAAATGGCAGAAAAAAGTTGGAATTGGGTTAGGTGAAGTCTTCCTCCTCTTTTTAAATCAGGGTAACCTGGATTAAAGCCCCATAGGGATATAACTGAAAGTCCAGATGGTTGTGGAGGCCCGTGAGTCTATTAGATGTGTGGACATGTAATAGTGAGGGTCAGGCCCAAGAGCGCTTTTACACTGGCCAATTATCGAGCAAATGAGTGTTCATGTGTAAACAGGGCAACGATCAGCCGATGACTAAGCAAACGCTCGTTCATCGGCCGATCGTATCGTTTATGCAGCAAGGAATATTATTTTTGTTGGCAGCCGGACATCTCCCTGTGTAAACATCGAGATGTGCTGCCGACATGATGGAAATGTATGGGGACGAGCGATCGTAGTAACGATCGCTTGTCCCCATGCATTGCTGCTTGTGAAAGGAGCAAATTGGCACCGATCAACGAGTAGTCTCATGTCAGGCCGTGAAAGGGGACATTTAGGGAAAAGGAGAGGAGAACCCAGGGATCAAAAAGCTATGGGTAGGGAAGAAGGCAAGTTAACCGTCAATTGTAGTGCTAGAAGTTAAAATGTGGCACCATGCCAATATATAGCTGGATTAGTCTGGGACAGCAGTGGCGATTTTCTTCTTGCACTACTATAGACCAAAGCTTTAGTAGCTTAGTGGTTGTTAATGACCAAGTAAATTCTCCAGTTACCGACAGTTCATTAAATCATTAACTCAGAACAAACAATGATTAACTTACTATTTTGATCTTGATAAAGCCTTTTGTATAGAAATATACCAATAATCTCTATTCTGTGTATCTTGTCTTGTGACCCCACCAATTCGGCTATGTCTTCTGTGCAGATGCAAGTGACACATCCACATCTATGGGGCATTAGGGCCTGTCCACATCACCGTGGCTTTCCGCCGAGGGGTTCCGTCGGAGGTTTCCGTCGGGTTAACCCCTTTCAAAAAGGGCAAACTGAAACCTAAGCTTCCATTTCCCTCACCATTGAGCTTAATGGTGACGGAAACCTAGCTAATGGTTTCCTTTTGTCACCGTTGTAACAGCGTTCCGTTGTTTCGGATGGAATTCCTATTGACTGCGCTATTGATTCCGTCCAAAACGACGGAACCCTGTCACAACGGTGACAAAAGGAAACCATTAGCTAGGTTTCCGTCACCATTGAGTTCAATGGTGAGGGAAACAAAAGCTTAGGTTTCAGTTTGCCTTTCCGTTGAGGGGTTAACCCGATGGAAACCTCTGACGGAACCCCTCAGCGGAAAGCGACGGTGATGTGAACACCGCCTTAGTGGCATAGACATAGCATCTTCACCATAGGACTGTCTGCTTTTGACGATCCCATTTACTTTTAGAAGAATCCCTAGAAAATAAGCTGATCATAGGAATCGGTTGTAATCTTTCCAGGAACCTGACAGCAATCGTTCCATTTCCCTGCAGCACCACCACAGGTATAAAAAAGCATTACACAATTCTTAAAAAAAAAATCAATGGGCTGTCCCTGTAATACATGGATGTGCCTCCAGAGTGAAAAACATTTTGAAACTGGACTTTCTAAACTTGACAACCCCCTTTAAGTATTGTGGTATTCATCTTTGTGTTAAATTGATATAGCTGGTTCACAAACTAATAGCTAGTATTTAGCTAGCATCCCTTTTATATTGAATGACTCTGGTTTGGGAGATGTACAATCCTTAATCACAGAAGAGCAATAGTATTTTATTATAAATTACACATAACGCAGTAGAATACATATTGATATAGTTGTGATAGCATATTTTGTGAACTGGATTGCTCATGGCTCGTGTGGCGGGAATATAATTGCTTTTGTTGGGTCATTGTCAGATAAACATTTATTAGGTTAGCAGTCCCTTGTGACAAAGGCCAGTAAGGTTATTTATTTACCATGGTGAGCATGTACACTGTGAAAAAAATCAAGGTCATAGTTTATAAGTTTCCCAATATCACAACGACATTGGACGAACTTGACTATAGGGGGTAAACTATTTCCCATGCACTCAACCGCCTCCTGGAAAGCATGTAGATCAAAGGATCAGATTCCTCTAGATCCCAACTCATAAGGTCCTTTTACACGGGCCAATTATTGGGCAAATGAGTGTTCACAGACGGTCGTTCCCGACAATTACCCTGTGTAAACAAGGCAACGATCAGCCGATCAACGAGCAAATGCTCCTTCATGGGCTGATTGTATCGTTTTAAATGGCTTAAACATTATCGTTGTCGGCAGCACATCTCCCTATTTAAACAGACGTGCTGCCGATATGATGATGATGTATGGGGACGAGCGATCGGAGTAACAAGTGCTCGTCCCCATACTAGCTCCTTGTGAAAGGAGCAATAGAGCGCCGATCAATGAGCTGTTTTGTTGATCGGCACTCATTTACACGGCCCATGTCGGGCCATATAAAAGTACCTTTATTCCTCGTTGTTGGGTAAATTGATGATTATACTATGTCCTATGATAATATTAGCGGATCAATGTAATCATCGTTATTTCTTATAATATATATTGTACTTCATTTCTAGGGGCTGGTTATTCTAATTTTCTGGTCTAGGTTTACATCTATACTTTCATATGTCTAAGTTAGTCAAGTTTAAGGGTCGATTCCGATTTCATCATAGCATGGTTGAAAAAAGTTCAACCAAGGGAGAGGATGTGGATGAAGGGTGAGGGGTATAGGTAAACTTTATTACTTTATTTTTACCTCCTCCTGAATCAATAGGGGGAAACAAAGAACCCATTGGTCATGAGCCAGTCTGTCCTAAAAGGAAAAATTTCCCTCCTGATACCAACATTTAAACAGGAATTCTATACATTTACAAAGGCGTTGATGTTATTTTGTTCTGATATATCATCCAAGCATTTTTTTTGGACTTATTAAGTTTCGGATTAAAACAAGAAATTGAATACCTTTAATCCATTTCATTCCGATTTCCATATCTCCACCACAATTTGCAATGTAGACTGAGCCCGCTGGAATATTAGAGCATCCTCTGTTGGGCCCAGTCTCCGAAACAATAATGGGCGCCAAAGGTCCAGCAGAAGACAACCCCATTTGGAGTTGCCTTTGGAGCTAATCACTTTCCACTTGGGTCTACTTCTTATGGAGTGATTCTGAAAAACCCTATTAGACCATATTGATGTAATGTCCTGTCAAAGATTACAATGCAATTAAAAGTGGCCGTGCACATGTTCTATATAGAGGGTTTTTGCTTGTCTGGTAAAGCCATTGACCAAAAATTATGCTTTACTTGCATGCTCAGCTGCACGTGTATATTAATAGGAAGGGGGACAATGGTCCTATGTCTATGGCCAGCTTCACCGGAATACCATTAGATCGTTTGACCCATTTTATATTGCTAGTATACTATTGTACTTCTTGCATAGATAATCATAGTAGCATTCTAGGGGTATGAGCCTGGAGGCTATAGTGATGAATCAACTTATCCGGGATTGAACATAACCGGTAGGCCATAAACCACACATGCGTATCGTGTAGCCCACAAGGCAATTTTGTGTGGCTCTTGGAAGCAATGTGTCTGAACAGCCTGCTATGGGCCGCACAGAATGTCATTGCTGGTTGACTACAGAGGGTTTTTAAAGTTTAAAGACCTGCTGCCTCCCTTCTCTGATATTTCGGGGGCTATTCCTGCAGAATAGTGAAGTTACCTTCGAATATTCATACAGCAGTCTATATGGACGCTTTGCTTACTTATACTTCACTGTATGCAATGGACGAGTATGGAGAGACCCAGTTTTGCAACAGCAACCCCTAAGATCTCAGTTTAGGAACCTAATTGTGACTTCATGTAAATAATAATTTGGCGTTTTTACTGCTCCTATAAATGAGCTCATCCTAATAAAATAATAGAACCTCATAAAGATCATATTGAAGGTTTTCAGCTATTGTACCAGCCTGCCATTCCCCTGCAGGTATAAGAATTATTGCAGTAATCCTAGGGCTAGATGACATCACTACTGCTAGTGTACCCTGCCCTTTGTATCAGTTCCAGAACATTACAGCCGTCAATTATAATTTGCATCGTTGCCCCGACAAGGCCAGTGATGTCATCAGCAAGAGTCTATGTATAGAGTAAACCGGAATGTACAGCCAAGAATGCATAAAGATTAACCACTAAATGCAAGGGGCATGTCTGGAAATCCTGTATTGTCTCGTGGGCAGACTTTTGTCTTGGTAACCAATCTTATAATAAAAAAATAATTATAGATATATAGATATAGTGTGTGTGTGTGTATATATATATATATCTCTAGAACTAAATTTAGAGTGGATTTCGGTCAATATGATGTGTTGGTGCTAGAAACATCCCGCTATAACTCCTGAGTTGAATGAAGTTCTAAGGCTATGTTCACACAGAGTTTTTTTGCAGGCGGAATTTCTGCCTCAAAATTCAGTTTGGAAGTTTGAGGCAGATTTTCCTCTCTCTGCACGCGGATTTTCGCTGCATTTTTCGATGTGTTTTTCACCCGCGGCCATTGAGCGCCGGGGGCATAAAACGCCACGAAATACGCTTTCTCTGCCTCCCATTGATGTCAATGGGAGGTCGGAGGTGTAAACGCCCGAAGAAAGGGCATGTCCCTTCTTTCTCCCGCGAGACGGTTTTACCGCTCACGGGAAAAAGACGCCTCCGCCTCCCATTGAAATCAATGGGAGGCATTTTCAGGCCGTTTTTGATGAGTTTTGTGGCGCGGTTTCCGCGTCAAAAAACTCTGTGTGAACATAGCCTTATACAGCACCAGTGATATTGATCAACTCCATTCAGGGGGTTTTCCAAGTAAACACTTTGATGGCCTCTCCTTAGAATAGGCTATAAATGTGTGATCTGGGGCCTTGTGACTACCGCAGCCTCCACTGTGCAGAAGAACCAAGGGGCCACAATTCTCTCTGAATGGGTCTAATCTGCAGTACCATGCCCAGCCACATGTACGTACTTGGAGACACAATGATAGGGCGACTGTCCCTTCATTCTGCGGATGTGTGGTGGTCACGGGCATAGGCCATGAATGTGTATTTCTGGAAAACCCTTTTAAGGCATTTTATCACCTTCTATACATAAACCTTAGGCTTTACTGGATTACATTTAATAAAACCTTGGGAGAGCTTGGGTTTTTCCCTTACTGGTTGTCCCATGTTTCCGAGAACCGGGGGATCATAATCGCTCTAGATGAAGCCATGCTCCATGCACAGCACTCAGTTCTGCCCCTGCCATAATTGAAAAAATACCGGGATACCAGGTGAATAAAAGTACTTTTTATGTCAACGATTATCGTTACATGATTCCCGAATTTGCTTTGACCGTAAAATGCAATTGTCATATAGACTATGAGCGACTAGTAAAACAGTACAATGTATTATACTGAATCAAGTAAATGAAGCTGAGCTGCAATACCATACACAGCCTATGGAGAAGAGTGGCGCTGTTTCTGGGGAAAATCTCACATCGTTTATAGCCATAGCTTCATCCCTGATTGCCTGTAGGTTCCTATAGAATGTGCTTATAATGATATTTCTTCGAGAAATACCACAAATTATTCCTTTTGACTTTGGTCTGCTACTTGTTGGGTATTTCGCTTGGTTGTGTGGGACCAATGCGCTGTTTGCAGTAAACAGATGTGGATGAAACCCTTTGACTTCTCTGGACTCTTTACATTAGGGCCGGCCTGTAGAATGTGAATAAACTAGATGTGATGTCGATTTATAGAAGTCCTAGGTTTGCAGAATGTACATATTCATTGCAAAGCTCCGACAACAAAAAATAAACTATAGATCTATGTGTTCTTAGTCCCGCAGTGTGGATAAACAGCATGCCGTAATCAACTATGACAGTGAAAAGGACGAGCATCGTGTGAAGGACCTCGGGAGCTTGAATGGAGTAAGTTGGTAACTATATATACTAAGTCCATGAGCAATGTACTATAGAAGCTACTGTGTTGCTGGAATTGTAATTAGTATGCATTAATGCCTAGATCCACTCTGCTGTCATTCACAGAAACTTTTCCGAAGCGTCGGGAGTGTGAGTAGATATCGCGTCCTGGCTGGAGGTGATGTCTAGACACTTCGGTAAAGTTAATGTGGGAGTATGTGACTGCACAGCGTGATCTCGCGAGATCACACTGTGTTGCGAGTACTGCTAAAAATAAATGGAGAGAAGTGTATGACGCTGATTGGTCCGCGTAATACACTTCTCTTTACAACGCCCAGTAGGTAAAAAAGTAAAAACACGCCCAGTTGTCTATTAAGAAAGTAATTAGCATAAATCAAAAATTGTGCATAACTTGCTAAAAAAGGATTGTTTTTTAAAATAAAAAACACTGTTGTTACCTACATTACAGCGCCAATCACATTATGTAGGAGATAGGGCTGATCAGTGGGGGTCCGACCCCTGGGATCCCCAACGATCCTGAGAACGGGCTTGTGCCTGTCCCTGTGCGCCCCATACGAATTGAGCGTACTATGCATGCTTGGCCAGACCCTGCAAGTCCTGCTGTAGATAGTGCTCACTTTCCAGTCTTATGGTTAATCCTTTAATCCTTTAGGGATCTCACCGGGGGGGGGGGGGGGGGGATTTACTCTATCTCTTTGGGGAGAGCCAGCTGGTGTGGGGAGTCTTGCAGGCAATGCTCCCTGGGCAAAAGTATGCAAACTAGCTTTCCAGTAGGAAGAAAACTGTCTCTCTAGTGCCACCTATTGGTAGCTATCCTGTAAATCAATGTCTGACCCATTCAAGAGCCTTGACACATGACTATGGATATCCACCAAACCAGAGACGACCATCTGTAGTCTGCTATTTCTGCGTTTTTGTTCCTCGTCAGGGATCAAAATCTTTAGATTACAATGGCCAACAGTAGAATTTTCGTCCTTGATTTCTCTGATGACTTGGTTGTCCACAGGGTTAACTACTACACAAGTGACTGGACTTTAGAGAATCACAGATAAGCACAGCTAAACTTAACCGGTTTGCTATTTAAAAGTGCAAACACCCTTACATTCATAGAATTATGTACACAGTGGTATTGCCTTGTTCTGAAACTGTCTAGGCTTGGAGACGCTATATACGAATCTAAATAAAAATAGTAGCCTTAATCTGCATCTTGTAATAGAAAAATCTCTGCAGTTGTGTTCGTGTCTGGCTATGTCTAATATAACTCCGAACAGCTGATATGTTATGTCTAGTGTAGGTCCTAAGGAGGCGGGGCATATCACCGATTCAATGAACCCCACAGAGTCCCTGTGTCATGCTCCGCCCCTTCAGGCCCTGCACTAGACAATACTGGATATATTTATTTTCCAAGAGTTTTCCCTTAAGAAAATACTGTGGTACCTCAAAGTAAAAATTGCTTTGTTTTAATGGCATGAGGCTCATGTATCAATTTGTTTACGGCAGAAAAATGGGGCATGTACATAAGAAAATAGGTTGCTTGAAACCCGGGCTATAGCTATCAACATATTGCGCCGTATTTACAACAGGCAACACCAGAGTTGAACTGACCATTTGGGCTTTGGGGCAGTTTCGTGGGAACATGGCCAGGAGGGGCCCCTGGCCCCTGAGACAGTTGCATTAAAGTTTAAGAACGGGGTCTGCAATAAACAAGCACACGAGTATATGCGATAGATGCTGCTCAAAGGCATTGGGCTAACCCGGCTCAAGCGTCTTATAACTATGGAGAGTGGTAAGGGGCCAATATTACCCAGGATGCCCAGACCACTCTCAGTTCGTCCCTGGGTACAGCGGTCTTGACACCTGTCACCCTGGTTTGCGAGTTACAAAGCGTTTATAAAGTGCCATACAATATTAAAGGGGTTGTCTCCAACAGGTTTTGACGCGGGAAGCTTTGGCCAATTTCCCCTGCAGCGGCCACTGTAGGGGAAATGTAGTATTACATGGCGGGCATTCAGATAAATGGTCCTCAATGCAATACAGCTCGAGTCCACCAGGGCAGTAGCTGCTCTGGCCTATAGAGGGGTTTCCTAATAGGGTATATGGACAGGGGTTGTTTTTATGAGATCATATTTTGCCCCTCGGTGAAATTAATGCATCTTGCAACTGAAATCATTGATTTGTGAGCTCCTCTGTGTCTTTCTTGTATAGAATATGCAGTTATTATGTGTGTTAATATAATTACAACATATATAACCTGTGGTGACTTATTTCTAATTAATAATTATTCATTAAGATCTTTCCTCTTTCTCTCCACAGACATTTGTGAATGACGTGAGGATACCGGACCAAAAATACATAACCCTTAACCTCAATGACGTCATCCGTTTTGGCTACGATATCCTTTTGTAATTCTTGTACTTACTGGGTTTATGGCTCCGTTCCTTCTGTTAGGAGAGGGTTTGTGTAAAGACACGCTAAGGTCACAGGAAAGCAGATTATAGACTGCAGCCACGTGAGGCGGGAGAAATCCTGAGGGTTTTCATGATTTATGTAGGGCCTGTAAAGGAATGCATTAAGATCAGCATCAAGCTTAGTGGGAAGTCAGAGGAAAAATGGGTTTACATGAGCTTAAAGAGGCTCTGTCACCAGATTTTGCAGCCCCTATCTGCTATTGCAGCAGATCGGCGCTGCAATGTAGATTACAGTAACGTTTTTATTTTTAAAAAACGAGCATTTTTGGCCAAGTTATGACCATTTTTGTAGTTATGCAAATGAGGCTTGCAAAAGTCCAAGTGGGTGTGTTTAAAAGTAAAAGTCCAACTGGGCGTGTATTATGTGCATACATCGGGGCGTTTTTAATACTTTTACTAGCTGGGCGCTCTGATGAGAAGTATCATCCACTTCTCTTCAGAACGCCCAGCTTCTGGCAGTGTAGACACAGCGTGTTCTCGAGAGATCACGCTGTGTCGTCACTCACAGGTCCTGCATCGTGTCGGACACATCGGCACCAGAGGCTTCAGTTGATTCTGCAGCAGCCTCGGCGTTAGCAGGTAAGTCAATGTAGCTACTTACCTGCAAACGCTGATGCTGCTGCAGAATCAACTGTAGCCTCAGGTGCCGATGTGTCCTCGCTCGTCTGACACGATGCAGGACCTGTGAGTGACGTCACAGCGTGATCTGGCAGAAGCTGGGCGTTCTGAAGAGAAGTGGATGATACTTCTCATCAGAGCGCCCAGCTAGTAAAAGTATTAAAAACGCCCCTATGTACGCACATAATACACGCCCACTTGGACTTTTACTTTTAAACACACCCACTTGACAAACAATGTAAAATATGTGATGCATCAAGGTCAGCAAGGCTCTAGTATTAATACATGGTATAGCAAAGAGGACCATAAATGCTGTCAGAAAGATATTTCTCTAATAGTAACATATAATATATAGATGGCTGTATAAGGTGCACACAGTTCAAAGATAACCTCAAAAAGACTCTCTAAGTATTATTTCTATTCCTCTATTAGGATTTCGGTCATTACAAAAAAGGAGAAAGTGCCAGTGCATGATAGTAATATGAATTATTCAAAAGCCAGCCTTGCCCATCTCAGGACAAGAGCGGTCCTGCACAACCAATGTATACCTAAATGCGCGTTTCGCGGTGATCTTCCTCAGGGGGTGCATAGTGTCCTGACAATGCCTGGCCCCTATATAGTATAAATAGCAGGTGTCTCTAATTTCTAAACGGCACCAATGAGCTCTCGGTGCATGCCCATTGGCACGACCGGTAGCGAGGCGCGCCCCACCTCTTGCTCCCAGCGCTGGAGCACACATCCGGGTTAGTGACGCGTAACAGGAATTCTGGGCATGCGCAGTTTGCTGCAGGAGCCAGGGAGCAGCAAGCATCGCCACCGGCCACCAACAACACACATGCGCACCTCATCGGTGCATAAAGGATGCTAAATAGTGACATAACACGCATAAATATCAACCCAATTTTTTTATACCTTTATACAATTCCTCTCACATAAAACTTGGCCTCATATAGCCACATCAATGAAAAAATAAAAACAGGGAGGCTGCTGAAAGGCAGAGAGGCAAAAAAGAAAAAAATTAGCTGGTCCTTGAAGCCTTTTCAGGCCTGGTCAATAAGGGGTTAAGAAAGAGAGCTTGATCCAGTCTCCGGTGTCTTGATGCTTACATAAGATCATCCAGTTATTGTGTCTATATGCTTCTGGGGCGTTGGTCTTATATGACGTCACTAATACATATTATGAGTCTTGGTGTTGATGACTTTTCCTTATCTACTTGTATACATTTCAATATGTACGTGTTGGAACAGATTCAGCATAAGGTCCCAGAAGAGGCATTAAAGGTTGGTAATTACATAATTCATCTTAGCATAGAAGAACATAAGCCAGAAAACAAATTTATATCAACTGATTAGATTGATATAATAAGACTAGTGTGTCCATCTAGGTAGTTCTGAAACCAACTCCTACTATTTCCTTGGGTAAGAGACGAAGGGTCCCTTTACACCGGCCAATATGGGCCGTAACAACGAGTGCCGATCAATGAGACAACTCTTTACTCGGCGCTCGTTTGCTCTTTTCACAAGGAGCTATGATCAGTAATGAATGGGGATGAGCGATCGTTACTATGATCGCTCATCCGCATGAATTTCCATCATGTTGGCTTCACATCTCCCTGTGTAAACCGACAACGATAATATTTTGTGCTTCATAAATGATCCGATCAGCTAATGAACGAGCGTTTGTTAGTTCATTGGCTGATCGTTGCCCTGTTTACACAGGGCAATGATCGGGAACAAGTCTTCATATGAACGCTCGTTTGCCCGATCATTGGCTCCTGGAAAAGGGCCTTAATAATTTTTTTACTTTTCTCTGTTATCTTCACCCAACATCTTATAAACTATTTCCCACCAGAGGAAATGTTTTTGAGGGCCCACCCTGCAGCTTATGCATCACAAGTACATGCCCGTGTTTTATTGTATTGTAAACTCATCAGTTATTGCACACGGGTCATAGCATCAATAGGCATTATTCAATAATTTATAAAATGGCTCAAATAGTGGAACTATTACCAGATATGGTTGTCCTCTGCCGAACCCCATGAGTCCTGATGTGGCTGGGTCTTACTATTCCTAACCAAGGAGACAACCAAAAGATGACTTGATCTTCTGGTGGACCAGTCTAACCCTTTAGATTTTGTGTTCACTTCTGGCTTGTAAGGGACTGTTGTCCAGTATAGCAATTTTTTTGTGTCGACCATTCTAAGTAATAGATTTGTTGTATTATTGTATAATAAGTGTTTAATGTGTCACCATCTACAGTTTATACTAATATAGTTCTTTTCTAAAGGACTATATACTTGTAAAAGACATAAAAAAATCAAAAATATGTGAAATGGTCATATGGTATGATGTCCTTCAAAAGGAATACCTAAAGAGAAATTCATTATACTGCATGGGAAGGTCCAGGTCTTTCACTGTAATTCCTACTTGTGATGAAGTTTCCTCCAAGTAATACCCAAGTGGACTCAATAGTAATAGCATTGTAGGAAGAACAGAATTAATCTCTCTCTATGGAAGATACCTTCAGTCTAGGCGAAGCTTCAGTATAACAAAGTATGGTCTAATGATCCATGAAGATTTGGGCTTTGAGATCCCCAATGACAAGTAAAAATGGGCCAAGCATCAAGCCTCTATGGCTCATATCTGGGATATTTCTGTATCTTTGAGCTATGCTGTTAGGTTTTCCAGTGACTTCCATGAGTCTAATGGCTCCTTCAGTGTAGCGGCGGTTACCGTACCCAGATACCCAACAAGGATATCTTTTGACATGTTAGATCGAAAAATAAACCCAAAATTATACATCCTTTAGGTTAAGAGGTTTTCCTGAACGTAAATACTGATGACCTATCCTATGGATAGTCCAACCCCTTCGACCAATGGGCATAATGAAGGTTACTGAGTTGCAATACCAGGCACTTCCACCTGTACGGACGAGTGCCCCTATTCTGCTGTGTGGGGCCATGGCATGGGATTTGCCCAAGAAGGTGCCATCAATATTTAAACTTTAAGTCCCAGAAAATCGTTTCCACCATGTTAGGAAATTCTGATATCCAGATGCAAAATCTTAATACAACAAATTACCATTTGGTCATTGCCAATGCAGTTTTCCTAATGATTATTTAAAAAAAATAAAAAATACATTTTTTTCTATCGTCTCTATGTCCAGCATGAAAAATATACCAGCCAACTTCAAATGAGTTTAAAGGCACCAGTAACATCAAGGCCAGAGCAAGGCAAGGAACAACTACACCAAGCGGATTCAACATCAGCAAAACAGGAAAAGGGTGACAAGAAAGCACCCAGTGGTATGTTTGGCTGTGTTTTTACCTACATCACTGCCCTCTGTAGATGGATGAAGCATTATTATTTTCGATCCTGATTTTATTCTTTGTTTGCACCTTACTTCTGTATGTATACAAATTCATATAGATTATATCCAAATGACGATCACCAGGACCTGTATAGTAAATAGTGACTTTTTTTTACCTTAAGTAGTAGCAGCCAGACTGGGCACTTTCAAGTCAACCGGGTGTGAGGGTCAGGAGGGGCATACATACCAACCTGTACAGCTGCACAGGGGCCCAATATGTAGGGCCTACTGTATATTCGATTGCATGAAAGGGACTGAGCCAAATAATTTCATGGCTTATAACTAAGGTTAGGTTATTAGAGAGACATAGGGCTAGTGCTCTGATGAACTATGGGAGAGCAAGAGGCCCATAGCCTGTTCTTGTATAGTGGCGTCTGTACGGTCTGCCCTGGCGTTCAGGGTAGCAAAGCCTTAGAGGAAACTGTAGATGGGCTTGTCAAATAATGTAGAAGAACTATGCCTGTAAGCGCTTATGCAGACCATACAGAAACCAGCAGAGAACCTGCCCTGATAAGGGTGTCTCAACTACGTTATCTGGCCCTGGTTACCCTATTAATACCATATACAGAACCATGGTAGGTACTCTGAACCCAAAGGCCCCAATGGGTTTACCCATTGATACTTGGTTTATTAGGAGACAAGAAACACTTATGCCCTGGTGTCTGCATACGTAGTTGCCATTTTTTTGACCATTGACGATTACAGATATGCCAGTGGGAACAATCCTCCAAAAATGTATAAACATGGCTTAAAAATAGGAAACTAGATATGCTCTAATTTCACCACATGCTCTAATTTCCCCACATACTCTCTGTTAAAATTCAGTCCTCAGACTTTTATCTCTGGGATATTAGATGAGGGGGGTAGTGGTAACATGTATCCCAACCGTATTAATGGGAAGCATATATAGATTCCTGTGGATGTGTCCTACATCTATGCAGTTAGCAAAAAACTATGTGCAGAAAACATATAAGTATGTAAACCTATACTGGTCACCCCCCCCCCCCCACTCACAAACCTTGCAGCTGCAGACCCCATTATCGTTTTTAGGGAACCATATTTTAACTGACCTCTGTTAGGAAATTGGTGTACGTCCAGTGCTCTGTTACTTTACCCTTCTCTATTTATTTCTGGAGAACTCGTTGTTCTTCTCACACTCCGTTATAATGTTTCATGGAATCCTTTGCATTTCTGAGCAACTTTGATATATGTGCCTGTAAAATTATTTTTTTTACCATACAGTATATGGTGACTACAGGGTGTCTGAGCCTCTTTTGGGCATCTCCTGAACCCTATGACACACAAGTGATGTTACTTATATTTGGCCCTCAGTGTATGGGCATTGGATTTGTGGAATATTTTCAAGGTGGAACCATTGTGTAGGTACCAGGTGTGGTCTACATTGGGGGACAGTCTGCTACGTGCACTACAATTTGGGGCATCCTAAGGTTTGGGTACTCAGAGAGTAGTGGCTTATCTTGAAATTACAACTAGGGTGGATTTTTGAGATGTGACCAGGACAATTAGGAGTGGGACAAGGGTTGGGCATGGGCTTCTTTTCTTCCATCACTGACTGTCCGCTAGCCATTATTGGGGAAACATAGGTTTTACAGCATCAAATCTGTTTGTTTTTTGGGGTGATGACTTTTGTATTGTCTACAGCTCTCTCGTTTATGATGGTCTTTATTGATGTGTCGGTTAGGGGTATGGCAATGGACTTTACAGTAAAATTCTGAATAATACATTTCCTTTTCACGTAACCTGATGAGTTTTTGTTCTTAGAGCCTTCAATATATCGCACACCACTATATGGTCAGCCATCTTGGTGGGGAGAGGATGACGCTAATAACAAACATGAGAAACATGACGGTAGGAGGCCAGAAGACCACTATTCAGGTGAGCATGCTTCAATTTTGTTTTCCTAAAGTGAACCTAATATCCATTAAGGGCTCATGCACAGGATCGTTTCGGTTTTGCGGACCGCAAAACACAGATCCTAGTGGCTTCCATGTGCTGTCCGTTCTTTTCGCGGACCCATACACTAGAGTGGGTGAGACGAACCGCAAACACGGACCAGGATAGGACCTGTTCTATGATTTGCGGAACAGACCCACGCGTCATCAAAAAAAATGGATGCTTGCATGGCCAAATAGAAATGGATGGTTCGAAATGCTATCTGCAGAAAAAAAACAAAAAAAAACGGATAGGACACAGAAGAAAAATGGTCATGTGTATGAGCCCTTATAGTGAAGGTAGCATTTTCACGGATGGATCCTTTATTGAGACCACCCAGTCATTGGAAAATTGGTAACCTCATGGAGGCGTTATATGCCTCGTGCCTCAGTGGCTGATCTACCGCATTGATAGACTGCTCTTATCCCTAATATTTCCTGCTCTGTTTCTAGACTTGGATTCGTAATCCCTTCTACATAAATGACCACATAGTCTTGTTATCTTGAGTTATAATAGGCTTTGTATTTTATGCATTGGGTCTATGCCAACAGGTAGCTGGGCGCTGCCCACACCTTCAGTTGTTCTATAGCAGAAAACTCATTCATCACGCTGATCGTGTTAACGGGGATTTCCAATTTGCACTTCTTACTTCTTAACAGATGACATCACTTCATCATTAGGATGTTGCACTATTGAAATCAGTGGCTTTATGCAATCTGAGATTCTGCTAAACGTGTCCTGCTCCTTACCAAGTGCAGGGATCTGTGGTGGAGATCCCTATTGACCCCCCCCCCCCCCCCCCACACACATATGTCCTACAATGTCTAAATGACATGTTAGGTTAAGTAAAAAATCTTTTATTTTTTTATGTATACACCATAACTGGTGCGTTGTAAAAAGATATTGTATGAAATGAGGAAGAAAAGGGGATTGCTTTTTTTTTTCAAAAACAGTGCCACTTATGTTGATGGACTGTGTTTGGTATTGCAGCTCATCCCCATTTAAGCTGATGGGGCTGAGCTGCAATGACAGACACTGCCTATGGATAAGAATAGCGCTGTATCTGGAAAAAAAATGGCAAACTCCTTTTTTCATTTCCTACAACTCCTTTAAGTCAGCTAGTTTACCATGATATTGTGATATGTGATAAAATAAATTTGTCCTGTATGGTAAACTCCACGGTTGCTGCAGAACAAAAGGAGAACTTCATAGAAATAATGGTTGACATGAAGTTCCTTCTTCCTCTTTGTCTGAGGTATTGTTATGAATCATACAGGGCTCAGCTGCTGCAGAACCTCGTACTAAAAAAAGACCGTTGATTGCCATGTGGCTCTCTCTCCATCTATAGAGGTTCTGCGGCTGCTGGGTTGTGTTTTACATAGTATTCCATTTAGTAAGTATACCTTTAAGGAGGCCCCATCACCAGATTAGAAGTGCCCTATCTTCTACATAATGTGATCGGCGCTGTAATGTAGACAACAACAGTGGTTTTTATTTTGAGAAACGATCCATTTTGAGCAAGTTATTAACAATTTTATATTTCTGCTAATTAGTTTCTTAATAGACAACTGGGCGTGTTTTTACTTTTTTACCAACTGGGCGTTGTAAAGACAAGTGTATGACACTGACCCATCAGTGACCAATCAGCGTTATACACTTCTCTCCATTCATTTTTAGCAGTACTCGCAACACAGCGTGATCTCATGAGATCACGCTGTGCTGTCACATACTCCCACATTAACTTTACCGAAATGTCTTGAGAGTGAATAGACATTGCCTCCAGCCAGGACGTGATGTCTACTCACACTCCCAACACTTCGGGTAAGTTTCTTGGGGACTTACTCACACAGCATGGTGTGATCTCGCGAGATCACGCCATGCTGTCATTCACAGACTCTTTACCGAAGTGTCGGGAGTGTGAATAGACATCGCATCCTGGCTGGAGGTGATGTCTATTCACTCTCAAGACACCTCTGTAAAGTTAATGTGGGAGTATGTGACAGTACAGCGTGATCTCGCGAGATCACGCTGTGTTGCGAATACTGCTAAAAATGAATGGAGAGAAGTGTATGACGCTGACTGGTCAACGTCATACACTTCTCTTTACAACGCCCAGTTGGTAAAAAAAGTAAAAACATGCCCAATTGTCTATTAAGAAAGTAATTAGCATAAATCTAAAATCGTGCATAGCTTGCTCAAAATTGATTTGTTTTTCAAAATAAAAACCACTGTTGTCTACATTACAGCGCCGATCACATTATGTAGGAGATAGGGCACTTATAATCTGGTGACAGAGCCTCTTCAAGATCCCATTGGATGCACATAGGACTCAATAATAGTGTTAATGCAAATACATTAGATGGAATAAAACTGGGGATAATGGAACAAGAGAAGTACCTGGGTTTTCTGGTTACAAATAAGCTAAGCAGCAGCACTCAATGTCAAGCAGCAGCTGCAAAGGCAAATAGGATTTTAGGGTGTATAAAACGAGACCTAAGAACCCATGATTCAAATGTAATATTACCCCTCTAAATCCCTTGTAAGGCCACATCTCGAGTATGGAATTCAGTTTTGGCTACACATTGTAAAAAGGACATAGGAAAACTGGAAAGGGTTCAAAAGCGGGCGACTAGATTATTAAATGGGTTGGGAGGTGTCGCTTACAATGAAAGGCTAGAGAAATTGGGCTTGTTCAGCTTGAAAACAAGACGTCTTAGAGGTGATCTTATTAACATGTATATGTGTGGTCAATACTAAGAACTAGCACATGATCTGTTCCTTCTAAGGACTCTACAAAGGACCAGTGGACATTCATTGCGTGTGGAAAAAATATATTTCAGACATCAATATAGGAAAGGATTCTCTACAGTTAGAGTAGTCCAACTATGGAATGCCCTACTCCAAGATGTAGTAATGGCAGATACTATGTCGACATAAGCGAGATGATGATTTACTGACAAATGGCATTGAGGGTTATAGCTAATCTAGCAATGAATGATGTGTACTTTATTTAGAGAGGTTGAACTTGATGGACCTGTGTCTTTTTTTTGTTTGTTTTGTTAACCCTACGTAACATCCAATTGGCAGTCTGTTTTTGGGGCCAGGGGGGCATAGAATCCAGCCTGTGTATTCCATTTATTTTATTCTATTGTTTTCCCTTGAGAGAAGCGGTGCCATAATTATTTGACAACCACCAGTCGTCTTGCTTTCTATTCAGCTAATTGTGCCTGTTAGTAGGTGCGTCCGGGTTGAATGGTGGGTTCAGTGGACGTTTATCTTGTATCGATGTCCAGCTTTACACTTAATATACTGAATCACCTTGGTGTAAATTGTCATGTGCAGCTTCCTATTTCTTTATACAGTGTTGCTGGGCAATATCTTCTTTGTTCTGTGAAATTTGCTTTGCAAAGACCAGTTTATCTTTCTCTCGTTTACTACTGGTGACTAGGGAGTGAATCCAATAAATAAAAGCTCTGTAGGCTGTGAGTTACGTGAACACTCTGTTCTATATTGACTTATTTTATTTGTTTGGAGGATTACTGTTGTTTGCTACTACGGACTACAAGATTTCATTGAGGTGGTGATGCCTTGTAATGGACCACTTAGGCCCCATGCACACGTCTGTAGTGTTTATTACGGTCCGCAGATACAGGTCCGTAGTCATCTGCATATCTGGCACGCTGTCCACAAATACGGTCTGTAGTGCATCCGTATTTACGGATCCGCAAAAAAAATGGGAGGCTGGTTAGAAGACACAGCTCTGATACACATACTGTAACGATCAGTGCACCTGGGTGTCCATCACATGACCATGGACAGAAATCTACTACTGATACAGCAATTACAAAGAGTACACCGGGGCCGCTCACATGACGAAGCGTCATGAAGGAAGACTGTGCCACTAGACTTCCGGTGCCCCGCCAGTGGTATAAAAATCTATTAAAGTCTTAATCAGCGCGACTGGGGACCAGGATGTATATTAGCGAGTGGAATTACATATTACAGTGAGTACACTGCTAATATTTTCCGGTCCACACATAACCCGTTTAAAAGAATACTCTGGTGAATTATTTTTAGTGGGGCCCATGTTGGAAAAGTACACTTGGTAAAAGGTAGGGCAGGCCATCCTCTTACCGGACACTTTGTTGCCGAACAATATGCTCCATTCCCAGGCCAACGTTATGTCACGTGACCGCAATGTGATTGCCTGATTCCTACAGCGTTGGCTGTGTGAACCGGAAGTCTCTTTCACTATGGATTCCTATGAGACTCACATTGAGCATCTAAGAGAGATGCATAGTAAAAGCAACTTCCAGTCCACACAGCAGTTGCTGTAAGAATCAGACAGTCACATTGCGGTCACGTGACATAACGGTGGCTCGGGAACCGGCAACAAAGTGCCCGGATAGAGGATGCTCTACGTTTTAACAAGTGCACTTTTCCAACGGGGGCGGCGATAAAAAAAATTCACCAGAGTATTCCTTTAAAGAATTGATTTACAAAGTTACCTTAACTTTTTAGGCAGATTCTGTCTGTCAAAACTTATCATTGCGGAGGGAGCTGGAGTGGTTTTGCTGATTATATTTTATTATTGGAAAATATGGGAGTACCATTGAGCAAAGGCCTTCATGTCTTAAAGGGATACTAAACCTATAAATGAATGATAAAAGTAAAACCGAGATAAACCTGTCCACAGTGTTTGTCAATCTGCAGGATTTTCTACGTACTCTTGAAACAAATAGTCTTGTAGAAATCTTGCAGAGAACAAAGCTGTTAATTTCCTTCTTATCCCTTCCATTTTTGGCTGGTATTATGCTAAGAAGGTGGGGCTTAGTAAAGGGGGTGTGTCTTAGCATGTTTGTCTCCTATTGTAGATAGAGCTGTAGGGGAGGCTCCTTCTTAGGCCTCATGCACACGGCCGTGCCCGTAATCACAGCCTGTGATTGTTGGCACGGCCGATAGCCGCAGCCTGCATTCTCGGCCCATCCTCCCATACAAAGTATGGGAGCACGGCCCGTAAAATGCAAACGATAGGACATCTCCTATCTTTTGAGGTACACTTCAAACGGCCCGGACACCTATCTGTAGCGATACGGAAAGGTGTCCGTGGCCAATAGAAGAGGAGGAGTCTGTATTGTGGACCATATTACGGTCCACAATTACGGAGATTTTTTAAGGTTGTGTGCTTGGGGCCTTACATCTAGACCCAGAATTGTGAGAATCAATAGACGAGAAATGGATGATCTCCTTCTTTATATAGTTCTCACAATTTTTTATATTAAAATATTAGACGAAATAGGATCAAAAGAGAATATTACGATTTTGTCTTTGTATGTTTTCTACAATTAGTATTCTTGTAATATGACCATGGACATATGATGCACTTGGACTTCTACAAGCAATATGATATTCCTTGCTATATGAGGAAATGGTGATCAGAAGTGCTTTTTACTTGTAGCACATTACGCTATAGAATTAATATTTAATCACAAACCATTCATTTTCAATTTATGCTTTAGATCACCCAAAAGAAATGTCTCAACACGAAGAAGAAATGAATTGCAATCTAGGGTACAGAGATTTTGCTGACCAATCACTCTATTCGTTCAGACGAGAACCCAGCTACTTCGAAATTCCTACAAAAGACTTTCAGCAGCCAGCCAAATCTCCAGAGGCCCAAGTCCATGAAATCCCTACTAAAGACACCGATACTGTTACACCCCCAGTGATGCAGAGCCATGCCTCTTTCACCATTGAGTTTGATGACTGTCGGCCTGGGAGAATAAAGATTAAGGACCATGTCACTAAGTTCTCATTGAGACAAAAGAAGACCGGAGGGAAGGAAACCGGTCCACATGAAATGATGTCGGTTGAAAATAAAGTAGCTGACTGGTTGGTTCAGAATGACCCAAGTTTAATGAGAAGGCCGTCTCCTGGAGAAGATGTCTACAGTACGAAGAGTGACCTTCCTATCCACAATCGGACTCTCAAAGGTGAGTCCGTAAACCAGAATAACATGATTGTAAGGTTATTTGGACAAAGTTCTCTTTCCCTCGTGTATTGGGTTTCTCTGTATTTTGATGGAGTTTGCAGCTAAGCTTTCCTTGGCCTGGGGACAAAGAGTAAAGGGAATGTGTTGCTTTAGTTAAACAATTATTATTATTTAAGTGATTACACATTGTTTTAATTTTTTCACAAGTCAGGAAATATTATAAATTAGATTCTATTTTATAACCTTTCCATGTGCTGGCCACTAGAGGGAGCAGTTCCCAGAATTGCAGCATGGTCAATGTGGTAAAGCAACCTCATTGATTGATTTATGCTGCAAATTTGGGGTGGACATACTCTCTCTCTAGTGTCCTCACACAATCCCCCCTTCCTTCTTCTGGCTAGTGCCAGGAGAAGGAAGGGTTTCAATTTCTTCAAACCTCCAACACTCTGTGCCGCCATTTTCTGAGCGACTGCACAGTGTAGGAGGATTAGATACAGTGCTCAGCAGACAGTATAAGGGTATGTTCACACGATGAGAAGCATTTACGTGTGAAAAGACAGACTGTTAACAGCTGCCTCGTTTCACACGTAAATGCTCCTCCTCGCATTTTGCGAGCCGTCTGAGACGCTCGTAAATCTTTAGCTGTGCTTCATTGAGTTCAATGAAGAACAGCTCAAATTACGTGGCAAAGAAGTGTCCTGCACTTCTTTGCCGAGGCAGTCCATTTACGCGTCATCGTTTGACAGCTGTCAAACGACGACGCGTAAATTACAGGTCGTCTGCACAGTACGTCGGCAAACCCATTCAAATGAATGGGCAGATGTTTGCCGACGTATTGTAGCCCTATTTTCAGACGGAAAACGAGGCATAATACGCCTTGTTTACGTCTGAAAATAGGTCGTGTGAACCCAGCCTTACACGAACATATATGAACATTATACACACATCACATACACGAACATAAATTACCTTCTCCTGCCGCCGCCTCCACTCCTATTCCTTGCGCCTTCGCTTCCTTGAACATATGGCCGGAAGCCACAGCCAGAAGTCGTCATCTTACTGTCCGGGAGAGGCTTCCGGTCCACATGAAAATGGCGCCGGATTTTGCTCTGCGAACAAGCTTCGTCTTGTTCTGTGTGGGAACAGCGCATGCGCCGTTCCCACACAGACTGCGTACGCTTCAGAGAATGGAACGGCTCCCGTTCGCATTCTCTATGGGCTTATATGTGCCGTATTCCATCTCTGGGTCGTTAATCGAAACATACAGAGATGGAAAAAAATGGCAGCCCCCATAGAGAAGTAAAAGTAAAAACAAAGTAAAATGTAGAACTCAAATAAATTAAATTTATGTTAATATCCTATTAAAAGCAATATGATAAAAAAAAATAATTCATGACACCTTCCCTTTAAGCCCTGTATCTGAATCCCTGGCCAAGGCAGAGTGGCTTATTGGTCCCTTTCCCGGCTCTCTGCATTTGGGGCACATGCCCCGCCAGCCACTCCCTAGCTATGTCCCTGGTATCTGCTCACCTCCATCACTCCACTATTGGATAATAATTGCATTTAACATAAAGACGAGTTGAGTGAGCTCATGTGGCTCTGCCTGTCGCTCTACCTGTCTCGAAGGTGTATGACTAAATGAGTCCAAGCAGCAACCGGCATTCTTCCAGCCAATATTGCCACGAGAAAGAGGAAACTATTTGGAGAATATTTGGACTATTTGAAAAGTTTATATGTAGAGTTTAAGTAAAATGTTAAATCTTGGAGAGTTCATTTAAATGTGGTCATTATATGATTGTATTCATTATTTCAGGTAACCGACATGAAGATGGGACTCAAAGTGATTCAGAAGATCCACCCGGACCTGTTCCAGAGAAGGAGAATGCACACTCTGATCAGGGCAAGCTTCAACGACAGATAAAGCTGGAGCCTGAAGAACTGCTGCACAATCAGCAAGCATTCGTTATAGAATTCTTTGATGAGGATGCACCTCGAAAAAAGAGGTCTCAGTCCTTCACACACAGTGCAAACGCTTCACAAAATGATGCTGAACCGGTCAACAAAGGAAAAAGTGACAAGAAGAAAGGAGTTTTACCTGCTGAGAAGCTGACCACTAATGGGACAACTACAGCTCCTCTGGTTCCAAAACCACTGGTAAATTCTTCATTTCCTCAAAGGTCCAATTCTTTTAGGAGAGAAAAGACTGAGGATCGAATAAGTACTGGCCCTGTAACCGCAAAACCTCCAGTGAAGTGCTATGGTAGCATTGGAAAAAAATCCAAGTTTGCCCAGGAGTTTGTGGCCGAGTATTTGCGGGAGCAGGCGGAGATCTTAAAAGATGCAGTAGAAAAACCTATGACATTGCCGTTAACAACAATAGTCACACCAGCAGCGTGCCATCAAGTACAATCCTCCGTAATGGGGCCTTCAGTTCCAATATCCATGACACCATTTTCTGAATGTAGGCCAGTGAGGGTACAGAAAACTGAAGAGGACGACAGCCTGAGCGATGCTGGGACATATACTATTGAAACAGAGAATCAAGATGAAGAAGTTGAAGAAGCTAGAAATATGATAGACCAGGTAAAAGTGAATATTCCTTATATTCTAAGAAAAAAAAAAACACGAATTCTTCAAATTTCCTTAACGCAACAGTCACTTTAAATATGATGTCAAGGCTGAATACCTATATTGAGACCTGACATCGCCTTTCCAATAGGATCCTTCTATTGTCTAAAAGCGGTAGTTTGGGCGATGCACATTTGTGACTTTCGCTGTGGCTTTCAGACTACTACTTCCCTCCAGTGGAAATATGGGGAAAGTGGTAGTCGAAGACTGTGCTGATACATGTAATTTACGTAAGTAAGTAGTGCGGGCGGGCACAGCTGATGAGGTCATGCACCAGAGACTGCTCGCCCACTGCATTGTAAAGCAGGGGGCTGGAAAAGAAACCGCGAGGGAATGGAGGTTGGGTGAGTTTATTTTTTAACCTGCTGGTGGACTCCTATTTACGGCCCAGTTTAGGGGATGGCACAGTCACTTAAACTTTTAGCATCTGTAGCTCAATATTACTATGTGTCCAAAAGATGGTTCTGTTAAAACCATGATCGTTTCTATTTAATAGTCGTTCTAGTCTGATCAGTTCTGGTGATGTCTGATTAAAGTCCTTCATGATCGTGTGTAAGATTATAATATAACCAATGAAGGCCTTAAAGGTGTGTCCCAGCATTTAGCAATTTTTACCTATCCACTGGATAGGTGAAAAATGCTAGATCGGCACTCTGTTGTTTTAGTCAACCCCATAGACTTTGAATGGAGCGGTACCGCACATGCAAGGCCTCCACTCCATTTAAATTCCTCCTAGCCTCCATCTTGCTGCTGGGAGGAACGGGGGATCTGGCGATCGGTGAGGGTCCCAGCGGTCGATTCCCACGGATCTAGCATCTTTCACCTTTCCAGTGGATAGGTGAAAAATTCTAAAGGCTGGAATACCTCTTTTTAACCTGGCCAAAGAGTATACAATACAGAAGGAAATTCAGCCAGAGCCCTTAATGATCAGATGTTTTTCAATAAGCTCATCCAAGTTACTGGTCATATTAGGTGCTTTTTAGCCCTTCTAACTTAAGATGTTGGCAGTTTCACTAATTTACAGAATGAAATGCTGTAAGGGGTGTAAATAGACTTTTAATATAAGTGAAAAAAATTTTTGTCCTTCAGATACATATCCAGATTTTGGTACCTACATTTATAACTGTGTGGTGCAGAATAACATCTCAAGGATAAGTATAATGGTGGATAATTATCCTTACTTCACTTGTAGGTATTTGGAGTCTTTGAACCCGAGGAGTATTCCAAAATTTCTTCTGCAATTTACAGACCAGTCATCAATTTAGAAAATGAGGAATCCTCCCTCAATGAGAGCATTGTGAATCACAAGACTGCAATTCTGTCAACCAATCACTCAGTCAAAATGAATAGTGATCCTCAAGTTGATATCCCGGTGAGTTTAGGAGCCGCCCTTGACCAGTTCTTGTATTTGTGTATAAACCTAGTTTTTGTTCTGACTAGAATTATAAATGTTTGCAGGCTGGAAAATCATCTGGCTCCAGTAAAAGTGGCCAGAAATGGGTTTCTAGGTGGGCAAGTCTTGCCGACAGCTATCCAGATGCCTCACCGACTTCTCCCTTAGATGGGCAAAAAATGGGATTACTGGCAAATGATGGTAATGTGCTCAAAACTTCATAGTTATAGATGTCCAAAATAGGACAAATATTGAAACTTTTTTCCGGTAATGAAGACTTTAAATATATTTAATATCTATTGCTCTTTATCTTTGATGTCTAGAATATTTTATTCGGTTGTTTAAAGAATTATGGGCCGTTGGGATAAATCAACTGACTCAGACCTTCGGGACAGACACAAAGCAGTGGCACTTTGGCAAAAAGAAAAACCTTTAGGCCCTCAGAAACCAGGGCCACATAAGACACCATTATTATATATGGCACATGGTAGGTGGGGGGCCCGTTAAAGATTTTTCCCAGAAGCTTAAATGGGTTGTCCACTACCAGACAACTGATGACCTATCCACCGGATAGGTCATCAGTATATCATCTGTGCGGGTCCGATACCCGAACCCCACACCAATCAGCTGCTTCAGCTGCCTGTGGGCACTGGATGTCATTGCACAGTATGCAATGTATGGAGCCGGAAGCAGTTGGCTCCGTACATTGCATAGCAGTACTGCAGCTCAGCCACTATTCTGTGGCCGGAGCGATCTGCTTCCGGCATGGACGTCCGGTGCCCAGAGGAAGCCGGAGAAGCTGATCAGTGCGGGGTACAGGTGTCGGACCTCCACCGATCATATACTGATGACCTATTCGGTGGATAGGTCATCAGTTGTCCGGTAGTGGACAACCCCTTTGAGTTATGCCTCTGCTTTTGGAATGTCTAGAGTCTTTTCCAGATGAATTTATCAGTCTAGTCTTCAGTCAGCATTGGGACAACTCTGATTGTGAGAATCTCCTAAGTCCTGGAAGCTCAGAAATCATTCTTAGTCTGTTCTGTACTAGCTTTCCTGCCAGATATACTGGAAATTCTATTTTCGGTGTGTAGAGAGTTCAAACTTGCAAGAAGCTTTTTAATTAATATATAACAAGTCTTACAATCGTTCTCATCTTAATCCACTTTTGGAATTCTTTTCACCAACTTATTGAATGCCCTCTGTTTTTTAGATTTTGACCATGTTGAAAATACGGGTGAAGGAGATCCTGGTTACCCTTCGAGGACAAGACGACTTCTTCCTCAACTACCACCAAATGACAAATCTGAAAGTCCAACACCAACTATTTTGGTCTTTACCGAGTCTTACTCTGAAAGTCCTCCTAAAACAATGATTATCGAAAACGAAGTGAAACCCATGCCCTCTGATACGAATAGTCTACTGTTTATACAAGAAGATTTGGATCCAGACAGTCTTAGCGATGCAAGCAAGTCTGATGATGGTGGTCTGTTTAGCAGAAAATCTAACCAATTGCCAAGAGTTTCTAGAACGAAGCGGAGGAAAGAGGACACTGATTTACAAGAACCAAGTGTCCAAAAAATAAATAAACTTTTTAATGAACCAAAGTCTACTAGCTTTTATGTTGGAAATGAAAGTGAGATTGAAAGTTTATCCCACTTAAATTCCATATTGCCCAACCTAGAGATGCACAAACCATATAAAGGTCATGATCTCCATGTAAAACCAAAAGGAAACCATCAAACCGTGCAAGAAATGCCAACTACAGCAAAAATAGATAACCAGTTATTGAAAAAAGAATATGAACAAGCAAGAGATTCTGTTTCGTTTGTTAGGCAAGAAAGTTTTACCAAAGAGAAATCCAGCTGCAAAATATCTTCTAACAAACTTCCCCACATTTCAACCCACCCCTTGCTTAAAGATCTGAATGTTACACAGTCTAACACGGACTACAGTCGAGAAACACAGCAGATTCTTAAAGAAACTGAAAATGCCTTGGCTGCTCTTGAAGCTAAGCTCTTTTCTCAGAATCATCTAGATGATATAGAAAATACTCCTTGTCCACCGGATGATTCCTTATCCGGAGATTCTGATGTGGATACAGCAAGTACAGTCAGTCTGGTTAGTGACAAGAATGTACCAAGTCATCCACAAAAAACAAGGGTTTTGGGTCTTCATAAGGAAAAGTCATCATCTTCATCTTCAATACAGGATCAATACTGCCAGCCAAGTGCCCGAGAGAGACTCTCTGAAAAACGGAGAACTGTTCCTGCTAATGGAGGTAGCAAAAAAGATGTAGCCAAAAAGTTTGAAATGAAGCGCAGCTCTGGAACACGTGGTTCCTTGGATTTCACAGATGAAGAAAGAAGTTCTAGTCTTCCTTACATATCCGTTCCTGACACTGTATCCTCAGATTATGAAAATTCTTCCTCGAGAAATCTCTCAAGAAGGAGACCCTTTGCTCAATCAACTAAAGAGGATGCAAGCAGAATATCTGCAAATGCACAGAAAGTCCAGCAAGCTCTCACTCGCTCAAATAGCCTATCAACACCCAGGCCTACAAGGGCATCTAAGTTACGTCGTGCTCGTCTCGGGGAAGCATCTGATAATGAAAGTGCAGATGCTGAAAAACTAAATATTAGTTCAGAAGCTTCTTCATCAGCAAAAAGTAGCAGTGAATCAAAAAAGCTCTCCCGGCTGGACGTTCTGGCAATGCCAAGAAAGAGGACTGGCTCATTCAATGTGCCAAGCGATTCTGAGACTTCCTCTCCACGTACTGGGTTTTCAGGACGTAGTGTTGACCACAGCTATACAAGTCGAAAACCAGCCATGGCAGAAGTTAAACAACCTATCAAAAAAACAGTGGCACCTACACCAAAACCACCTCTAACTCGGGCACGCTCTGGTAGTGTGAAGTACTCTTCCTGTAAGTTGTTTTTTTTTTTTTTCTTGGTTTCTCTTAGCCTACATATATATATATTTCCCATTGACGAGACTCTCTTTTATTGGATTGTTTTTTTTAAATTCTAATTTCACTCGAATAAGATTATTATGGGCCTCATTTACAAAACTTTGTGCAGGCAAAGCAGAGGAGTTAACCACTGCATTCAATGAGATCCCTGCCTTAATTTTCAGCATAAAAAGAACATCTGGAATTCATTGACTGCTATTGGCATCAAATATGGCCCTATATGTTGTAACTGAAAACTATAGAAGTGCATTATTTAAAAAAATTGTCCTGTTTGGAAACCCCTTCTTAGAATGAAGCCAACTGAGAACTGATTGCCACAGGCTGGCTTCTCTAACTGGTGCTTAACGGTTATTGCCAGGGGCTGCTCTCTGCGTCCACTGCAGGGGAAATATATTTCACAGTGCCCATTCTATTCCATTAGGGTGGGAGACACTCTTTGCAGTGGCTTTCCGTTCTGTCTCAAAGAGAGTAGTCCCAAGTTCGGGACTTCCCTCTATGGCTTCCATATACCCAAATTGGCCTAATAAGAGGCCTCCTGAACAACTCAGAAGAGTAAAAGAGTTCAAGAGTAACTTTGAAACTTTTCACATGTCATAGTGACCTGTCAGAAGTTTTGATCGGTGTGGGTCTGAGCACTGAGACCCCTACCGCTCGCTAAAAGGAATTGGCCAAAGCGGTGGCGTGAGCGTTGTGGTGCTTCGCTTCTGATCGCCCTTCCTCGGAAAGCCGAGTTTGAGGTGTACGGGCTCAATACAAAGTCCATACACCGCTTGCTCGACTTTCCAAGGAAAGCCGTTCAGGAACAAAACAGCACAGTGCTCATCTGAGCACTTCTGCCGCTTGATTTTAGCGATCGGTGGGGGTCTTAGTGCTCAGACCACCACCAATTAAAAATTTCTAACATGTCAAAAGTTGTTTATAAGTTTACCCTTTAGCTTAGGAAGCCCTGTTATGTCTCCTGACAAGCCTGTTTTAGTAAATACATGTATTTCCCATGAAATGGCAACGCAGGAACACCTGTTCTTATAACTTTTTGTTGTCTTATTCCTTTGTTATTCCTCCTGGAAATGTCAGAATAAATTGACAACTGGACATTACCATTCTGCTTTTCAGTAGGAAGTGTCCCTACGAAGTCTTACACTGTCCAATCAATACTGACACTGTCAGGGTAGTGTGTAGGGACACTCCCTTTGGCAAGGGGAATGGTAACATGGTAACACTTAGTGGTCCAACCCGTGACTTATTTATAAGTTTCCAGAAGGAATAGCAGAGGAATGGAAAAAAAGCAAAAGGCATGGAAAAGATGCTGCAGAATTATTATTTTATGGGGAAGTATTTACTAAACACAAATGTCAGGAGACAAGAGATCCCCTTTAAATGGAGGTGTGTCCAAGGTCAAATTGAATTGTATTGATGGTACTTTCTATAAACTATCATTTATGTTCCTTTTGAGAATACTTTTAAGGAGACCCGCTGTTTATAGATGTGGAAAATGTTGGCTCTGTCCTGGATGCAAAATGGATGAAAACAAGAAGTTCAATGAATACAGTAAAAATTATGTATTCAAATGAATTGGTTTTTCCTTCCCTCTGGGTAGCACACTAACGGTTTTATTCCAAAGTCTGTAACACAAGCACTGAATTTATTTTAATACCTTTCCTATCAGAACTTTCTTAACATTTTAATTTTAAAGAAGAACTACCAGGAGATGTAGTCAAATCCCACTAATGTTCGTCTTATCCCTTTACTATCCGAGGTTGCCGTCTGGAACTTCTGTAGGAAGGGAGTTCTTTGCCGATTGTCTCTGTGACCTACCTATGATGTTCCTATACATTACAGCTCCACATTAATCAGAATCTAGCTTTTTGCTATATTTTTTTTTTTTTTTTTTTAGTACAAGTAAAATAATGTAAGAAGAAATCTGATTGGTTGCTATGTGTAACACTAAGCTGCCTTGGTACCAATGCAGGGAGGGTTGTCATAGGGACATAAGCTCTAATTACAGATGGCCTGTAACGGCAAACTCTGATAACTCAAGACCGGTATACGATAATTCAATTTTTCTGTCACATTAAGTGGTTTAACTATCCATCTTTTGGTAGCTCTTCTTTAATTCCATTATCAATATATTTAGATTTCCCAGAGTAGCTATGTATTAATGAGTGAGATCCCGCAAATACTTTAACAATTTGATAGTTATTAATTATTTTAAAAATTGCCACAATTTGTTTCTTGCCTTCGTGTATGATGATCTACAAAATCTCTTTATCAATTTTCTAACTTTTAATGAAATTTTTTGGCGTATATGGTTTTATTCTTGCGGTTTCTCCACTCTATTGCATAGGTCCTCTATTGTTTTTTGCAGACCTATAAGTGTTTCTATTATTTTCTGCGACGTTTTAGCCTGTGCTAAAACATTTTCAGGGAACCTATCCATCTCCCAGTTGCAGCAGGACTTTAGATCCTCCAAATTCTTGTTAATGTATAGCCTGTAACCCATACCAGTATATATTTGTCTACAAAACAATATCTAAATTGAAGATCGTAAAGCTGCCCACTTTGCATTGGTCTACCTAAAAAGACTACTACATACGATCCAAACCAGAACAGTAGAAACGTATATATGGTCTGCAGATTATCACAATGAAATACATAATTAAGTTTTCTTCTAAGGGCTAGATTTAACAATTCTTAATATTGGTCGTCTCGTTGGTATTACAGAATTTGTCACCCATTTTGTATACTTTTTAATCTTGTGCCAACTTACAAGTTCACCTATTGTAAATCTAGCCCTAAGTTGTACAACAAACTTCCTTGTCTACGGTTTTCTATATTAATTGACTACTGATTTCTATTGAGCCTAAATACAAGTTGTGATGCAAGTTTCGGTGTCTGTTTACCAAGCTCTATCTCAAGAGACTGGGCTTAACCACATATGTCGAGCCAAATTGTTGCTAAAATTGTCCATGGTCACGTAAAAAGGTATGTACACTATCTTCAAATAATGACTTCAATTCTTCTGAAATCAAAAATAAGACCTTTGCACACGGTCTTGATTTAAACATTTACTACCTTTTTGGTCTACAGCTAATATACAAAACTATGCATCTCCATGGTTTCAGACTACAAACAAATGCTGCGTAGTCTAGTCCTGCATTCCTAGTCTCTAGCATCTGTCCCTTACGTCTTGTAACAGACATTTATTAGGTTAACGAGAAATAAGTGACCGATGGGAGAAAGTATGACTGCAGGATCAGACTACACCGGGTTTGTTTGTAGTCTGTTACCATGAAGACACAATAGTCAAATGAGAGCTGTAGAAAAGAAAAGGAAATTTTTAATCAAGACAATTTGCAAAGTTGCCTCATTTTTAATTTCAGATGTATTGAGATCATACATTGAGAGTTAAAAAGGTGTACATAGCCTTTAACAGTATATGTAGTGTGTTTATGGACTAAAACACTCATCAATTTATGGGCCTTTGGGACCATGATGCAATTCAACAAAGAGCCAAAATGTTTTCTTAGACTAGGTGAGTCTTTTGCTGACCAGTAAGAGGAGATCTACTTTCGTGGGATAGTGAAAAGCATTCTGGGCTCCATGACATGGGGCCCAGAGTGGCTGTAAAAAATGTTTATTCTTAATTTCACGCTGCAATAAAACATCGATGTTACACAATCTTGACCAATTTATGGTGCAAAATATGCAGTGGGAATGTAAAAAATTGTCATGGCTCTCATAACTACTCCCATCATTGAACAACTTGTATATTGGCCATCATAAATCCACAGAATTCCTACCTGTCGATCTCACTGGTGTTAGGAAATGATTGATCTTTTTGACTTTCTCTTTCTCCGAAACCAATTCATTTTATAAGCTTCAAGACGGAGACAGCAGGGTTCAGATTATATTTCTACATCTGAGGAGGAATATGGCTCTAATCACAGTACTCCTAAACACAAACGATCCCATACTTCAACAGCCACACAGACTCCCAGGACACATAATGTGCCTGTCCGCCAGCGGCAGAGCACTCTTCCGGATGATGATGACGATGAGCAAGAGGTCTACAATAACTTCATAGCCCAGTCAGAAGAAATAGCAGAAATTGCCAGGTGAGAGTTCACAGTATAAATTTGGTAAGCCAAACCGAAAATCGACATATGGTATGTATAGAATATGACTGTTGTGCTACCCATATCATTTAGTCCAAGTTGAGTATTATTAGCAATTGTTTTTTAGTAGTTTAGTAGTTTTTTGGAAATTTATGTGAAGGGCTATTGGCACATATATTGTCTCCTCCTCCAAACCCTGATCCTCGATTTTGATAGATTCCGCTCCAAATGACCTTGAAAACTGAGCAACAGTTAGATGTTTCTGGTGGAATTATTCTCTAATTAGGCTGGGATTACACCGCAACATCCATCATCTGAGAGGGAATATGTCACAGTGACAGACCCCTTTTTAAGACAATGAGCAGCCTTGGATGATGCTACATGATCACCTTCGGCCAATCACTCGAAATGACCAAGCTATTTGCATATAGAGCGGGCCATCTTACAGAGCCCCAAATAGATTCCCTAATTTAAAGGGGACTGTCAGTGACCAGTTCTGTTTACCCTTTATGGATGTTGCTCTGTAGTCAAAGCCTAATTAGAGAAGTCTTTAGTGGAATCTTACTTATCTTTCAAGAAGGTCACTTGACATCTGTGAGAATAAGGCTTCTTTCACATCTACGTTGGGGTCCCGTTCTGACGTTCCGTCGGAGATTTCCGTCAGAACGGGACCCTGAACAGTCACAAACGGAAAGGTTTCCATCACCATTTATTTCCATGGTGATGGATCCAGTGCCCATTGTTTCCGTTTTTCTCTGTTGTGCACCGAACCCGTCGTTTTGACGGAAACAATAGCACAGTCAAAAGTTTTTATCCTATGATGTGGCACATGTTAGGGCCTGTTCACATCACCGTTCTATAGCGGAGTCGACTATGCTATTGATTCCGTCGGAAAACCGGAAACATGCCGGAACGGTGACGAACGGAAACCATTAGCGAGGTTTCCGACACCATTGAGATCAATGGTGACTGAAACGGAAGCTGTGCTTTCACTTTCACTTTCCGTTGCAGGGTTCACTCGACGGAAACCTCTGACGGAACCCCGGAACGGAAATGAACGGTGATGTGAACAGGCCCTTACTCTCTAACTCTACCTTTTTATATTTATTCACACAATATTACATTTCATTACTTCAAACAACCAGGCTATACTTAGTGATGATAATAAATGGAGCTGTGCTGAGACAACGTCATATGAATTTCATCATATGGATGTCATCAATAGTAGTTGTTGCTATAGTAGAGCTTGTGTCTGAAAATGGAGGTTTTAATAAATAATTAAAATTTGGAGGAAATTCCAAGACTATTAATATAAAGTCATTAGATAATTTAATATTTTGTAAAGTTAGTTTTTTGATATATATTCTAATTGACAAATTATTCACTATTGTCTCATCTGTGGGATCCAACAGCTCGGACCCTCCCACCAGTATTCCAGAATGAGCGATAACTTTAATAGAACGGCGTCCATGTATAACAAAATGTCCATCAAAATCAATGGACGACGTGATACTAATGATATGCCAGTCAGACCCGTCAGAGCTTATTATTACAAAATGGCTTTAAATATAACCGTGGTGGTGATATCCTAGTGCTTGGCATCTTATAATTTTTCTCAGCAAAATAATGCAAAGAGACCGATCCAAAATTAGCTAGTGCACCCTACATCTTTTCACATTTTGTCTTTACCTTTTCCCATTTATCATAAAGCATCATGAAAGAGACGCAACTTTTTTTTTTTTAAGACCGGGCTGACTTTTTGATATTTGCCATAGATTGAGTCAAACCCTCGTAAATGACGTGGCTTGCTTAGCTAAAGAGATTCATGACGTGGCCGGAGATGGCGATTCTCAGAGCTCATCAGGAACGGGACACAGTACCTCTTTAAGTTCTGTGCCAAACACACCAGCGCCAATCATATCTGCAAGGGAAGAGGTGAGGATTTTCTTCACTATTATTTGCACTCAATAGAGTTTGTTGTATCTGATAATGTTAATTTTTCACGTTTCTAAAGGTAAAGCTATGGAATCTGTGGAATGCACTTGAGGTTTGCATAAAAAAATTCTCTGGTTTTAACAACTTTTTGAAATTTATTTTTAAAATAAAACCTAAAATATAGAATTCGGTATGGTTATAAAAAAAAAAAAATTCCTACACCCCTACAGTGCTCCTCATAGAACTAGAATGAGAAGATATTTTTTATCTATATGTATGTTTTATCTATTTTATTTAGCATTTTGATTTAACACTTTTTAGATAATGGATTTGGGGCAACTGAATTTTTTCTTTCTAGTATAGTTGGGCTATAATACATGTCCTGCCAGGACGTCCTGTTTTTAAAATATGTTCCAACATTAGTTTTTTACAAATCCTACCAATTGAATGCTCCTGTTGGTAGAATCAGTATTTTAAGGTATGAATATGAATGACCGAGAAGGTTTAAAGGGGGTGTCTGGTTAAGAAAACCCATTTTCAAATACCCTATTAGGGCATAGTGGGGGAGCCAGAGCAGAATGTGTATACAAATAGCGCCTGTCTACTGGCGGATCCAGCACGTATGTTCTTTACAAAGACAGCCTATTGGTTTTAATGGGCATCAAGTATTTTCCTCTGTGGTGGCCCTGCAGGGGAAATAAACACTTGCTGTCGAGTATCCCCAGATTACAGATTGCTAGGGTTCCCAAAAAAGGGTTTGTCCAAAGTGCATAGCCCCTTTTTAAGCTGGTTAAGCTTTCCTCCAGTGCCACCTTATAGATGTTAGTGCCAAGTGATTGGCTCAAAATGGGGTTGTCTTCTGCTGGATCTTTGGACTCTTTTGTATTGGGGGCCCGTTATTGTTCACAACCTAGGCCCAGTCCAACTCTGTAGCTTGAAATAACATGCGGTCAACCATGGATCTGCCGTGGCTTACAAGATCCTTGTAGACATACCTCCATATACATGGGCAGGTTCATGTAATCAAGTAAAATGATCATACTGTTGGGTAAATAATCTAGGGGGGAAAAAAAATCTACAAATATTTATTAAAACGATATTTTTATACATAAATTTATTTATTACATTTAGTCTATTTGCCCACATTTTGAAAGAAACTATGGTGGTAACTCATAGGGCCTGACATACCATATGTGTCTCCATTAGCTCACCAAAGAACATCCAACCGTCCTGTCTCCCTAACAATTCATCAGTAATTCTTACCCATTGTCAATAGCTTAGTCCATACATGGAATCCAATAGACCGTAAAAAGCTGCTTTAAAGGTGGCAGTGGGCCCACCCTAACCAATTGGGCCCCTGTGCAACTGCACAGTTTACACCAATGGTACTTCCGCCCCTGGTCCGAAATTAAAAGACAATATCTGCATTATATATATATACACCAATGAGGCACCAGTGCCCTTCAAAGAAAGGGTGGTTCATTACGAACAAGTAGACATAGCTGGCATTCCTGTATAATCAGACTGGGGGCTTGGGCTCGGAACATCTAATGAATGCATCTTGCCAAGTTGTGCTTGTTAATAAAGTTCGGTCAAGCATTATAAGTTCTCATTCTTTGCACCATCACACATTTTATGTTGAGGAGAAGATTAATGGGAAAAAATGTTTAATACTTTCCCATAGTAAAATGCAACTTTCCAGGAGAATGAGTCATGGGCATAGCAGTGTGTTCACTAGAATTATAGCTTACCGGAACTCTGTGCCGACTACACCCTGCATGTAATGGCTACTTTAATTCTTCGTTTTTTGTCTAGTGAAACCTCAAACCTCACGTGACATGTGATGCTTCAGGTTGCAGAATGAGCCGTAAATCCTAGATCTTATTGAAACGGCTTGTAAAACGTGATGAAGCTTGGTATATACATAGAGCCACATATAGTACAAGCAATATGAATGTGAATGCAATTTTTTTTTTTATTTAACCTGTAATTATTTGCATTATGTGGGCATGAGTATTGTATTGTAACATATTGGTAGTGCTTTCTACCCATCCTACATTTATTTAGAGTCATCTTATACCCTCTGTCTCAAGATTTTCCTCCTCATTAATAGTTTTCACATTTTGGTTTCAGTTGCTTTTTTATGTTCACAAAAAAATATATATATGTTTTCAATGTCAAATAAGGTCGCATGGACTCTGTATGGCACTATAGGTACTCAGTGTGCCTCCATATGATGAGACACCATATTCTTCTCTGGTAGCAATACTTCTAGGAGAGAATACTTCCGTAATACACGTGTTGGAGCATGTTATGATTTTGTAGGTCTAGTATTGGCCTATAACAGGCTATGGTCACTGTATTATAGATCTATACAGCAGCAATCCTTAGTGTCTATATTACGGCCACAATACCCAGACTCCCTGTGGTTCTAATGTCACATAAGGTTCGTGGGAGTTCCGGGTGTTTCATTCCATTACGAAAGAAATGAATTATGGTGGCAACCTTTTTCTAATGTCTGTAATTCATAGACATTGTAGAAGTTTGCCATACGCTACATTTACAAGAATATATATATGCAGAGTAGTATTAAAATATAAAATATTGTCTCTTCCTCTGTTGAAGAATGTCTCCAATGGTGAGAACATCACTCTACTGCTGGTCCAACTGGCCCCTCTATCAAACCGGGGGAGAAGGGGGAAAAATATGACTTCTACATACTCCTAACTCAAGGCTTGGGACTTTCTTTAAAATATGCCCCTTTGCACCTACAACCACACTTTTGCTACCTCCATACATAGACACCTGGAGATCCAGTGTAGTCACTCCGAGGTTCCATTTGCTGTTGCTATACAACCACCCAAACTGGAAACATATGAATAATTGTGAGCTTGCCTTTTACAGAATAGTTTGATTTTGCCCATATAATAAAAAACAAGACATCCTATATAGTTGGTATTTCGAAAGCTACAATGGGATCATATTGTGGAAAAAAAAATCTTATTTCAGTTGAATTATCAAATAACCATTTTCATTGTCTTTTGTTATTTATTTTTACATCCATGATTTTATATTTTTTTCTTTTGTTTCTTAACACAGATTCTTAAAAGAACCTCACAAAGACCATTCCCATCACAGGTGCATGACTGATTTTTATTTATTTTTTTCATTTTTGTTGAAATGCTTATAAGGGGTCATTTATGATCGAGAAAAACATATAGGTGCACAGTGCAGTTTTGGGTTTTACATTTAGAAAACGCCCATTCATTCTAATGTACAAAAATAATGCTGCCAAGAATAAGGGTATATCCTGGCACATGTAAAATCCTCAACTAACAGGGCTAACAACCACTCTTTTCCTTGGGCTGTCATGTATTACATTCACGTGAATGCGATATGAGATGCATATACATAGAAAGAGTGGGTCGGTTTCTGGGAAAAAAAAGAAAGACCCTTTTTTCCAATCAAGTCACCTTTAAGGGATTTTCCCACAATCCGTATTTATCACCGAGTGTGCACAGTACTGCTCCATTCATGTGGGGCTCACCAGAACGGCAAGGTAAGCCCGTTCTCCTGGTCAGTGGGGGTACCAGCGGTCGGAGCCCCAACGATCAAATATTTTTCACCTATTCTGTGGATAGGTGATAAATACTGATTATCGGAAATCCCCTTTAAGCCCTTGGGTTGTCTTCTGTCAAACCTTTAGACTGCTCTGTTTCTGAGGGGTGACAACCAATGTGACTGCCTTTCCTGCTACCACAGGGGTTGGGTGCAAAATGTCCTATAGATCTAGATAGACAAATTTGGCTTGTTTTCAGCAATCTGGTGGCAGGGAATATATCCGTTGCATGGCTTTCCGATTTCCCATCCAGGATTCTTGGATAGTTTGGTGACCACCCCTGTTGGAGCTGTAATAGTGACCATATTGGTTGGCTTATCACGAAAACTGGTGTTGAAAAGAAGTTAACAACTAGACTGTATCTAAATTATTTTCAACATACTGTGGTCCTAAATAGTAGTAGACCCTTTTAATTAACACTATTTATTGATCACACACCCTCCTCAGATACTACATTAAGTCCTACCTACAAGACTTCTTCAATACAAATTTAGGCTATTTTATGCCCTTCTGGTTTACCCTGGCTGTGTTTTCTAAATGTTTATATGGTACAGATGCATTTTATAGATTAGAGCTCTCCGTTTTTCAGTCTTAAATTTGAGACCATTGTAAAATGTAACTTTATGGCTTCCAGGACCCAAATCTGGATATTCATAAATCCTTAATTTTGAATTCCATTGAAGTCCTTGAGGATCTGACACTGTCCTCAATCTTCTTCCTCTTGCATACCCTACATTATCATGCATGGTTAAAGACATTTTGACGTGCTTCTTTAGTTTACTATTTCATAAATGACCCTTAGGACTTCTTTCAGACCCATCACGCCTCAGTCCTGTTATTTGATGTAGGGTGGATACTTGTATAAAAATGTTGTGAAGGCATGTTCTACTTTTTTCTTCTTTTATCATCTGAGAGACCATTGATCGCTCCACAACTATTTGCCCATCCCTTCCATTTCCTATCAAAGGTGGGGATTTTGGACTCTATGTTCAGAAATATAGATGTAGCAGATTTGAATTAGTCTTTTTAACCCCTTCCCGACATTTGCCGTACATGTACGTCATGGAAAGTAGTGACTTCCCGCATCTTGCCGTACATGTACGCCAAATGTTTGGGACCGGCTCAGAAGCTGAGCCGGTCCCATCATCACCGGATCTCAGCTGTATCTTACAGCTGACATCCGGCTGTAACGGCGGGGACCGAAATTAGCTTCGATCCCCGCCATTAACCCCTTAAGTGCAGCGCTCAAACGCGATCGCTGCACTTAAGGTGTTTGCAGCTCATCGGAACCCCAGTAATGAAATTGCCGGGGTTCCGGTGGCTGCAATGGCAACCGGAGGCCTAATACTGGCCTCCCGGTCTGCCTAGCACCGAAGCCGGTCAAGATCCGCCCGGCGGCGGAGCCTGATCGGCTTCCGTAGCTGTCGGCAAGATGGCGCCGGGTCAGGAGCTGATCCGGCGTCATCAGCGGTGGAAGTCAGCTGTACTGTACAGCTGACATCCACCTGTAACGGCAGGAACCGGAGCTAGCTCCGATCCCTGCCATTAACCCCTTCGATGCAGCAATCGAAAGCGATTGCTGCATCGTAGCGGTTACTAGCAGATCGCCAGCCCTGACAGGCAATCGGGACTGGCGACTGCTGTTATGGCAACAGGAGACACAATGGTCTCCTGCTCTGCCATTACGGAAGCCGATTTAGGCCCCGCCGGGAGGCGAAGCCTAATCGGCTTGCTGTCAGTGAATGACTGACAGATCTAATACATTGCACTACATAGGTAGTGCAATGTATTAGAAAAAAAAAAATCTGACCGTTGGAACTTCAAGTCCCCTAGTGGGACTTGAGAAAAAGTGTAAAAAAAGTATAAAAAAGTGTAAAAAAAAGTGCACAAAATAAAAGTTTGAAAACAATAAAAGTTTCAAGTATCAAATAAAACACAATCCCCCTTTTACTCTTATCAAGTCCTTTATTATTGAAAAATAATAATAAACCATATGTATTTGGTATCGCCACGACCGTAACGACCGGAGGTATCAAAATATTATATTATTTATTGCACGCGGTGAACAGCGTAAAAAAAACCGTAAAAAACGTTACCAGAGTTTCTGTTTTTTGGTCACTTTGCCCTACAAATATTAGAATAAAAAGTGATCAAAAAGTCGCACGTATCCAAAAATGGTACCTATAAAAACTATAGCTCGTCCCGCAAAAAACAAGCCCTCATACACCTCCGTCGACAAAAAAATTAAAAAGTTATGGTTCTCACAACTTGGCGACAGAAAAAATACATTCTTTTTACAAAAGTAATTTTATTGTGCAAAAAGTTGTAAAACATAAAAAGTTCTATAAATTAGGTATCGCCGGAATCGTACTGACCCGCAGAATAAAGTTAACATGTAATTTATAACGCATGGTGAACGCTGTATAAAAAAAACGAAAAAAAGCTGTGCCAGAATTGCGTTTTTTTGTTTACCTGGCATCCCAAAAAATAGGATAAAAGGTGATCAAAAAGTCGCATGTACCCCAAAATGGTACCAATAATGACTACAGCTCGTCCCGCAACAAACCAGCCCTCATACCACTACGTCTATGAAAAATAAAATTAGTTATGGCTCCAATAAGTCAGGAAATAAAAAAATATGCAGTTGTGCCCGAGGGGAACATTTCTTCTGTTTGAAGAGGCGATTTTTCAAGGACCTAAAATTAGGGAACCAGGAAAGGGAGGGCCCAAACATATCCGCTGGAAGCGACGGTGCCCGTATTATACCAGGACAACACTTCACAGCAAAATTTCCCAAACTACAAAGGCGCGGAATGTGGACCAAAAGGGGGATAAGAAATGACACCATTTATCAGTGCGACACCGGCCTGTGCGGAAAGGATTGCTTCACAGCGTAACACACATCTATGGATTATTTTATTGTTTTTTTTTACCCCGTTATTATACCACCTGACTATGCCCCTTATATACTCCGCCCGGCTTACATATGCCCTACATTATAAACGGAAACACCAGTAAGACTCCAAACAAAACTACTACCAAGCAAAATCCACGCTCCAAAAGCCAAATGGCGTTTCCTCCCATCTGAACCCTACAGCGTGCCCAAACAGCAGTTTCCTTCCACATATATGGCATCGTCATACCCGGGAGAACCCTTTTAGCAATTTTTGGGGTGTGTGTCTCCAGCGTCATAAGCTGGGCACGACATATTTGCCACTGAATGGCATATCTAGGGAAAAATATAAATGTTTAATTTGCACCATCCACAGCGCATTCATTTATGGAAAAGATCTGTGGGGTGAAAATGCTCACTACACCCCTTAATAAATGCCTTGAGGGGTGCAGTTTCCATAGTGGGGTCACTTTCCAGGGGTTTATTTTTATTATTTCACATCTGAGCCTCTGCAGTTGTGAACCAATACTTTGTAAATCGCCAAATTAGGCCTCAATTTTACATGGTACGCTTTCACTCCTGAGCCTGGTCGACTGTCCAGGCAAGAGATTAGGGCCACAAGTAGGGTGTTTCTAAAACCAGGAAACCCAGCATAATAATTAGAGAGCTGTCTCGTTATGGTGGCACAAGCTGGGCACCACATATTGTCCACATATCTGTGGAAAAAATCCCATTTTCACTCTGCAACATCGAGTTCACACTAATTTCTACAAAACACCTGCAGGGTTAACATGCTCACTACACCCGTAGGTAAAAGCATTGAGGGGTGTAGTTTCCAAAATGGGGTCACTTCTGGGGGGTTTCCACTGTTTTGGGCCCACAGGCGCCCAGAAACCAATCCAGAAACATCTGCACTCCAAATGGCGGTCCTTCCCTTCTGAGCCCTGCCGTGTGCCCAAACAGCAGTTTATGACCACATATGGGGTATTGCCGTACTCGGTAGAAATTGCTTTACAAATGTTGGGTTCTTTTTTTCCTTTATTTGTTGCGAAAATGAAAAAATTTGCGCTAAAGCTACGTCTTATTGAAGAAAAAGGATTGTTTTTATTTTCACTGCCCAATTCTAATAAATTCTATGAAACATCTGTGGGGTCAAAATGCTCACTACGCCCCTAGATGAATTCCTCAAGAGGTGTAGTTTCCTAAATGGAGTCCCTTTTTGGGCGTTTTCATTGTTTTTTCCCCTCAGGGGCTTTGCAAATGTGACATGGCCGCCGCAAACCATTCCTGCTCAATGTGATCTCCAAAAGCCAAATAGCGCTCTTTCCCTTCTAAGCCAAGCCGTGTCTCCAAACAGCCGTTTATTACCACATGTGGGGCATTGTTTTACTCGGGAGAAATTGCTTTACAAATTTTGTGGTGCTTTTTCTCCTTCAGTCCTTGTGGAAATGAGTAAAAATAAGCTAAACCTACATTTTCTTTGAAAAAATGTTGATTTTTATTTTCAGGGCCTACTTCCAATAATTTCTGCAAAAAACCTGTGGGGTCAAAGAGCTCACTATACCCCTAGATAATTTCCTCAATGGGTGTAGTCTCCAAAATGGGGTCACTTGTGGGGGGTTTCCACTGTTTTGTCTCCTCAGGGACTTCGTAAATGTGACCTGGCCTCCGCAAACCATTCCTGCTAAACTTGAGCTCCAAAAGCCAAATATCGCTCTTTCCCTTCTCAGCCCTGCCGTGTCTCCAAACAACCGTTTATTACCACATGTGGGGCATTGTTTTACTCGGGAGAGATTGGTTTACAACTTTTACGGTGCTTTTTCTCCTTCAGTCCTTGTGGAAATGAGAAAAAATTAGCTAAACCTACATTTTCTTTGAAAAAATTTAGATTGTCATTTTCAGGGACTATTTCCAATAATTTATGCAAAAAACCTGTTGGGTCAAAACGCTCACTATACCCCTAGATAATTTCCTCAATGGGCGTAGTTTCCGAAATGGGGTCACTTGTGGGGGGTTTCCACTGTTTTGTCCCCTCAGGGGCTTTGTAAATGTGACATGGCCTCCACAAACCATTCCTGCTAAACTTGAGCTCCAAAAGCCAAATAGCGCTCTTTCCCTTCTCAGCCTCGCCGTGTCTCCAAACAACCGGTTATTACCACATGTGGGGTATTGTTTTACTTGGGAGAAATTGCTTTACAAATTTTACGGTGCTTTTTCTCCTTTAATCTTTGTGAAAATGAGAAAAAAAATCGCTAAACCTACATTTTCTTTGAAGAAATGTTGATTTTAATTTTCACGGCCTACTTCTAATAATTTCTGTAAAAAAGCTGTGCGGTCAAAATGCTCACTGTACCCCTAGATAATTTCCTTGAGGTGTGTAGTTTCCCAGATGGGGTCACTTTTGGGGGATTTTGACTGTTTTGGCACCGCAAGAGCCCTTCAAACCTGACATGGTGCCTAAAATTTATTCTAACAAAAATAAGGCCCCAAAATCCACCAGGTGCTCCTTTGCTTCTGAGGCCGGTGCTTCATTCCAGTAGCACGCTACGGCCACATGTGGGATATTTCCTAAAACTGCAGAAACTGGGCAACAAATATTGAGTTGCATTTCTCTGGTAAAACCTTCTGTGTTATAAAAAAAATTGTACTAAAAATTTATTTCTGCAAAAAAATATGAAATTTGTAAAATTCACCTCTACATTGCTTTAATTCCTGTGACATGTGTAAAGGGTTAAGACATTTTCTAAATGCTGTTTTGAATACTTTGAGGGGTGAAGTTTTTAAAATGGGGTGACTTTTTGGGGGTTTCTAATATATAAGGCCCTCAAAGCCACTTCACAACTGAACTGGCCCCTGTAAAAATGGCCTTTTGAAATTTTCTTGAAAATGTGAGAAATTGCTGCTAAAGTTCTAAGCCTTGTGAGGTCATAGAAAAATAAAAGGATGTTCAAAAAACGATGCCAATCTAAAGTAGACATATGTGTGATGTTAATTAGAAACAATTTTGGGTGGTATAACTGCCTGTCTTACAAGCAGATACATTTAAATTGAGAAAAATGCTAATTTTTGCAATTTTTCGCTACATTTTGGTGTTTTTCACAATTAAATACTGAACATATCGAGCAAATTTTGCCAGTAACATAAAGTCCAATGTGTCACGAGAAAACAATCTCAGAATCGCTTGGATAGGTGAAAGCATTCCGGAGTTATTACCACATAAAGTGACACATGTCAGATTTGAAAAATGAGGCTCGGTCAGGAAGGTCAAAAGTGGCTAAAGAGGGAAGGGGTTAAATATTTGCACTACCTACTGTGTAAAGTAAAAAATATATTTTGATATCACGGGTTGTATCGCCAATCTCTGTTCTGTTCCATCCACAAAGAAACTAAATGGGGGGGGGGGCTCTACCTTTTCTACCTATACACCTTTGCGTTCAGAGCCGTATAAAAAAATATCTGAACAGCCAAACAAACAAAAATGATGGACTTTATTACAAAAAGGCAAATTTTTTCTATCCTATCTATCTATCTATCTATCTATCTATCTATTTGGGATCATAGTGTCCGTGGCTCCTGAGATAAGGTATATACATAAAGATAATGATCCCACAAAGAGATCCTGGGCTTCCAACCATAAGGTTACTCTGCACTAATTTGTAATGGAGGACACCACTCCATGACATTATATTTTTGGGTCTACAGTGTGATAATATTGCATATTATGGTGCACTTCTTCATGTTTTGCTTTTTCTCTATTCAGCTGGTTCATCATATACCAGAGGCAAGCCTCAATTATCAGAAAGTCCCACCAGGCTCAGCTGAGTTGAAAGACTTTGATCAAAATATGAATGACAACCGCGATGAAGATCCCATAAAGAGAAGGGCTAGAAACAGAGAAGAGGTCGGCATGCAATGTTCTTTGTGGAGTTTTTTTTGTTAATTTAATCTATTTTTCTCCTACTTTGTATCTTCTAGCATAAAAGGAAAAAAAAAATATATCCTTAAATGAAAAGTTTCACTGTTTCTTAAGAACCCCCCCCCCCCCCATTATCTGTGTGCGGTGATCCGTTCCACAGCACCCAGTCATTTGGCAGATATGCCTTTGTGTTCTGGAACAGACCACTGCACACAGACAAAGGGGGATTCCGAATTAAAAGAAAAACAATCAATTATATTACAAACAAACTATTTCATTGCTCGGTTTAATCAAACTAGCCTGATAAAAAAAATATATATATATATATATATATATATATATATATATATATATATATATATATATGTATGTGTGTGTGTGTAACTATGTGCCATTTCTGTTATGATTATTAGAACAATCTTTCTTTAATTTGTATATGTAAAGTGTCGGCATAAAGCATGGGCCTCCTTAAATTGAAATCAATGTATGGAAGGCGTTTTTAAGCTGAGAAACCTTTCTGCTTCCTCCTCTTTAAGCTTCAGATTTTTCACATGCCCCTTTCTGAGTGCCCCCATAAAAGAGCAAGCCATACTGCTTCCATAACAGTAACACCCCCCCTAATGAAAACCTACAGTCCCCCTTAAGAGACCTCAACGCCTGAATTGTGCCAGCTGCAGTGAGCCATAAATGTCACCATCCAAAAATTTTTGCATGAGTGCCAGCCTCTATCCCCACTAATGCCATTAACAGTGACCCCATAAGTGCCAGCCACAGTACTTATATGACGGTCAGTTACACTTCCCTTTTAGTGCCAACTGAACAGGAACAGCCTCATGCTACTTTTTTCTAGGTTCCCGCGTGTGTTAATTCTCAAAGATCATTGGCTGAATTGAAGAAAGTAGTAAATGGAACCGGTCACCAGCATTTCACCTACTGAACTCTCCTCACCCCTCGCTGGCCGCTGCTATCAAAAGTTCATTGGTGTTATCCGCTCTCCTAAACTCTTGCTCCGACCGTAAATAACGGTCTGCAATCCTATTGTGCCTTTTATGGTAATAATCCGGCAGTCTCATTAGTTTCTCTTCTTATGCCCGCCCACCGCCAAAAACTAACCTGCCCTGAATGCCGAAATCTCGCCTGAGAGAGCGCACATGCACCTGTCATGTATGGTCCTGCACCCTTCCCTGCTTCGTCCGGGCCTTATATCTAGTTGCTCCACTGTGGTGTCCTGTTGTGCGCACATACCAGAACAGGATATATCGATGCGTACGCGCAGTATTTCGTATGTGCTGGGGGGAGACGAGGAGCTGTCAATCAAAAGTAATGACTAAATACTAAAGGTACAGAGCCGACTTAGAAGATAATTAATTATAGGTTACATAACCATGATTTTTCACCCAATGCCACCAGGTATTACTGGTTTAATTGGTGAAATGCTGGTGACCGGTTCGCTTTAAGTGCCCTTATCTGCGGACAGCTTCCCCCTATCATATCTGACCGTACGCATTAGATAAAATCCTTCGGAATCCAGTAAATTCGGTGGGATCGGCCGACTATCTAGTGAGTATTGATTGTGGCCTTCCAATTCTCTCCATTGGCAGATGTATGAGGAAGATGGATCAGTCATGTTTTAACATATCCAATACTTTGGTTCACGCAGGAAACCAATCTGGCAGCGGCTTATTACGTTCTTGGTGCGCATGTGTGATTGTGGGGGAGTCTAGTGAAATAGCTGTCGGCCTAGTGATCATTCAGCAGACCGCTATCTTGTGTGTATGCCCGGCTTAAGACTGGGTCTTTAGATATTTGATATCCGTATATATCCATGAGAAGTCAGGAGTATAGCCGTAGGATATTGTCAAAAAATATTATGCAGTGATGTCCCCTTATTAAATGACCAAACCTCCTCTTTTCTTGTATATTGCAGGTGATATTTGACAACCTCATGTTGAATCCTGTATCACAACTGTCGCATACAATATGTGCCAATACTGAAATACTCACTGAAAAAATGAAGTAGGTTAATTATTTTTTCATCAATACCATATATACAGTGTATTTTTGGATTTTCATTGTTTATTCAACATTACACCCAAAATGTTGTATTTTTTTTCAGAGTTCTATTTTTGAATAAGGAAAAAAGTTGGGAAGAAATAGAGACAAGAATTAACTCTGAAAATGAAGTGCCAATACTTAAAACGTCTAACAAGGTTAGTATTTATTTTCTTAAAGGGTCTATCCAGTTTAGAAAATCCATTGTCATTTAAGCTGTGTTCTCAGCTAATGGGTGGGGGTCCCCTGTTCAGGATCCTCATCTCTTCGTTTAGAGTGGAGAGTGGTTGCTAAGAGCGTCTCTCGCTCTGGAGGACCTGTCCTGTCCTGCACTACAGAGACAAGCTCATGATCTTAACTGTATGCTCTTTATTTATTATTTCAACTCTTATCTTAGGCTTATATCACACTGAGATTTTTGCAGGCGGAAAAATCTGCCTCAAAATTCCTTCAGGAGTTTTGGGGCAGATTTTGACCTCTCAGCAGAAAACGTTGTCGCGTTTCTCCCACGAGGGTTTCTTTCTGCTTCCGATTTTGAGCGTCCTTAGGCGCAGTTCCCGACGCATTTCCATGTGAAAAACAGCGCCAAAATACTCAGTGTGAACTAGGCCTAAAAGGTTGTTTTTTTTAGGTTTTATGTAAATAAAGCTTAGAGGGTTGTTTTCATCACAGAAAGGCATTTAGCAAGGGTATGCCATTACATACTGATCAGTGGGGGTCCGACTGCTGGAACTCCCACAGATCTTAAGAATAAGGCTGGGTTCACACGAGCATGTTACGTCCGTAATGGACGGAACGTATTTCGGCCGCAAGTCCCGGACCGAACATACTGCAGGGAGCCGGGCTCCTATTATCATAGTTATGTACGATGCTAGGAGTCCCTGCCTCGCTGCAGGACAACTGTCCCGTACTGTAATCATGTTTTCAGTACGGGACAGTAGTTCCACGGAGAGGCAGGGACTCCTAGCATCGTACATAACTATGATGCTAGGAGCCCGGCTCCCTGCAGTGTGTTCGGTCCGGGACTTGCAGCCGAAATACATTCCGTCCATTACGGACCGAACATGCTCGTGTGAATCCAGCCTAAAAAGAATGAAGAAGCTGCAGTTCTGTGCAGGGAACTACAACACCGCTCCTTTAAAATAAATAGGGCTTTGTCATTCTCCGGATCGGTGGAGGTCTCGATAGTTGGACCCCCACTGATCAAAAAGTGCTCACCATTTTTAAAATCTGATTGCTGTCAGTGAAATTAATGCATTCTTCTTTGCATTCAGAGGCCAAAAATTAGTGTTGATGAAGTCCTGCTGACACAAGTGTACCACTCTTTAAGGGGAGTTCACACTGATTTTTTTTTGCCGCTGTACTTTACACTGAAACCGCGCCAAAACACGATTTTAATGGGAGGCAGAAGTGGGGAAAAAGTGTCATGTCCTTTCTTCAGGCGTTTCTCAAATCAATGGGAGGCAGAGAAAGCATTTTTCGCTGCGTTTTTTGCCCGTGGTGCTCAATGGCTGTGGCCGAAAAATTCTGTGAAAAACGGGGCAAAAGACGCAGCAAGTGTTCTGCCAGCAGGTGAAATTCTGCCTCAAAATTCTTGAAGGAATTTTGAGGCAGATTTTTCCGCCTGCAAAAAAACTCTGTGTGAACTAGGCCTTACAAGAAACAAGCCATGCACCTGTGTCAACTGGACATGATCAAGACAGGTTTTCTGGCAGCAAGCTGAGATACACACTGCCACAGCTATAGGATGAAAACCAATCCAGACAATTGGAAAATTTGCAGGAACAAAAAAGATTTCCTAGGCAGGTGTCATGCGTTTTTTGTTTTTTTCAGCCAGAAGAGCAGATCCATATAGATAATTATCAGTCTTTCCTTTTAGATCCACTCCTGGTTCGGGCTAGAGAGAACTGCATCAAAAACAGCATGGTGTATCCAGCGTAAATCCTCTGCCATCTGTGTAGTGAGGGGGTATAAAGGAAACGTGTTTGTATGTGATTTGTGCAACTTTCTAAATACTTTTTATTAAATGATTTTACTTTTTGAGATACAGCTGCTTTGTATCCTGTATATGGAGCAGCTGTATCCAGTGATGGAACCTGTATCCGTCAGGTCAGCGGCACTGACGGGTTCAGTGACAGCGGGTCCTGCGTGTCAGAGCTGTTATCGATCACACCTAAGTTATGAACTTAGATGTGATCGATTACAGCTCAGTCCCGCGTGTCCGAGACACTCAGAACCCACTGTCACTGAACCGGTTAGTGCCGCTGACCTGACGGATACAGGTTCCAGCACTAGATACAGCTACTCCATATACAGGATACAAAGCAGCTGTATCTCAAAAAGTAAAAATAATTTTTAATAAAAAGTTATTAGAAAGTTGTATAAAACACAGACAGACATTTTTTTTATTGTATTTTGTACAAAGCCTTTAACTATTACATGACCGCTTCAGTCCATAAGACTGCATGCATGTATTCATTTGCACTGCAGCTGTAACTCAATAGTCAAATCAATCAGTAGAACTACAAAAAAAAAGTCTCCGTTTAGCCCTGGCCTTAGTGTTTCAATATCTTATGAAATATGTCGCTTAGTTCATTTTATGTTTTGTCCTTAAGGAAATCAGTTCTATTTTGAAAGTGCTGCGAAGAGTTCAGAAACAACTGGAAGGTATGTGCTGTTTACACTACTATACTTGACAATAAAGTACTATTCTAGTAATATAGTAATAATAGTACTAAGTACTATCTTATTCTTATGAATACTGTATTTATAATATGGCTAAATACTATGTATTATTTGCATACATTCACAGAAGTTAAACTCCTTGTCCTAGTAATATAAGTACTCCCTAAATAGTGTGGAAACCCAGAGGAACATCCATGTGAAAAAAGAACTAAATGAATATCTGACATGTTTTTAGTCTTTGCAGAGCGATTTTAAAGGGGACCTGTCATGTGAAACATGCTGTCAGATCTGCAAGCAGCATGTTGTGCAGTAGGAGCCAAGCAGATTGACATATAGTTTTATGGAGAAATATTCAGTAGAAGGTATTTTAGTCATTTAAATCCCTGCTTTATCTGAGTGAGAGTCCAGTGGGCGGTCCTACTGATACGGGGAAGGCTCGTCATCATTGAGTAACTTCACCCCTGGACTCCTAAACTCACATTGAGCAGGGATTTTTAATGCACCCAGCATCGGACTGGGATTCCTTGGGCCCACCAGAGGATATGATTTTGAAGGCCCACCCTCCATCTATATAGAACATGTCTACTTTTCATTTCATCATAGTCCTTGTTGTTATCATTGTACACACAGGACATATCCTCAATAAGGTCTAATAAGTAGTTTGAGTTTGTCAACTCCTGAGAAATAGACCCTAGTGGCAAGTGATTGCTTCAGTCACCTCCAAATGGGGTTGTCATCTGCTGGACCTTTAAGGCCCATTATTATGTAGGAGCCTGGGCCCTTCGGAGGATTCTCTGGGGGGCCAGTCCGACCCTGAATGCACCTCATTAATTTTTATGGCAAGCCTAGCGTTACTTGCTGCCCTATTCTTGCAATCAAAAGCTATGGAAGCCCTGAAGGAACCCCTGATGGGGCTGCCAAATACAGGTGTGAACTCAACCTAACTTTTACAGGTATCTATTATACTTTGTTGGTGTTTGATTGTTGCTAGGTCACTACTAATTGAATGTTGAAAATAATTAAGGTCTTAACAACAGTGTTTTTGTCCTCCCACAGTTATAAATGTAATAATCGACCCGGCCGGACACATGGAAGTCATCCCTACTAACAAGAAAACCTCTCCTGTTATTCAAACATCAACACCTCAAGTTAGGACTAATAACTCCGTTTCAAAAATAGAGTCGCGTCAGCCGGTTCGCGCAAGAAACTACATGCATAAGTCCAGCTCGGGCTCTTCGAGATCACCAGAATCCAGCTTTGGTAGAGATGAGGACGATGCCTATATCGTTTGATGATTTTGTTTTTTATATTATTCTTATTTAATTTTTTTTGTCATTTACATTTTTTAGTTATTTTTTTTTAAATTGTAACTGTTTGTGGCTTCTGGTATGGTGTTTTAAGTACTTGTGCTTGTCTGCAGGACTCGCTGTTCTCACATATGCACAAAGTCTGTGTTTTGCAAATGAATGTTAAGTTTACTCGAATACTAGCACTGTTTACCAGCACATGCACCACACAGAAGCAAACTTACTTGAATTTTTTTTTTTTTAAATAGAATTTGACTTTACGTAAAAAACAAACAAAATGTGCCATAGATTCAAGACCTGCATATTGTAAATTTTTCATGCTCATAGGTCTGACTCGTATATATTTATTGTATCTAGATTGCACTTAACTAGGAAAACATTTCTGTAATTATGTTCTCTGAAAATGTAAAAATAATAATAGAGGTAGGTAAAACTAGTACAAAGAAATTTCATTGAATTTTTTAGTTTCAGCAAAAAACAAAGAAACTGGTATATAACAATAAATACATTCAAAACAAGTTTGGGATCATGCATCAAAACTGTCTCATAGAAAGAAAAATGAAAAAACAGGAAAAATTTCCTTGCAGACATTTAATCCTTTTTGTTTTCTGAACTGCATTTGATAGAAAAAGCGGCCTTTTTGCTTTTATTTGCCCGACTGTTTTTATATGTGACTACCACTGTGTTTCTAAGGCTCTGTTCACATCTGTGTTGGGGTCCCGTTCTGACGTTCCATCGGAGATTTCCGTCAGAACGGGACCCTGAACAGACACAAATTGACATTGATTTCAATGGTGATGGATCCGGTGCCCATGGTTTCTGTTTGTCTCTGTTGTGCACCGGACCAGTCGACTATGCTATTGCTTCTGGCAAAATGACGGGTCCAGTGCACTACAGAGTCAAATGTAAACCATGGGCACCGGATCCGTCACCATTGAAATCAATGGTGATGGAAACGTTTCCTCTGGTTTCCGTTTGTGTATGTTCAGGGTCCCGATCCGACGGAACGTCAGAACGAGACCCCAACACAGATGTGAACCGAGCGTAAAACAAACAAAATAACGCTTGAGGCCCAAAATGTTGTTCCAGTATTTTTTACTTATTTTATTTTATTTTTTTGTCTGTTTCTGAGAGTGGTTTTTCGATACATTTAAGACATTCCCATTGCAGTAATTGTACATTTGTATATTGTCTGTCATTTAATTAATCACAAGCACTCTAACAGGTCCTGTGACTTTTTAAATGGGTTATCTAGTTTGGAAAAGCCATTTTAATATAACCTGTTAGGGAATTCTGAAGTAATATAGTGGGGTTCTCTGTTCAAGACTCTCATCTGTGGGGAGCGGTTACAAAGAGTGTCTCTCGGTCTGGAGGACCTGTCCTGTCCTGCATTACAAAGACAAGCCATTGATTTGAATTGGCACTGTGTAATGCTTAATTTTCCCTGTGGTGGCGCTGCAGGGAAAGTGAACACTTACTACCAGGTTTCCCCACAGATTATAGATCATTGCTGGGGTTCCCAGCAGGGGGACACTTTGTGATCAGCTTATTGTCAAGTGATCCTTTTAAGGCTGGATTCACACGAGCACCTTACGTCCGTAATGGACGGAACGTATTTCGGCTGCAAGTCCCGGACCGAACACAGTGCAGGGAGCCGGGCTCCTAGCATCATAGTTATGTACGACGCTAAGAGTCCCTGCCTCGCTGCCGGACAACTGTCCCGTACTGTAATCATGTTTTCAGTACGGGACAGTTGTCCGGCAGCGAGGCAGGGACTGCTAGCATCGTACATAACTATGATGCTAGGAGCCCGGCTCCCTGCAGTGTGTTCGGTCCGGGACTTGCGGCCGAAATACGTTCCATCCATTACGGACGTAATGTGCTCGTGTGAATCCAGTCTCACAATTTGAGATTGTCCAAGGTGGAGAACCCCTTTTAAATTTTCCAGCTAAGATCTGTTTTCATCATTTGGAACACCAGAAATTAAATATTTGGTCAATGACAACACTTTTTATTTGTTTTCCGTTCTTAAAACCACTGGTATCTCTTCCTTAATTTTTTTTCGATTTTTAGTATTAGAACTGTAGAGAACTGCTATCCAGTTAAAAAAAATTCCATCATCTTGGTCCGCAAGAACAGAGTTTTAAACATTCCCACAATGAGGTAATGAAGAACGACTCCTAGGTTTGGAGAAACTGGTTTTAATAATATAATTCAAGAAATCATCTTCTATTAGGTTTGTAAAATATAAATACTAAAAAAATTTAAAATATTTGCCTCTATTTATAGATTATTGAAAAGAAAAAATACTCAAAGGGCAGTGGATATATATAATTGGAGTAGATCATTTTGATCTATTAGTACATAAATCCTTGAATGCAAAATTAGTAGACGTGAAAAATTACACTTATTGAAAGAAAAAAAAGAAAAGTCATAACTTAAAGGGGTTGTCTCGATTAGACAACTTCTGTCCATATACCCTAATAAGGCATATGGATGTCATAGAGGGGGTTCCCTACTTGGGATCCCCCTCCTAAGAGCAAGAGTCGAAAACCGCGTTAAGTAAGAGGGGCTTACGCTCTGTTTAAATTGGACTGCCCATGTATGACATGGTCAGCCATCCATTATAATGACCAGCATGTAATACTAGGGTGGCCACAAGGGAAATGCAAGTCTGAACAAAAATTTGATCAGAGCTGATCACTGGGGGTGCCATAACCCTGACCTGCCGCGATCAGCTGATCGTCGGGGTGATTGTCTTTTGAGAATCCATATTTGAGTATAGAAGAACCCCTTCATTTTTGTCTTAGTACATATATTTAATAGTTCAATTTATCAGATTGTGGAACCAAGTGAAGGTTCTATGTAACTTTAATATAATTTAGTAAAAGTAGAATATTTTTCTAACATATTAAGCAGGGTCATAGAAAATCTTGTAAAAATTACTATAATGTCTTTCATGTAAGACCATGTAATTTATCTCCTCCATGCTGGAAAACTCAAACTATTGCTGAAGTGCTTGGCCATTAAAAAATATTTTTCAACTTTTTTTTTTTTTAATTATTATTGTTTTTTTCATTACCTGCTGCTTTTTGAGGGGATGGGGAAATCTCCTTTTGGTCATACTTAATGTAAAATGTATGTTTTTTTTTTTCTTATTGTTAATGTGGTGCGTTAGTGTTTGAATTATGAGCACAAATCTATGATTTTTCTTGTTTCTTTTCTGTATATTTTGTATTTATTTTGCACATAGCTGTAAAAAATGATATCTTTAATTTAAGTTAAAAATTAAAATCAAGATTGTCTAGAATTAATCTGATTACTTTAAACATTTACTTGATTTTTGTTTATTTTTTATTCAAAAATAAACCTAATTTCATGGTTCAGATAGCAGATATTTCTCTATATAGCTGATAATATATTTGCATTTAGTCACAGGTTGCAAGAATTCTCATATGTACAGTACACAAAGATTCTGTAAAACGCAGCAACCAATCAAAAGTTTGCTATCGTTTAAATTATTCTAAAATAATTAAGACCCCCTTTACACTGGGCGATTATCGGGCAGATAATGCTCGTTGCTGATAATTGCTCTCTCTAAACAGGGCAGCGATCAGCAAATGATCATCTGCTGATCGCAACGTTTAAAAAAAGTACAGTAGTATTGTTGTCCGCAGCACATCTTCCGGTGTAAACAGGGAGATGCGCTGCCGACATGATGATAATGTATGGGGAGGAGCGATCAGAGTAACGACCGCTCGTCCCCATCCACAACTCCGCGTGACAGGAGCAATCGAGCGCTGATCAACAATGTCTCGTTGATCGGCGCTCACTGCGCCGGCTGATTGTCGGCCGGTGTAAAAGGCCCTTTGGACAAGCTGATTGGTTGCCATGTGTTACAGCACTTTCCATCACATTATCCCACTCAAAACATAAAACTGATAGTGTGTTATGCCTGGTACAGCTTCTAAGGGGGTGGTGCATGACAAAGGAAATCAGATAGAATTTTTGTCATGCTCCGCCCCATCAGGCCCTGCATTAGGCATAACACAATGTACTAGCTTTCCATGGAGTGTTCCTTAAACTGCAGTCGCAGTAGAGTTTTTTTTTAAGATTTGAGTGAAGTTAGGCTATAGGGTCAGATCATTATTTTGTCTACATACGTTCTTTGACTGCTTAGCATTTTTTTTTTCAAAAATGAAGGCAAGTAAGCCCTAGTGGAATTGCCCATAGCAACCAACCAATATTCATCTTCAAAGATGCACTAAAAGAACATTTTTTAAGTAACTGGAATATTCAGTACTGATTTGTATTATGAATGTGATTTTGCTTTTGTTTTTCATTGTGTACATGACTGTAGAGAGCACTATAACAAGCCATGATGAACTCCCCATTAATTATGCCCACCTAAATTGGCAATTACGACTAGCATCATATGCCCAGCTTATGTTGATTTCCGGTAGCGCACTACTCAATTAGACCTAACAGGTAAACCACCAGGTACAGGTACAGGACTGTCTAGTAATGTATCATATGGTTTATTTTTGGTTTTGTTTTTTTGCATATAAAGGTTCGAAAAGAACAAAAAACCTGCATAAAAACATTAGGTGGGCCGGAAACTAAACTACAGGACATCCAAAATAAGCCAAACCTACTTAGCAGTAGTAGTAACAATATGGGTAGCAATATGGGTTGAGGCCATCTGACCCTCTACCCTAGTCAATAGCAGATTAGGCCTCCCATGAACTTTTTGTTTGCCCTTCCCATGCTATCATGCAGCACCAAACATATGCTGTGCCCACAATACGCCGTTGTAAACCTGTAAGATTTGTCCTCATGGCTCCTTGAGACTGATATTTGCCAAAGTATGATCGGCAATAAACTTCTAGATAAGTTTAAAAAAATTCCTTTTTCATCTCCAAACAAAATACAAAAACATTAACAGTATTCAAATCAAACGTTGATTATTTTTAGTCAAGTGCCATGCATCTACTGCCACTCATGTTGATATATACTAACTAGAGTGTAATTTAAATATTCCCCTTGCCCTTTTCTTTCATATCTTTAGAACCATGGTTGAGTTGTGCGTCTCCGATTTAACTCAAAAGTGTAATTGCTGTGCATTGTGTTTATTCAGTGGGGCTGAGCCAAAGACAAAATCACAAGATTGTATTTTAAGCTTCACTAATTCTCAGCTATGAACCAGCAACGACGTGCTTTATTTATCCGCTTTTAGAATATGAAGCCAAGTTCTATATTAGAAGTGCAGCCATCAAATACAGATTGAGGACTTTTTTTTTTTTTTTGATAAGCGGTTTTAGTAATGATGCTGCTAAACACTGTGGCGCTAGTGACCTCCGTAATGTTTGTAGCACCATTTATCCCATTTCTCAGAGAGGTCTCCTCTAGATCTTTGTCAGGGCTATTCAACTAGTATCCCTTGACCATACCATTTGTCTTTTGTATTAAATATGTTTAATAGTCCACAACCACATGGTTGGGATAGATCCCCCCTTGCGTCCACTTGGAATATAATTTTTTATTGTAGTACAGTCTTCACCAAAGGTCACTAGAGATTATTTAATAAGTACTAAAGCAGTCACCTACTACAGTTTAGGAGACTGTAATTTGGGCATTCTATATTTTCTGGACCGAGGGGCTAAAAGTTGACAAACTCTACCGATGCCATTCTGTGATTTCTACAATGGTTGTCACTTGTCTGCACAAACAAAGTCTGTGGAAACTGGGGCTCCTACCTGGGCAGAAGACCAGTACAGGCTAGGTGATGTATGATTTAGACCGAAAGGGGTAATTTCTTGCCCATTGGGTCTTAAAAATCCCCCCTTAGGGCTCATATGGCACACAAACCCGGTAAAGTGGCACTGGGTCCGGACCTATAAGCACTCTATAAGGCACCATATTCTTCCTTAGAAGCACCATTTCTAGGAGGGGAATACCACTATATTATGGTAACAAAAAGCCTCCATGAGCCTACGGATAAAATCGGAGGCAAAGTGTAGGCCCATATAATTCTGTGGGCCCCACATTATGCACCTGTACAATACAGATTGGTAATATTATCATGTGCATGAACCTTATCGCTGTAATAATACAAGGATGCAAATTTTCCTGGAAATTTTCACTGCAGTAAACCTCTAGAATTGTAATATTCAGTGAATTGACAACCGGCTAGATTAGAAAAAGTAAAAAAAAATTGGCTTCCTCCATATGATGTAGTTCATTGATGCACTTTAGAGGTTATGGTACGATAAGTTAATGTTACTTTCATTGTATTCCCTGAGGAAAATCTCATCTTATATCGCTGCATTGTGTCCGTTTTAGTCCGTTCTTCAGTCCTTACGATTATCTGTACAAGTCTTTTGTTTTTTGTTCAGTTTTCTGCTTTCATTTTATTTTCTATTCTTTCAATGCTTGCACTAATTATAAAATGCAGAATTTGTAATTTTAGATGACTTTTTTTTTTTTTTTTTTTCCTACTATTTTTTTCTTTTTGGATAGTTTTTGACACTTTAGGATTCATTCTCATCCTGGGTACTTGAATATCAGATAAAGGGTAATGTAAAAAAATTATTTAAAAAAAATGGAATGGTTTGAATAAATACTTCAAAAATATTCTATGAGAATGTGGTATTTTTGTTATTGCACAACAGTGTTTTATGTAAATGAATAAATGTTTATGCTCATAATGCATGGGAGACCATTCTGCTAATGCTTTCCGGAACGCTGTATATTGCCTTTTACAGAATACGAAACCTGTTGTTCTAATGGTATTGTGTCAAATCTAGGGAAAAAAACTTTTTAAATAGATTTAGATGTGGCCCATACTGAAAATATTGTGCCTCTGTACACACTTCAGTTGAGAGGGCTTGCGATGCTATGCATTGCAACATCATATGGTTGTATTGTCTTGCTGCTGTATTTAGTTTCTGAACTATTCACAAGGTCATTCCATTTGCATGGAACACAAAGGCAACCTGCCTGTAAATTTAAAAAATAAAATAAAATCAATAAAAATCTGTAAAACTTGAATTTTTTTTTCCACCCACAGTAGCTAAAATACATTTGACGAATAAAAATGTCATAAATTCAAACCTTGCTTTATCTTGATTGGTAATTTATTCGCAATTTACGTGTATACTATGTTCAAAAGTGGTAATGTTTTGTTTTTGAGACAAAATAGATGACTATTTTATCTAATTTTCCATAAAATATGTAATAAATCATTCTTTTTCATGCAATATTGTATTTATTCGCTTTTGTTTCTACTCCTACAAATTGTAATGTGCGCCACAAAACCCCAAAAACGAATAGTAAGAGCCTATTCACATGGAGTCCCTATGGCTTTGCATTACGGACACATAGGCCCCCTGTTTGCTGCCGTATAGTGCCTCCATAGGGTACCATATTCTCCGCTAGTATTATCTCCATACAACAGAATGTGATGGAAGATGACACGATCTTTATCCACGATCACTGATTCATATGAAAAAAACCTACATGTGCCTCTGCATGAAATCGGAGATACAGTATGGTCCTATAGCAAGGTACAACAATAACCTGTAATACAACCGTGTGCATGAGACCTTGGTCACAATTTAATTACAAACACAAATTTTTGCCACTGCACCATATAAAGGTGATTGACAGAAGCTACGTCTGCGCCATCAACCGCATTAACAGCCAGCCTCCTTGCGGGAAAGACTGATTGGAGAAAACTTCAATCCCATCTGTTTAACTTCTAAGATGCCACGGCATCTAAGTGATGTAACAGGGGGAGAGGGCAAACTTTACCCTCCAATCGCCAGGGGCCTATAAAAGGCTCCTGAGACTGTCATATACAGTTGCCTATTACATACCTCCCAACTTTCAAAAATCACAGAGGGGCATTTTTTTTCCTTTTAAGCCACACCTGTAACCCTGCCCAGTCCCCGTCCATATACACCCGGTTCAGCCCACGCAGTATCCTGCTCTCATAGTGCCGCCCCATAGAACCCCACACACAGTATAATGCCCCTATAGTGCCTCCCACAACGTATAATGCCAAATAGCTGAACCCATACATAATGCCCCCATAGCTGCCCACACACAGTATAATGCCCCCATAGCTGCCCCATACATTATGATGCCCACACAAATTCCCCCATACAATATAATACCCCATAGCTGCCCACATACAGCATAAGGACCCATAGCTTCCTCATACAGTATAATGCCCCCATAGCTACCCCCATATAAAATAATACCCCATAGCTGTCTCATATAATAGAATACCCCCATAGCTGCCCCATTCCGTATAATGCCCACACAATTTCCCCCATACAGTATAGTGCTCCTATAGCTGCCCCATACAGTATAATGCCCCCATAGCTGCCACCATACAGTATAATGCCCCCATAGCTGCCCCATACAGTATATTGCCCCCATAGCTGCCACCATACAGTATAATGCCCCCATAGCTGCCACCATACAGTATATTGCCCCCATAGCTGCCACCATACAGTATAATGCCCCCATAGCTGCCACAATACAGTATAATGGGGGGCAACTATGGTTTTCAACAAAATTTGCAACTATAGTGTAAACCTGTTGATATATTATTCCAATTATTTTCTATAGAAATTGTTCATTAGAACTGTGGTAAATATCGTATGTATACGGTTTCACAAAAACGCTGGGGGAGATTTATCAAAACTGGTGTAAAGGAAAACTGGAGTTACAATAGTTGCCCATAGCAACCAATCCTATTCCGCCATTTCATTTTTCAAAGGCCCTTTGAAAGTGATATGATTGGCTGCTATGGGCAACTACTGTAACTCCACTTTTCATTTACACCAATTTTGATAAATCTCCCGCAGCGTTTCTAGGAAAAACGCAGTGGTTTTTTTGCAACATTTTTTCTGGCGGTTTACCCCATTTTTTCCTCAAAAAACAGTGAGGATAGAGGTCAGTTGTAACCCGCTAGGGAAATTCTAAATGCACCTCAAACAATACTTTTTTATTTGTGGCGTTTTTCAGCACTTTTGGTGCATTTTTCGGGTTCTTGGCATTTTGTTTCAAAATGCAGCTTGCTTTAAGTTTGGTGTTTTTTTTTTTATCAGGCATTTTCTCATAGACTGCTCTCTATAGGACTTAAAAAGCACCAAAAAAAAAAAAAAGCATCGTAAAAATTGAATTAAAAAAAGTATATCCTATCCTATCTATCGTCATCTATAAGATGAGTATTTGATTGCTTTTGCCTAGCAGATGACTATACACCGCAGGTTTTCCTAATGATCTAGTAGATCACCGTTGCTGTTGTGAGGTCTGCAGTCGCCTATAGATACAGTCCGTGACTCGTGTTATTCATGTAGACTTGACTATGACTGCTGCAGCTGTAAGTACTTCATAATCATTATTTAGCAATGGATCACACGTATGCCCCTTGTGCAGACACACACTGCGTTGCATCCAATCAAATCAGTGCTTTCGTTTTCTGACCTGTGCTGGAAAAATGAGAGCTGGAATCTGATTGGTTGCTATGAGCAACCCCTTCATTTTATGGCTGAGCTGGATTTCACACACATACTTGTATAGCTTAGGCCTCGTTCACATATAATTTAACTGCAGCGCCATAGCAGTGAAAACATTCATGCGGTTTTAGAAAACACGCAATAAAAGAAACATTTAATATAATGTCTATGGTGCATGTAAGTCAGAAGTGCGCTACGATATGCTTATGTATTTAACATATACTATACATATACTATAGAAGTCAGTGAGGGTCCAGTTGAGACTGTTACCTCTGCACCCCGTATAGCTACGTCTCTGTGGCCGTATATTAATATCGCATGCATTTTTGTGGGCGGAGCAGATCTCTTAATTAGATGCATAAAAAATGGAAATGGCATACTTTTTTTTTTTAGAAAAGTAAATAAATACCTGAAGCATACAGCCATAGCGTGACGCGAACTTCTGGACGCTGTTTTTTTTTTCTTTTTAAATAACGAAATGCCATATGTGAATCCGGACCAAAAACTGACCATATTGAGAGATCTTTCCATGGGGCTTGAATACAATGTATCAGGATATAGTTGAGGCTATGTTCACACGCTGAGTCAAAAACGTCTGAAAATACGGAACTGTTTTCAAGGGAAAACAGCCCCTGATTTTCAGATGGTTTTTAAGCCACTCACGATTTTCGTGGCGTTTTTCGCACCCGTTTTTGGAGCTGTTTTCTATAGAGTCAATGAAAAAACAGCTCCAAAAACGCCCCAAGAAGTGACCTGCACTTCATTTTTGCGGCCGTTTTTTAAAATGGCTGCGTAAAATAACGGCCCGTTGGAACAGAACACCGTTTTTCCCATTGAAATCAATGGGCATATGTTTGGAGGCGTTCTGCTCCCGATTTTTCAGGCTTTTTTCGGCTAGCGGTTTCAGTGTATCTGTTATTATATAGGGAGAGATCGTGGTCTTTGAGTGGATTCACCTCCTATGACCCATAGACATCTCTCATATTTCTGACCACTTGCTTGTGCCTGCATTGGTTACTTTGGGCTTCAAGAGCCAGTTTTAGAATTTAAATAATAAAAATATTTTTAATCGTTCTTTTCAGGCGGTGACTTTGAATTTAACTGAACGGAATATACGATCAGTGCGTACAGTGACTAATTTTTGCACAAAAGAAGCATGGGCCACAATTTGCAACTTTTTTATTCCTCGTGGCATAAAACTGATAGTAAATTTCCCCTATAGACTTAGTTAGGCCTAGTGTGAGGCCGGAGGAGGGAGAGCATGACACAGGGATAGTCTCTGGTGTTTTTGGAATTCTTGCCAAGCCCGCCCCTCTGGCCCAGCACTAGGCTTAAGGCCTCATTTACACGAGCGTGTGCGTTTTGCGCGCGCAAAAAAACGCTGCGTTTTGCGTGCGCAAAAGGCAATTGACAGCTCCGTGTGTCATCCGTGTATGATGCGCGGCTGCGTGATTTTCGCGCAGCCGCCATCATAGAGATGAGGCTAGTCAACGCCCGTCACTGTCCAAGGTGCTGAAAGAGCTAACTGATCGGCAGGAACTCTTTCAGCACCCTCGACAGTGAGTTCCGATCACAATATACACCAACCTGTGAATAAAAAAAGACGTTCACACTTACCATGAACTGCCTGCTTCCTCCAGTCCGGTCTCCCGGCCGTTGCCTTGGTGACGCGTCCCTCTCTTGTCATCCGGCCCCACCTCCCAGGATGACGCGGCAGGCCATGAGACCGCTGCAGCCTGTGATTGGCCTGTGATTGGCTGCAGCTGTCACTTGGCCTTAATTGTCATCCCGGGAGGTCGGACTGGAGGAAGGAGCCGGGACTTATCGGTAAGTCCGAACTTCTATTTTTTTTTACACGTATATGTATATTGTGATCGAAAGTCACTGTCCATGGTGCTGAAACAGTTTAAGTCTTTGAGCACCGTGGGCAGTGACTGTCTCCTGACGTCGCGTACCCGAACATTTTTTGCCGGGTTCGGTCAAAACGAGTTCGGCCGAACGCGGTGAAGTTCGGTGCGCTCTTCTCTAATTTGACACTCCGTTTGGATGTTTGTAACCAGAAAAGCATGTGGTGCTTTTCTGTTTACATTCATCCTTTTGACAGCTCTTGCGTGATTTTCGCGCAAGCAACGCAGGACCGTCCGTGTGGCATGCGTTGTTTTCACGCACCCATTGAAGTCAATGGGTGCGTGTTGCATGAAAAACGCAAGAATATAGAACATGTCGTGAGTTTTACGCAACGCACTCACGCAGCGCAAAATTCACGCATCGTCTAAACAGCCCCATAGACTATTATAGGTGCGTACGACACGCGTGAAAAGCACGCGCGTCGCACGCGCGTATAATACGCTCGTGTAAATGAGGCCTAACAGTGTATCTGTTTTGCCCACGGTGTTCTTTCAAGGCCTCTGGTAGCCGTAATCCCGGTTCCTGATTACGGCTACTGCCGGCCGCGGACAATCACTCGCATTTGCGTGCCGTGCTCCCATTACAAGGTATGGGAGCACAATCCGTAAAATCATAAAATAGGACATGTCCTACTTTTTGCGGAGCCTTTCTACGGCCTGGACACCTTTCCGGGAATATACGGGAAGGTGTCCGAGGCAATAGAAATGAATGAGTCCTTACTATGGACCCATTCAGTTCTATTGCCAACAGACACCATCAAAATTACGGCCGTGTGCATGGGGCCTATGGCAGCAGTTCTATGGTGGCATTTTGAAGGTGATACGTGCTGAGATTGCAGCTCAAACTAGACGCAATAGTACGGGGCGGACGATTTGGATTTCTAAAATAATTGCAAAAAAATTGACAATGTTGGATTTTTTGGGATCGAAAATACACGTCCTGTTGTGATCCCACATATGGCAATGCATTTTATACAAAGCGAATATAATAATCACCCCTTCAAAGGATTGTAATATAACATATGCAGTAATGGACAAATAACAAAACACCACAAATAATATAAAAAACATATGCTCTTTATTATATAGTGATATTAGATTTTTATGTCGTAGACACACAATATATTGACACCTTCCCTTAAGCTTGTATATACAGAATATTTTGTTTGAGAAGCTCAGATACAGGTCGTAGCATAGGCACAGTCCAATGTATAGGAATAGAATATCTTTGGTTAAATGAAGGATCAGAATTGAAATCCCTCAGAGTAAACACAAAACATGTATCATACATATTCATAAAGCATACAGCAGCGTACAGTAGTGATCTGTCATGTGGTAAGTACACACTTTGGTATATAGTGATATGTATGCTGTCTTGCAGTCGGATAAACCTTTTTATTGCCATTGATAACACGCTTTTGGAAGACATTCATCTTAAATATCCCATCGAAAGGTAACGAAGAAACACTGTACATGTGACAGTCAAATGTATATTGAAAGTGCAGGATAGCTGGGAATATTCTGCAGGATCTATGGTGGTGCAGACTGTTCAGCTATCAAATATTTTTATAGTAACAGACATAAACCACCCGTGATCGGTTGAATTTTAAAGGAATCTAATTAAAATAGAACTTTTTATTTTATTACAGAAACAGCGCCACTCTTGTTCATAGGCTGTGTCTGGTATTGCAGCTCAGCCACATTTATGTTTTTTTTTTCCCAGTATAAGGATATATTCACACGGTGTGTTTTTTTTTTTTGCAGTGGATGGGGATGTGTTGCAATACGGACCCAGCAATGAGTTGGATGTGGTGCTGTTTAGGAAAAAAAAAAGTAGAAGCTTTTAGCTTTCAACCTTATTCCTATATATTTTTATATTTTTTGTGCAAAAATTTTTTTCATTCCTCCATAATATGATAGGTAGATTTATATTCACATTGAATGGAAAATGTACAACTGGAATACATATGTATATGTTGCACTGGTATTATATGTGCCATATATATATATTAGAAAAAAGGCAAAGCATTTATTTTTATTTTTTTTAAACAATGCCGCCCTTCTTCATCGGCTGTTCCTGGTATTGCAGTTATTTCCAATTTGCTTGAAGCTGCAGTGGCAGATGCAGCCTATGGAAAAGAGTGGCGCTGTTTCATGCAAAATATCAGACCTTTTTTTTCTTCTCTCTGAGAAACTGAGAACCTCTTAATAATGAGGATATTTGTACTTAAAATAATTAAACTACAGAACATATTCATCTGTCATAAGAAACTGCTATAATACGAAAGGTTTTTATTTACTTTTGTCATGTACAAACTATTTTTATAACTTTATTTTTACGCAATTAAAGTGTCCCTATCATTTTATATTATACCTTTATAGCAGTCGGAGTTCTAAATTTCTGTTACACAGTCAAAAATTCTCTGCTTCCCTTCACATAGCCATATATTTAAATGATAACATTCCCTCTGCCTTCAGCCACCACTATGAGGATCCTCCTGAAGATCAATTTATTATTTAGTTTAATAGGAGCTGTATAAATATGTCTTCAGTATGCTCCCCCTAGTGGTGACTGTAGGCAGCCAGAATTGTATCATTTAACTCTGACTGTGGATGTGGTGCTCTGTGTGAGAAATGACAGATCTCCAACCCATATAAAGATAGATTATGAAATTCATCAGTATAGAACTACATGAAACAACAATAACAGGAACCAAAAATGGTAACACATCAGCAGCACCAAAAAAACTTTGGGAATTTCTCTCTTCTACCCCATACTAAGATTAATTCCTCAATGGAGCTAGGCTTTCTTTCACCTGGAACAAAGATTCAGTCTGCTCCCATAGCCCTGCAACGAAATACCTTGGCCAAAGCAGAGTGGCTGGTTGACATCCTCTCTGGCACCTTGACCACATGCTATGCCAGCCTCTTACATCCATCCTTACTACATCCCTGAATTGCATATGAATCTGCAATCTTGCCCCATACATTGCAATAACGGTATATTATCTATCCCCCAAGGGTGGATAATGCAGCCTTTTTATTGTCAGATTTATCCCAGTGCCTGCTATGGATCCTCTTAGAATTGACCGAATGGGTCTTATTTATGAAAACTAGTGTAAAGAAAAAATTAAAGGGATTTAGATTTGCACACCCCAGTCTATTGAAAAATGTCACACAAATTATTTATATCTTCCTCTTTAAAAGGATTATAGTACATCTATTTATGGAAATGTATTTTCAACTTGGATTTCCGTACTGTTTACATAATCTACTGCAGAACCCCTTTTAGCCTGTAGATGTCACTGTTGCAATGAGAAAGCATCTGGCAGATATGCTGGATATATTTGGATATCTTTCCATATGTATTGGTGATAACAAATAAGTTCTAAGTAGATTTTGGTTGCTACAATTTAGAACCAGGGCATTATTACACGTTTTAAATTTTTTAGTATTAAATTTTTTTTTAAAGCCAATTAAGAAAAATATGAACACATTCTCATATAAATATATATATATAGAGAGAGAGAGAGAGAGAGAGAGAGAGAGAGAAACAAAAAACAAAAAAAATAACCAAAACAAAAAAAAAACAACAACAAATAAATATCTGGTGCACACCTGAAGAAGCCAAATGTCCAGGTGTACCTGTGTAGAACAGTAAACGTGGCACAGTGCATCCCTACACTATAGACAATAAAATGTAGGCTGAACACTGAAAGAGAACACTAGTGGATCTATAGGGTAGGTGCCCATGAATCATGGTAAAAGCGAAAAAAAAAGAAAGACATTAGGGAAAAATGTAAAGAAAAGTGGAGTAAAAACAGAATAGAAAAATGTGAAAAATAATGAAGATGACTGGAAGCAAATCTAGAAACACAATAGAGGCGTCTTCCTGCAATATAGAGTCGTTTGCTAGTAGGAGAACGAGCCTCCTGTACATGGAGGTCCACCCTTTTTGATCAAGCAGGTCTGCATGTGGCGCAAGGAGAGGGAACCATCCAAAGACAACACACTGCACGAGAATGGTAACAATGGTGGGAAGTTATGTGATAGGAAAAATAATCCCGAACAGGGACAACAAACCCGTCACGATCGAAACCACCTCAAAATTATAACTGTGAAGAAACAGTGGAGACCATATCGTGCCACACATACCGTCATACTTGCCCTCATATTGCCACAGCGCAACACTGAAATGGGTGATGGAAGACTAGAGGAGGGCATTCTCATTAGCAAAATACTCTGTATGTTAGAAGGACGCACGTAGACAAACTCAGGGATTAAGACCAAGAGATCACCCCTCTAAATGTTACAGCAATAGTCTGAAAGTGTTCAATCCACTAGTTTCTTCTTTCAGCGGCCACTTGTGGTGGTCCTCATATTATCTTACTTTTTAGGTTTTGTTGGTGAGTTATAAAACTCTGGCGTGGAACTCTTGAGAAAGCAATCATTGTGTGCTTTGATTTTGTTGTCTCCGCGCTCTCTCTCTCTTTCTCTCTGTATATATATATATACATATATATATATATATATATATATATATATATATATATACATATCCCAAATCGTTGGAAATTTGTGACCCTCTACCCATGCAACCTAGGAATGCTCCCAAAAATTTTGAAAAATGCCCATTTTAATGCAATAACCTGCATAAATTCAGCTTTTTTTGCCTCCCATTTACAGAACAGTATGGAGTGCTGCTTCCATTTGTGGATTGGATATATATATATATATATATATATATATATATATATATATATATATATATATATACTACATTATAATTACATGTATATGTGTGTTTTTTCTTTTTGAAGGGCAAAACACTGGCAAAGGTATGTCACCCCCCCCACCTAAAATATCCAACTAGTTAAAACTCATAAATAACAGGCACACTATGCGTATACTATTGTAAGATATCTGCCCTATGTGTATGTAGAATAAAGTTTGGCATGTTTGTATAACAGTTTTCTCATATGTTCACCTCTGAATATTATTTTATAGTGTATATAAAGATATAATCTACATAAAAAGTTAGAGCAACATTTGATCTCCTTATCCTGCATCCAGATTTCTGCAGGTTGCTATTGGAATCCGTGGACACTGCGCTGACAGACACTCCCCCTAACACCTTAGTTGAGCTCTTTAAATATAATGCTCAGTTGTGCACTGCATTCTGGGATACTTTATGTTATCAACATCAAGTGACTGATGTGAAGGATGTAAATCGCCCGATCATGCTCTGTGGAGACACCGATCAAGCAAAGAATGCTGGGAGATTTGAGCACAAATCCCTGGTACATTGTGAAAGGAGCACTGGGCTGTAATACATGATGTAACTCAGCAAGTACATAGCCTTACTAACCTTGTAATTATCCTAAATTGTTAAACTTTTATATAGATTAGATCTTAAAGGGTTTGTCTGGTTTAGAAAAGCCATTTTTTGCTCTGAGTTATTAGATAGGGGTCCCCACTTCCGGATCCCCATCTAGTAGAAATAGTATCGTGTCTACAAAGAGCAGCCCTCACTCTGGAGGACCTGGCATGTTCATGTGCATTATATGGACAAACAATTGATTTCAATGGGAATTGTGTAATGCTTCTTTTCACCTGTGGTGGCGCTGCAGGGGAATTGTAAACTTTCTGCTAGGTTTTCCTCCCAGATTACAACTGATCATTGGTGAACTGCGTGAACTGCTAATTGTCAAGGGACTTGTCTTATAAAAAGGGTTTGTTCACAGCAGACAATGCCTTTAAATCTCTAAAATACTGTTCAACAATGAACTAATGACAACTTTTTTTGTTTTATTATAGAGGAGAGTTGTAAATATTGGCAGCGCAATAGATTTTTTTGTCTTTTTCATTGGACTGTGATTGACTTTATGTGAAAACCATATCATTATTGTTTTTTAGTCACAAGGATACATACATGAAAGGCAAAAATACAACAAAAAGGAAAAAATTTGTCTCACAGTTATTAAGGTCACTTGGCAGAACTTTCTCTGGAGTATTTATTTCGTGTCTTCGTATTCATCTTCTGTCTTGAAGATCTCAGGTTCTACCAAAGGTGCCTCTGCCTTTTCTGTCGAGGTCTCTTTTGTGTCTTTATTTTCTGGTTTAACCATAACTGGAACAAGTTCCGAGTTCTCAGGCTTTTCTTTCTCAACAGATTTTGGTTTTTCAGTAGAGAATCCTAGTTTGGGGAATTTATACCAAGGAACTTTCTCTTTAGTTGTTGAGTCTTTTTCTGGTTTGCTATCTACCTGTTTTTGCTCTTCCTGGTCAACTTTGTTACTTTCAGCCTCATCGACTGAAGATAAAAATCCAAAACTTGGCATCCAGAATTTGAACTTAGTTGGCGACTTCTGGTTTGCTTCTTTTTCTTTTATACTTTTTTGTTCTGCTGTAGAAATTGAACCTTCATCTGACATTTTGGCAACTTCTGCATGTAGAGGGACACTAACAACGGTTGATTGGCTGGAAGACTTTACCCCAAATGTAAATGTCTTTAACTTTGGTACATGGACTTTAGAAGATATAATTTGTTCACTCATATCAAGTTCATCCGTGGTTTTATCTAACTCTGTTTGCATGGACTGGGATGGTTCTGTAGCTATTTCCTCAGAAATAACCAGATGATCTACTTTTTCTTCTTCTTTCCGACTTTCTGACCCTTGAGTGTCAATGGTAGTGCTTACCTCTGGTAACTTGACCTTCAAAAGTGAAAACCCATAGGATGGAGTTTGCATTTCAGATGATGAGATCTCGTATTCTTTCACAATTCCAGAAGAAAACGTTGATAACGTAACTTTTTCAACTGTCCTGATTGTGTCTGGTGACACATTTTCATATTCACTTGGAATTTCTGCCGAGCTGCTGTCTGAATATAAATCTTTATTACTTTGGATTGGTGCCTCCATTGGTGCATCTGGTGACGGAAAACTGCATCGGATGTAATTAATTTGGGACAATTTGATTGTTTGTATATCCTCTACACCTTTATTTTCATGTTCCTTAAATGGGGTTTCAGTCTCCTGAGTTTCTGTGATTATGCTGATTTGACTTTCGACATTAGACGTTTTCGAAATAGTTATTTCTTTCGTTTCTCCACTTGTTGTACTTTTGATGCTCTGATTAATTCCAGAATCCTGGGAGCGGACATTATCAACCGTTTCAGTATTTTCAGATGATGACGTTGACATGCCATGTTTAGTTATGTCAAAATTTTGGTCACTTAACGATTCTTTAGGATGGACAGCTTCAGTTATGTCCTGAACAGACCTATTCGCCACACAGCTAATATCTACACCCTTCAATTCCATTTCACCAGTTAGATCATACTCCGGGAGAGTGAACCCAGACCCATCATGACTGGCAGTAATATTGAAAGAGTCCTTTTCATCTTGTGGAGAAGACAATGCCAAAACTGGCATCTTGACTTTTTGGAAAGATAATTTAAAACCTTTTCTTGTTGATTTGCTTTTTGACTCCCCACCCTTTAGCTCAACAGAAATAGGGAGGTCCGCTTCTTTCTCAGAAACAAATTTGTCTTTTTCTGTATCAACCAAACTTTCACTTATAGTCACAGCTTTAGTTTTAAGAAGCATTGCTTTAGACTTTTTCATAGTAAGTTGGTCATCTTCATTTTCTGTTACCATTGCTACTGCTTGATGTAAGTCGTGCTCTGTGGCTTCAGCACTTATGTCTTGAGAAGTAATGGCAGAAATGACAGGTGTTTTGAAATAAGGAAACTCAATCTTGATTTCTTCTTCAAAAGAAGTTCTCTGAATTTCCATTTCATTTATATCACGACTTTCTGTTCTCGCAAGGTCAACTTTAGAATCAAGTGAGAGCATCTTATTTACATTCTGTTCCGCAATTTCTTTAGTCTCATTTTCATTAGATTGGGAATCAGCAATGTTGGAATATTCAACGTTGAGGGTACTTTTGTCTGGTAAGCTTTTCACAGAAAGCTTTGAAAATTCTAGTTTAGGAAATGTCATCTTTGGCCGATCTCCCTTTACGCTGAACAGGCTTGACTTCGTCTTTTCAGCTTCAGATTCAGGGCCACTGGTAGCATCATCAGCTTTCAAATTTGGAATGTCTGTGTCTTCTTTTATCTCAGTAGGAAACTCATCTTGAGAAGACTTTTTATTAGCTTCTATCTCCATGCCTGGAGTCAATGAATCAGTAACACTATAATCAATGCTTTTTTCTTTTTTTGCCTTTAAACTGATGGAAGGGAGTTTAAAAGATGGTAATTTAAATGGACTTCTAGGTTTTTCCACAGCCGGTAAAGTGGTTTCATTGTCCATCTTTGTTAAAATGTCATCTTTAGCTACTTTAAATACAGTCTCATCTTTAGCTGGTGTGATCTCCTTTGAATCTATTACAGTGCTAGATTTTTTCTCAGATTTACTAAATATATTCATTCTCAGCCCTGGAATTTGGAATTTCCATCCTTGAGATTCATTATTTTCTTCAGCAGTCTTAACCACCTCTTGATCTGCTACATCGTCAGCGGAAACATTTTCATCTAAATTAAAGTTATCCACTTTAAAACTTGTATTCTCATCATCTCCAATATGAATGCTTTCTTCAATAACAGAAACACTGAGCTTTCGTGTTGAAAAGTGAGGAAACACTATTCCAGATCTTGGTGATGTAGGAGAATGCATTAAAATATTGGAATCTGGGATTGTATCTTGTTTTGATAACGATCCTTCGGTAGATGTCCAAGGGGTATCATTTAGCGTATCCTCTATGGAAAGTCCTGTTTTCTTAGAATGTTTAATAAACTCCATCTTATTTATTTTAAAGTGAGGTACCACATCCCTAGGGTCATCTTCTAAAATATCCTCATTTTGGGTTAGCATATCCTTTTGTATTACTATATTCATAACATCTTTGAAAACATCATCTGATTTGTCCATAAATTCCATTTCAAAAGGAGAAACATCCTCATCAGCAATAGATATACTTTCATGAAGAACAGTTACACCAACCCCTGGAATTGAATGTTGCGATGAGTAGACTCTTCGTTGTCTGTCTGAAGACACAACATCTGACTGCCAAAGTTTATTGTCTATGGATGAAATGTCTTTTTTGCTAGGAATCTCTTCCAAGGAAATAAGTATTTTGTCCTTATTATCGTCTAAGCTTTTTGATTTCTTAACTAGTATTCTCTCATTAGTATCTTCAAAATAATAATTTACAGTATTAGTAGTATCTTCATTACTTATATTAATACTTTCTTCAATAACATTTGTACCAACGTTCACCATGGAGATTTTAGCACGGTCCGTAATGTCCACTTTTTCTGTCTTTGACTTAAGACTTGGAACAAAACTTGAAACTTTCATGTCAAATACATCATGTGAGCTTTGTTCCATAGATACATCTAAAACATCTTTCTTTTTCCCATCAGTATCTATAGGGCTAAATTTAATTTCCTCTCTAAAACATGCAATAGGTAACTTTTCCTTTGTAGATAGAGATTCTTGAACTGTGTCTTGAGCTTCTAAAAAGGTGTTCAGTTGGCTTTGATCTGTACATGACTTGGTGACATCCACCTCCCTTTGGATGGATAATTTTATTTCAGGTTCGTGAGAGATTTCTTTTATTGGGCTTTTTACAGCTTCACTAGTTTGAAACATTGATGAAGCTGAGTCTATTGATGGAATAATTGTATCTCTTACAGAACTTGATACACTCGTAATTGTTTTGTCTACCTTTGTGATTCCAAATGACTGTATACCATCTTGTGTGGCTGCAATCTTCACTTCTTCAATCTTAGATTTTTCTTTGGCAATCACAGCTTTTTCTATGGTGTCTTTTGTTTTAACAGAAATGTCCAGTTGGGTAACATCTGTATCTGGTGTGGTAATTTCTATGTCCTTCTGATGGACAGATAATTTTATTTCAGTTTCAGGAAAGATTTTTTTAATTTGACTTTCTACAACTTCACTCTTGGTTTGAGAAATTGGGAACTCTGAGTCTATTGATGGAATGATTGTATCTGCTGCAGAACTTGATACAGTCCTAATTGTTTTCTCTACCTTTGTGATTATTTTTCTTTGCTTTCTAACTTTACGCTTTCCTTTAACACTTTCTTCAGTAGGTGATTGTTTATCAACATCAATAATCTCTGTTATGACTTTTGTTGTTTCAACGTTTAGTTCTATGTCAATGTCCTCTTCTGGAACTGATTGCTGGTCTTCTAGCATGATGTCTTCCTCACCTGGCCTTTTTTCTTCCTCCATAAGTTCTTCTGCAGTGTCAAATTTGGTTTCTTCTGTTACAGAACTCATAGAAGGTGTCGGTAATATTATGGCCCCATCCTCATGCACAACCTCTGACTGTTCTAATGGCTTTTCTAAACGTTGGTCCAATTGCATTACACTCTTTTCATTCTCCTTTGTGGCTGTAATTCTTTGTGAAACAACACTTTCAGTTTCACCAACTTTGCTAAGGATAGGAACTTGGGAGCTTGGTGGTTGCCCAGTGAAGCTTGAATCTGTTTCTTCTTCTAAAATCTCTTCTTTCTTGACTGGTGCACTTTGTAGCTTTTTCTTTGTTTTATCTTTCTCTAATCTTACTATCTGCTTAGTGATATCAAGTTTTTCAGTTTTAGTGGTTAAAGTCTCAGCGGTTACCTGCTCAGATTTTCTGACGGGGTCTACTTCTTGAGATTTTGCCAAAGACTCAATGCTTGAGTCATCTTCAGTTGTGCTAAATAATGGGAGTTTGGGGAGCTTAAACGTTGGCAGTTTCCATCCTGATGACTCTGTCTCTGTATCTATTGTTTTCTCTTCATCCTCCGAAACTGAAATATCAGCTGTGGTCTGTGTTCTGCTATCAATGTCTTGAAGAGCTGCTTTAGTAGTTTCAGACTCTTTCCTTTCCCCTTGTAATGTTATAGTTTGGGATGTTAGTTCAACTTCAGTTTTTGTAGTGGATTTACTGGGTTCCTGTGTAGAAGAATCTATTTTAACTTCTTCACTAAACAGCGGAATTTTGAAAGTGGGTAATGTAAATCCAAAGGACTGTGTATCATCTTGTGTGGCTGCAATCTTCACCTCTTCTTCCATCTTAGCTTTCTCTTCTACAGACCGTGTTTTTTCTTCAGTGTTTTCTGTTTTGACAGGAATGTCCAGTTGGCTAACACCTGTATCTGATGTTATGACTTCTTTGTCCTTCTCATGGACGGATATTTTTATTTCAGTGTCAGGAGAGATTTCTTCCATTTGGCTTTCTACAACTTCACTCTTGGTTTGTGAAACGGATAAATCTGAGTCTATTACTGATATTATTGTATCTGTTGCAGAACTTAAGACAGTCTCAATTGTTTTCTCCACCCTCGTGATCTTCTTTTGTTTTCTAACTTTGCCCTTTCCTTTAACACTTTCTTCAGTAGGTGATTGTTTTTCAACATCCTTAATCTCTGTTATGACTTCTGTTGTATCTACTTTTAGTTCTTCGTCAAGTTCCTCTTCTGGAACTGATGTCTGGTCTTTCGACATGATGTCTTCTTCATCTGGACTTTTTCCTTCCTCCACAAGTTCTTCTGCAGTGTCAAGTTTGATTTCTTCTATTACAGAGCTCAGAGAAGGTTTTGGTAATATGATAAACTCAGTGGTGACCTGCTCAGTTTTTGTAACAATGTCTGGGTCTTGAGATTTTACTGTATAATCAATGCTCGAGTCTTCTTCAGACGTGCTAAATAATGGGATTTTGGGGAGTTTGAACATTGGCAGTTTCCATCCTGATGACTCTGTGTCTGTATCTATTGTTTTCTCTTCAACCTCTGAAACTGAAATATCAGCTGTGGTCTGTGTTCTGCTATCACTGTCTTCAAGAACCACGTTAGTAGTTTCAGACTCTTTTCCTCCATCTTGTAATGTTATGGTCTGGTTGGTTAGTTCCACATGTGTTCGTACAAGATCGGTTTGTGTAGTGGATTCACTGGGTTCCTGTATAGAAAAATCAGTTTTAACTTCTGCTTCACTAAACAGCGGAATTTTGAAAGTGGGTAATAATGTCCATCCAAAGGACTGTGTACCATCTTGTGTGGCTGCAATCTTCACTTCTTCAATCTTCTCTCTCTCTTCTACAGACAGCGGTATTACTACAGTCTCTTTTGTTTTGACAGAAATGTCCAGTTTGCTAAAATCTGTATCTGGTGCGGTGACTTCTATGTCCTTCTGATGGACGGATACTTTTATTTCACTGTCAGCAGAGATCTCTTTAATTTGACATTCTACAACTTCACTCTTGGTTTTAGAAATTGAAAATTCTGAGTCTATTACTGGAATGATTGTATCTGGTGTAGAACTTGATACAGTCCTAATTGTTTTCTCTACCTTTGTGATTATTTTTCGTTGCTTTCTAACTTTTCCCTTTCTTTTAACACTTTCTTCAGTAGGTGATTGTTTATCAACATCAATAATCTCTGTTATGACTTTTGATGTTTCAACATTTAGTTCTATGTCAAGGTCCTCTTCTGGAACTGATTGCTGGTCTTCTGACATGATGTCTTCCTCACCTGGGCTTTTTTCTTCCTCCATAAGTTCTTCTGCAGTGTCAAATTTGGTTTCTTCAGTTACAGAACTAATAGAAGGTGTCGGTAATATTATGGCCCCATCCTCATGCATAGCCTCTGACTGTTCTAATGTTTTTTCTAGAAGTTGGTCCAATTGCATTACACTCTTTTCAACCGCCTTTGTGGCTGTAATTCTTGGTGAAACAACACTTTCAGTTTCACCAACTTTGCTAAGGATAGGAACTTGGGAGCTTGGTAGTTGCACAGTGAAGCTTGAATCTTTTTCTTCTTCAAAAATCTCTTCTTTTTTGACTGGTGCACTTTGTAGCTTTTTCTTTGTTGTATCTTTCTCTAATCTTACTATCTGCTTAGTGATATCAAGTTTTTCAGTTTTAGTGGTTAAAGTCTCAGCGGTTACCTGCTCAGTCTTTCTGATCGGGTCTACTTCTTGAGATTTTGCCAAAGACTCAATGCTTGAGTCATCTTCAGTTGTGCTAAATAATGGGAATTTGGGGAGCTTAAACGTTGGCAGTTCCCATCCTGATGACTCTGTCTCTGTATCTATTGTTTTCTCTTCAACCTCCGAAACGGAAATATCAATTGTGGTCTGTGTTCTGCTATCAATGTCTTGAAGAGCTGCTTTAGTAGTTTCAGACTCTTTCCTTTCATCTTGTAGTGTTATAGTTTGGGTGGTTAGTTCCACATCGGTTTTTGTAGTGGATTTACTGGGTTCCTGTGCAGAAGAATCTATTTTAACTACTTCACTATAGAGCGGAATTTTGAAAGTTGGCAATAATGTCCATCCAAAGGACTGTGTACCATCTTGTGTGGCTGCAATCTTCACTTCTTCAATCTTATCTTTATCTTCTCCAATCAGTGTTTTTTCTTCAGTCTTTACTGTTTTGACAGGAATGTCCAGTTGGCTAACATCTGTATCTGGTGTTATGACTTCTTTGTCCTTCTCATGGACGGATATTTTTATTTCAGTGTCAGGAGACATTTCTTCCATTTGGCTTTCTACAACTTCACTCTTGGTTTGTGAAATTGATAAATCTGAGTCTATTACTGATATGATTGTATCTGTTGCAGAACTTAAGACAGTCTCAATTGTTTTCTCCACCCTCGTGATCTTCTTTTGTTTTCTAGTTTTGCCTTTTCTTTTAACACTATCTTCAGTGTGTGATTGTTTTTCAACATCCTTAATCCCTGTTATGACTTCTGTCGTATCTACTTTTAGTTCTTTGTCAAGTTCTTCTTCTGGAACTGATGTCTGGTCTTTCGACATGATGTCTTCCTCATCTGGACTTTTTCCTTCCTCCATAAGTTCTTCTGTAATGTCAAGTTTGATTTCTTCTATTAAAGAGCTCAGAGAAGGTTTTGGTAATATGATAATCTTAGTGGTGACCTGCTCAGTTTTTGTAACAGTGTCAAGTTCTTGAGATTTTACTGTATAATCAATGCTTGAGTCTTTTTCAGACGTGCTAAATAAAGGGATTTTGGGGAGTTTGAACATTGGCAGTTCCCATCCTGATGACTCTGTCTCTGTATCTATTGTTTTCCCTTCAATCTCCAAAACTGAAATATCAGCTGTGGTCTGTGTTCTTCTATCACTGTCTTCAAGAACCACTTTAGTAGTTTCAGACTCTTTCCTTTCATCTTGTAGTGTTATAGTTTGGGTGATTAGTTCTACATTGGTTTTTGTAGTGGATTTACTGGGCTCCTGTGTAGAAGAATCTTTTTTAACTATTTCACTATACAGCGGAATTTTGAAAGTGGGTAATAATGTCCCTCCAAAGGACTGTGTACCATCTTGTGTGGCTGCAATCTTCACCTCTTCCTCTACTTCTTTTTCAATCTTAGCTTTCTCTTCTACAAACAGTGCGTTTTTTACAGTCTCTTTTGTTTTGACAGAAATGTCCAGTTGGGTAACATCTGTATCTGATCTGATGACTTCTATGTACTTCTGATGGACAGATACTTTTATTTCAGAGTCAGGAGAGATTTCTTTAATTTGACTTTCTACAACTTCACTATTGGTTTGAGAAACTGATAAATGTGAGTCTATTACTGGAATGATTGTATCTGTTGCAGAACCTGATACAGTCCTAATTGTTTTCTCTACCCTTGTGAGCCTTTCCTTTTGTTTTTTAAGTTTTTCCTTTCCTTTACCACTTTCTTCGGTGGGTGATTGTTTTTTAACATCAGTAATCTCTGTTATGAGTTCTGTTGTATCTTTTAGTTCTATGTCAAGGTCCTCTTCTGGAACTGATGTCTGATCTGCCAACATGATGTCTTCCTCATCTGGACTTTTTCCTTCCTCCACAAGTTCTTCTGTAATGTCAAGTTTGGTTTCTTCTAATAAAGAGCTCACAGAAAGTGTTGGTAATATGATCATTTCAGTGGTCATCTGCTCAGTTTTTGTAACAGTGTCTAGTACTTGAGGTTTTGCCGTATAATCAATCCTTGAGTCACCTTCAGATGTGATAAATAATGGGACTTTAGGGAGCTTGAACGTTGGCATTTTCCATCCTGATGAATCTGTTTCTGTATTTTTTCTATTCTTTTCAACCTCTGAAACTGAAATATCAACTGTGGTCTGTGTTCTTCTATCAATGTCATCAAGAACCAGTTTAGTAGTTTCAGACTCTTTCCTTTCATCTTGTAGTGTTATAGTTTGGGTGATTAGTTCTACATCCGTTTTTGTAGTGGATTTTCTGGGCTCCTGTGTAGAAGAATCTTTTTTAACTATTTCACTATACAGCGGAATTTTGAAAGTGGGTAATGTCCCTCCAAAGGACTGTGTACCCTCTTCTGTGGCTGCAATCTTCACAATCTTATCTTTCTCTTCAACAATCACGGCTTTTTCTATAGTTCTTTTTGTTTTGACAGACATTTCCAGTTGGCTAACATCTGTATCGGGTGTGGTGACCTCTATGTCCTTTTGATTGACAGATGCTTCTATTTCATTGTCAGGAGAGATTTTTTTAATTTGACTTTCTACAACTTCACTCTTGGTTTGAGAAATTGAGAATTTTGAGTCTATTACTGGAATGATTGTATCTGCTGCAGAACTTGATACAGTCTTAATTGTTTTCTCTACGTTTGTAATCCTTTTCCTTTGCTTTCTAGCTTTGCCCTTTACTTTAACACTATCTTCAGTAGGTGATTGTTTATCAACATCTGGAGCCTCTGTTATTATTTCTGTTTCAACTTTTAGTTCTTTGTCAAGGTCCTCTTCAGGAACCAATATCTGCTCTTCTGGCATGATGTTTTCCTCACCTGGTCTTTTTCCTTCCTGCCAAAGTTCTTCTGCAGTTTTAAGATTGGTTTCTTTCATTAAAAAGCTCACAGAAAGTGTTGGTTCAATGACGGTCACATCCACATGCACAGCCTCTGACTGTTCTGATGGCTTTTCTGAAGGTGGTTCCATTTGCAACACACTTTTTTTAACATCCTTTGTGACGGACATTTTTTGTGAAATAAAACTTTGGGTTTCATCAGTTTTGCTGAGGATAGGAACTTGGATGCTTGGTAGTTGTGTTTTGAAGTATGAATCTGTTTCTTCTTTTAAAGTTTCTTCTTCTTTGACTGGTACTCTTTGTAGTTTAGCCTCTGTTGTATTTAAATCTCTTTCTGATCTTAATATCTGTTCAGTGACATCAATTTTCTCAATTTTAGTAGTCACATTCTTAGTGGTTACCTGTTCAGATTTTGGGACAGTGCCCACATCTTGATATTTTGCCGTAGAATCAATGCTTGAGTCATCTTCAGATGTGCTTATTATTGGAATTTTGGGGAGCTTGAACATTGGCAGTTTCCATCCTGATGACTCTGTTTCTGTAACCATTGTTTTCTCTTCAACTTCCGAAATGGAAATATCAACTGTGGTCTGTGTTCTTCTATCACTGTCTTCAAGAACCGCTTTAGGAGTTTCAGACTCTTTTCTTTCATCTTGTAGTGTTGTAGTTTGGGCGGTTAGTCCCAAATCTATTTTTCTAGTGGATTTACTGGGTTCCTGTGTAGAGGAATCTAATTTAACTACTTCACTAAACAGCGGAATTTTGAAAGTGGGTAATGTCCACCCAAAGGACTGTGTACCATCTTGTGTGGCTGCAATCTTCAAGTCTTCTTTTTCAATCTTCACTTTCTCTTTGGCGATCAGTGCTTTATCTACAGTTTCTTTTGTTTTGACAGAAATGTCCAGTTGGGTAACATCTGTATCTGGTGTGGTGACTTCTATGTCTTTCTGATGGACAGATACTTTTATTTCAGTGTCAGGAGACATCTCATTAATTTGACTTTTTACAACTTCACTTTTGGTTTGAGAAACTGATAAAACTGAGTCTATTACTGGAATAATTGTGTCTGTTGCAGAACTTGATACAGTCCTAATTGGTTTTTCTACCTTTGTGATTATTTTTCTTTGCTTTCTAACTTTTCCCTTTCCTTTAACACTTTCTTCAGTAGGTGATTGTTTATCAATATCAGTAACATCAGTTATGACTTCTGTTTCTTCATCTTTTAGTCCTTTGTCAATGTCCCCTTTAGGAACTGATGTCTGGTCTTCTGACATGATGTCTTCCTCACTTGGGCTTTTTCCTTCCTTCACAAGTTCTTCTGCAGTCTCAAGTTTGATTTCTTTTGTTACAGAGCTCACAGAAGATGTTGGTAATATGAAAGTCAAATCCACATGCACAACCTCTGACTGTTCTGATGGCTTTTCTGAAAAAGGTTCCAATTGTAACACACTTCTTTCAACCTCCTTTGTGACTGTAATTCTTTGTGAAACACTTTTGGTGTCATCAATTTTGCTGAGGATAGGAACATGGGAGCTTGGTGGTTGTATTTTTAAGCTTAAATCTCTTTCTTCTTCTACAGTTTCTTCTTTGACTGGTGCACTTTGTAGCTTAGCCTTTGTTGTATCTAAAGTGCTCTCTGATCTTACTATTTGCTTAGTGACATCATGTTGATCCATTTTAGTGGTCACAATCTTAGTGGTCACCTGCTCAGTTTTTGTGACCACGTCTACGTCTTGGGATTTTAACCTAGAATCAATGCTTGAGTTATATTCAGATGAGCTAAATATTGGTATTTTGGGTAACTTGAATGTTGGCAGTTTCCTTTCTGATGACTCTATTTCTGTATCTGTTGTTTTTTCTACAACCTCTGAAATGGAAATATTAACTGTGGTCTGTGTTCTGCTATCACTGTCTTCAAGAACCAATTTAGTTTTTTTAGGCTCTTTCCTTTCATCTTGTGATGTTATAGTTTGGGTGGTTAATTCCACATCGGTTTCTGTAGGGAATTTACTGGGTTTCTCTGTAGATGAATCCTCTTTAACTACTTCACTAAACAGCGGAATTTTGAAAGTGGGTAATAATGTCCATCCAAAGGACTGTATACCCTCTTGTGTGGCTGCAATCTTCACTTCTTCAATCTTATCTTTCTCTTCTGCAATCAGTGTTTTTTCTACAGTCTCTGTTGTTTTGACATAAATGCCCATTTGACTAACATCTCTATCTGGTGTGGTGACTTCTATGTCCTTCTGATGGACAGTTACTTCTATTTCAGTGTCAGGAGAGATTTCTTTAATTTGACTTTCTATAACTTCACTTTTGGTTTGAAAAACTGATAAATCTGAGTCTATTACTGGAATGATTGTATCTGGTGCAGAACTTGATACAGTCCTAATTGTTTTCTCTACCGTTGTGACCGTTTTCTTTTGTTTTCTATCTTTGCCCTTTCCTTTACCAATTTCTTCGGTGGGTGATTGTTTTTTAACATCAGTAATCGCTTTTATGACTTCTGTTGTTTCAGCTTTTTGTTCTTTGTCAAGTTCCTCTTCTGGAGCTGAGGTCTTGTCTTCTGACATGATTTCTTCCTCATCTGGACTATTTCGTTGCGCCACAAGTTTTTCTGCCATGTCAAGTTTGGTTTCTTCTGTTAAAGAGCTCACAGAAAGTGTTGGTAATATGATAATCTCAGTGGTGATCTGCTCAGTTTCTGTAACAGTGTCTCGTACTTGAGATTTTACCGTAGAATCAATGATTGAGTTAACTTCAGATGTGCTAAATAATGGGATTTTGGGGAGCTTGAACATTGGCGTTTTCCATCCCAAAGACTCTGTTTCTGTATCTTTTGTTTTTTCTTCAAACTCCGAAACGAAAATATCAGCTGTGGTCTGTGTTCTGCTATCAATGTCTTCAAGAACCGCTTTCTTTTCATCTTGTAGTGTTATAGTTTGGGATGTTAGTTCCTCATCAGCTTTTTTAGTGGATTTACTGGGTTCCCGTGTAGAAGAATCTTTTTTAACAACTTCACTATATAGCGGAATTTTGAAAGTAGGTAATGCCCCTCCAAAGGACTGTGTACCATCTTGTCTAATTGCAATCTCTTCTTCTTGTTCAATCTTAGCTTTCTCTTTGGCGAGCAGTGTTTTTTCTACAGTCTCTTTTGTTTTGACAGAAATGTCCAGTTGGGTAACATCTGTATCTGGTGTGGTGACTTCTATGTCCTTCTGATGGACAGATACTTTTATTTCAGTGTCAGGAGAGATTTCTATTATTTTACTTTCTACAACTTCACTTTTGGTTTGAGAAACTGATAAATCTGAGTCTAATACAGGAACAATTGTATCTGTAGCAGAACTTAATACAGTTCTAATTGTTTTCTCCACCCTTGTGATCTTTTTCTTTTGTTTTCTAACTTTGCCCTTTCCGGTAACACTATCTTCAGTGTGTGATTGTTTTTTAATATCAGTAAACTCTGTTATGACTTCTGTTGTTTCAACTTTTAGCTCTTTGCCAAGTTCCTCTTCTGGAATTGTCTGGTCTTCCGACATGACGTCTTCCTCATCTGGACTTTTTCCTTCCACCACAAGTTCTTCTGCAGCGTCAAGTTTTGTTTCCTTTGTTAAAGTGCTCAGAGAAGGTGTTGGTAATATGACAATCTCAGAGGTCACCTGCTCAACTTTTGTACCAGTGTCTAGTTCCTGAGATTTTACAATAGAATCAATGCTTGAGTCATCTTCATATGTGTTAAATAATGGGATTTTAGGGAGCTTGAACATTGGCAGCTTCCTTTCTGATGACTCTGTTTTTGTATCTATTGTTTTTTCTTCAACCTCCAACAGTGTAATATCAACTGTGGTCTGTGTTCTGCTATCACTGTCTTCAGGAACTGCTTTTGTTTTTTCAAGCTCTTTCCTTTCTTCTTGTGATGTTATAGTTTTGATGGTTAGTTCCACATCGGTTTTTTTTGTGGATTTACTGGGTTCCTGTTTAGAAGAATCTATTTTAACTACTTCACTAAATAGCGGAGTTTTGAAAGTGGGTAATGTCCATCCAAAGGACTGTGTATCATCTTGTGTGGCTGCAATCTTCACTTCTTCTTTAATCTTCTCTTTCTCTTCTGCAATCACGGCTTTTTCTACAGTCTCTTTTGTTTTGACAGAAATGTTCAGGTAGCTAACATCTGTATCTGGTGCGGTGACTTCTTTATCCTCCTGATGGACAGATGCTTCAATTTCAGTATCAGGAGAGATTTCTTTAGTTTGACTTTCTTCAACTTTACTCTTGGTTTGAGAAACTGATAAATCTGAGTCTATTACTGAAATAATTGTATCTGTTGCAGAACTTAATACAGTCCTAATTGTTTTCTCTTCCCTTGTGATCAATTTCTTTTGTTTTATAACTTTCCCTTTTCCTTTAATACTTTCTTCGGTAGGTGATTGTTTTTTAACATCAATAATCTCTGTTATGACTTCTGTTGTTTCAACTTTTAGTTCTTTGTCAAGTTCCTCTTCTGGAACTAATGTCTGGTCTTCAAACATGATGTCATCCTTATCTTGATTTTTTCCTTCCTCCACAAGTCCTTCAGCAGTGTCACGTTTGGTTTCTTCTATTAAAGAGCTCACAGAAGGTGTTGGTAATATGATAATCTCACTGGTCACCTGCACAGTTTCTGTTTCAGTGTCTAGTTTTTCATATTTTACCGCAGAATCAATGCTTGAGTCATCTTCAGATGTGGTAAATAATTGGATTTTGGGGAGCTTGAACGTTGGCATCTTCCATCCTGATGACTCTATTTCTGTGTCTATAGTTTTTTCTCTAACCTCCGACATTGAAATATCAACTGTGCTCTGTGTTCTTCTATCACTGTCTTCAGGAACCGCTTTAATAGTTTCAGATTCTTTCTTTTCATCTTGTAATGTTATAGTTTGGGTGGTAAATTCCACATTGGTTTTTGAAGTGAATATACTGGGTTCCTGTGTAGAAGAATCTATTTTAACATCTCTACCAAACAATGGAATTTTAAAAGTGGGTAATAATGTCCATCCAAAGGACTGTGTACCATCTTGTGTGGCTGAAATTTTTACTTCTTCAATTTTAGCTTTTTCTTCTGCAATCAGTGCTTTTTCTACAGTTTTTTTGACAGAAATGTCCAGTTGGCTAACATCTCTATCTGGTGTGGTGACTTCTATGTCCTTCTGATGGACAGATACTTTTATTTCAGTGTCAGGAGAGATTTCTTTAATTTGACATTCTAAAACCTTACTTTTGGTTTGAGAAACTGATAAATTGGAGTCTTTTTCTGCAATGATTGTATCTGTTGCAGATCTTGATACAGTCTTAATTGTTTTCTCCACCCTTGTAATTGTTTTCTTTTCTTTTCTAAATTTGCCCTTTTCTTTACCACTTTCTTCAGTAGGTGATTGTTTTTTAACGTCAATTATCTCTGTTATGAATTCTGTTTCATCTTTTAGTTCTTTGTCAAGTTCCTTTTCCGGAACTGCTGTCTGGTCTTTCAACATGATGTCTTCCTCATCTGCACTTTTTTGTTGCTCCACAAGTTCTTCTGCAGTGTCAAGTTTGGTTTCTTCTGTTAAAGAGCTGACAGAAGGTGTTGGTAATATGATAATCTCAGTGGTGACCGGCACAGTTTTTGTAACAGTGTCTAGTACATGAGATTTTACCGTAGAATCAATCCTTGAGTCATCCTCAGATGTGCTAAATGGTGGGATTTTGGGGAACTTGAACATTGGCAATATCCATTCTGATGACTCTGTTTCTGCATCTAATGTTTTCTCTACAACCTCTGAAACTGAAATATCAACTGTGGTCTGTGTTCTTCTATCACTGTCTTCAAGAACCACTTCAGTTGTTTTAGACTCTTTCCTTTCATCTTGTAGTGTTATAGTTTGGGTGGTTAGTTCTACATCGGTTTTTGTAGTGGATTTACTGGGTTTCTGTGTAGGAGAATCAATTTTAACTTCTTCATTAAACTGCGCAAATTTGAAAGTGGGTAATAATGTCCATCCAAAGGACTGTGTACCATCTTGTGTGACTGCAATCTTCACTTCTTCTTCCATCTTAGCTTTCTCTTTGGCAATTAGTGGTTTTTCTACAGTTTCTTTTGTCTTGACAGAAATGTCCAGTTGACTAACATCTGTATCTGGTGTGGTGACTTCAATGTCCTTCTGATGGACAGATACTTCTATTTCCATGTTAGAAGAGATATCTTTAATTTGACTTTCTACAACTTCACTTTTGGTTTGAGAAATTGATAAATCTGAGTCTATTACTGGAATAATTGTATCTGGTGTAGAACTTGATACAGTCTCAATTGTTTTCTCTACCTTTGTGATTATTTTTCTTTGCTTTCTATCTTTGCCCTTTCCTTTAACACTTTCTTCAGTAGAGGATTGTTTCTCAACGTCAGTAATCTCTGTTATAACTTCTGTTTCATATTTTAGTTCTTTGTCAAGGTCCTCTTCAGGAACTGTCTGGTCTCCTGACATTATGTCTTCCTCATCTCGACTTTTTCCTTCTTCTGCAGTGTCAAGTTTGACTTCTTTTGTTATAGAACTCATAGAAGATGTTGGTAATATTAAAGTCATATCCACATGCACAGCCTTTGACCATTCTAATGGCTTTTCAGAAAGTGGGTCCAATTGTAACACACTTCTTTCAACCTCCTTTATGACTGTAATTCTTTGTGAAACACTTTCGTCGTCATCAATTTTGCTGAGGATAGGAACATGGAAGCTTGGTAGTTGTATTTTTAAGCTTAAATCTCTTTCTTCTGCTAATGTTTCTTCTTCTTTGACTGGTACTCTTTGTAGCTTAGCCTCTGTTGTATCTAAAGCACTCTCTGATCTTACTATCCCCTGAATGACATCATGTTGATCCATTTTAGTTGTCACAATCTTAGTGGTCACCTGCTTAGTTTTTGTAACAGTATCTACTTCTTGGGATTTTACCCTGGAATTAATGCTTGAGTCATCTTCAGATGTGCTAAATAAAGGGATTTTGGGGAGCTTGAACATTGGCATTTTCCATCCCGATGACTCTGTTTCTATATCTATTGTTTTCTCTTCAACCTTAGAGACGGAAATATCAACTTTGGTCTGTGTTCTTCTATCACAGTCTTCAAGAACCGCTTGAGTCGTTTCAGACTCTTTCTTTTCGTCTGGTAATGTTATAGTTTTGGTGGTTAGTTCCACATCGGTTTTTGTAGTGGATTTACTGGGTTCCCGTGTAGAAGAATCAATTTTAACTACTTCGCTAAACAGCGGAATTTTGAAAGTGGGTAATGTCCATCCAAAGTACTGTGTACCATCTTGCGTGGCTGCAATCTTCACCTCTTCAATCTTATCTTTCTCTTCGGCAATCAGTGCTTTTTCTACAGTCTTTTTTGCTTTGACAGAAATGTCCAGTTGACTAACATCTGTTTCTGATGTGGTGACTTCTTCGTCCTCCTGATGTACAGATACTTTTATTTCAGTGTCAGGAGAGATTTCTTTAATATGACTTTCTACAACTTCACGTTTGGTTTGAGAAACTGAAAAATCTGAGTCTATTACTGAAATATCTGTTGCAGAATTTGATACAGTCCTAATTGATTTCTCTACCCTTGTGATCGTTTTCTTTTCTTTTTTAACTTTGCCCTTTCCTGTACCACTTTCTTCAGTGGGTGATTGTTTTTTAACATCAGTAATGTCTTTTATAACTTTTGTTGTTTTAACTTTTAGTTCTTTGTCAAGGTCCTCTTCTGAAACTGATGTTTGGTCTTTCGACCTGATGTCTTCCTCATCTGGACTTTTTCCTTCCTCCACAAATTCTTCTGCAGTGTCAAGTTTGGTTTCTTCTGTTAAAGAGCTCATAGAAGATTTTGGTAATATAATAATCTCAGTTGTCATCTGCTCAGTTTTTGTAACAGTGTCTAGTCCTTGAGAGGTTACTGTAGAATCAATGCTTGAGTCATCTTTAGATGTTCTAAAAATTGGGATTTTGGGGAGCCTAAACGTTGGCAATTTCCATTCTGATGACTCTGTTTCTGTATCATTTGTTTTCTGTTCAACCTCTGAAACGGAAATATCAACTGTGGTCTGTGTTCTGCTATCATTGTCTTCAAAAATCACATTAGTAGTAAAGGACTCTTTCCTTTCATCTTGTAATGTTATAGTTTGGGTGGTTAGTTCTACATCAGTTTTTTTAGTGGATTTTCTGGGTTCCTGTGTAGAAGAATCTATTTTAACTTCTTCACTATACAGAGGAATTTGACATTTTGGTAAGAATGTCCATCCAGAGGACTGTGTACCATCTTGTATGGTTTCAATCTTCACTTCTTCCATCTTAGCTTTTTCTTCTGCAATCAGTGGTTTTTCTGCAGTTATTTCGATAGAAATGTCCAGTTGACTAACATCTCTATCTGGTGTGGTGACTTCTATGTCCTTCTGATGGACAGTTACTTCTATTTCAGTGTCTGGAGAGATTTCATCAATTTGATTTTCTACAACCTCATTCTTTGTTTGAGAAACTGATAAATCTGAGTCTTTTACTGGCATAATTGTATCTGTTGCAGAACTTGATACAGTCCTAATTGTTTTCTCTACCCTAGTATTCATTTTCTTTTGTTTTCCAACTTTGCCTTTTTCTTTAACACTTTCTTCGGTAGGTGATTGTTTTTTAACTTCAATTATCTCTGTTTTGACTTCTGTTGTTTCAACTTTTAGTTGTTTGTCAAGTTCCTCTTCTGGTACTGACGTCTGCTGGTCTTCCGACATGATGTCTTCCTCATCTATTTTGTTTTGTTTCTCCACTACTTCTTCTGCAGTGTCAAGTTTGGATTCTTCTGTTAAAGAGCTCACAGAAGGTGTTGGTAATATGATAATCTCAGTGGTCATCTGCCCCGTTTTTGTAACAGTGACTGTCTCTTGAGATTTTACTGTAGAATCAATGCTTGAGTCTTCTTCAGATGTGGTAAATAATGGGATTTTGGGGAGTGTGAACCTTGGCAATATCCAACCTGATGACTCTGTTTCTGTTTCTATTGTTTTATCTTTAACCTTTGAAATTGAAATATCAACTGTGGTCTGTGTTCTGCTATCACTGTCTTCAAGAACTGCTTCAGTAGTTTCAAACTCTTTCCTTTCATCTTGTAGTGTTATAGTTTGGGTGGTTAGTTCTACGTGAGTCTTTGTAGTGGATTTACTGGGTTTCTGTGTAGAAGAATCTATGTTAACTTCTTCACTAAACAGCGGAATTTTGAAAGTTGGCAATAATGTCCATCCAAAGGACTGTATACCATCTTGTGTGGTTTCAATCTTAACTTCTTCTTCAATCTTCGCTTTCTCTTCGGCAATCAGTTTTTGTACAGTATCTTTTGTTTTGACAGAAATGTCCACTTGGCTAACATCTGTGTCTGGTGTGGTGACTTCTATGTCCTTCTTATCGACAGATATTTCAGTGTCAGGAGACATTTCTATTATTTGACTTTCTACAACTTCACTCTTGGTTTGAGAAACTGATAAATCTGAGTCTATTACTGGAATAATTGTGTCTGTTGCAGAACTTGATACAGTCCTAATTGTTTTCTCTACCTTTGGGATTCTTTTTCTTTGCTTTCTAACTTTTCCCTTTCCTTTAACACTTTCTTCAGTAGGTGATTGTTTATCAATATCAGTAACATCACTTATGACTTCTGTTTCATCTTTTAGTTCTTTGTCAATGTCCCCTTTAGAAACTGATGTCTGGACTTCTGACATGATGTCTTCCTCACCTGGGCTTTTTCCTTCCTTTACAAGTTCTTCTGCAGTGTCAAGTTTGGTTTCCTCGGTTAAAGAGCTCACAGAAGATGTTGGTAACATTATGGTCACATCCACATGCACAGCCTCTGACTGTTCTGATGGCTTTTCGGAAAGTATGTCCAATTGCAACACACTTCTTTTAACCTCTTTTGTGACTGTAATTCTTGGTGAAACAACACTATCAGTGTCATCAGTTTTGCTGAGAATAACAACATGGGAGCTTGGTAGTTGTATCTTGAAGTTTGAATCTGTTTCTTCTTCTATAGTTTCTTCTTTGACTGGTACTCTTTGTAGCTTAGCCTCTGTTGTATCCAAATCTCTCTCTGATTTTACTATCTGCTTAGTCATATCAAGTTGATCAATTTTAGTGGTCACAGTCTCAGTGGTCACCTGTTCAGATTTTATGACAGTATCTACTTCTTGAGATTTTACCATGGATTCAATGCTTGAATCTTCTTCAGACATGATAAATAATGGGATTTTGGGCAGTTTGAACATTGGCAGTTTCCATCCTGATGACTCTGTCTCTGTATCTATTGTTTTCTCTTCAACCTTCGAAACGGAAATATCAACTGTGGTCTGTGTTCTTCTATCACTGTCTTCAACAACCACTTTAGTAGTTTCAGACTCTTTCCTTTCATCTTGTAATGTTATAGTTTGGGTGGTTAGTTCCACATCGGCTTTTGTAGTGGATTTACTGGGTTTCGGTGTAGGAGAATCTATTTTAACTTCTTCACTAAACAGCGGAATTTTGAAAGTTGGTAATAATGTCCATCCAAAGGACTGTATACCGTCTTGTGTGACTGCAATCTTCACTTCTTCTTCCATCTTAGCTTTCTCTTTGGCAATCAGTGGTTTTTCTACAGTTTCTTTTGTCTTGACAGAAATGTCCAGTTGACTAACATCTGTATCTGGTGTGGTGACTTCTATGTCCTTCTGATGGACAGTTACTTTTGTTTCAGTGTCAAGAGAGATTTCTTTAATTTGACTTTCTACACCTACATCTTTGGTTTGAGAAACTGATAAATCTGAGTCTTTTTCTGGAATGATTGTATCTGTTGCAGAACTTGATACAGTCCTAATTGTTTTCTCTACCCTTGTGATCATTTTCTTTTGTTTTCTATGTTTTACCTTTCCTTTAATACTTTCTTCGGTAGGTGATTCTGTAACCTCTGTCATGACTTCTGTTGTTTCAACTTTTAGTTTTTTGTCAATTTCCTTTTCTGGAACTGATGTCTGGCCTTCCTCATCTGGACTTTTTTGTTCCTCCACAAGTTTTTCTGCAGTGTCAAGTTTTGTTTCTTCTGTTAAAGAGCTCACAGAAGGTGTTGGTAATATGATCCTCTCAGTGGTCACCTGTTCAGATTTTGTGACGGTATCTACTTCTTGAGATTTTACCATAGATTCAATGCTTGAATCTTCCTCAGATGTGCTAAATAATGCGATTTTGGGTAGTTGGAACATTGGCAGTTTCCATCCTGATGACTCTGTCTCTGTATCTATTGTTTTCTCTTCAACCTTCGAAACTGAAATATCAACTGTGGTCTGTGTTCTTCTATCACTGTCTTCAAGAACCACTTTAGTAGTTTCAGACTCTTTTCTTTTATCCTGTAATGTTATAGTTTGGGATGTTAGTTCCACATTGATTTTTGTAGTGGATTTACTGGGTTTCTGTGTAGGAGAATCTATTTTAACTTCTTCGCTAAACAGTGGAATTTTGAAAGTGGGTAATGTCCATCCAAAGGACTGTGTACCATCTTGTGTGACTGCAACCTTCACTTCTTCTTCCATCTTAGCTTTCTCTTTGGCAATAAGTCTTTTTTCTACAGTTTCTTTTGTCTTGACAGAAATTTCCAGTTGACTAACATCTGTATCTGATGTGGTGACTTCCATGTCCTTCTGATGGACAGTTACTTTTGTTTTAGTGTCAGGAGAGATTTCTTTCATTTGACTTTCTACAACTTCACCTTTGGTTTGAGAAACTGATAAATCTGAGTCCATTACTGGAATGATTGTATCTGTTACAGAACTTAATCCAGTCCTAATTGTTTTCTCTACCCTTGTGATTGTTTTCTTTTGTTTTCTATCTTTTACCTTTCCTTTAATACTTTCTTCGGTACGTGAGTGTTTTTTAACATCAGTAATGTCTGTTATGACGTCTGTTGTTTCAACTTTTAGTTCTTTGTCAAGTTCCTCTTCTGGTACTGATATCTGCTGGTCTTCCGACATGATGACTTCCTCATCTAATTTTTTTTGTTCCTCCACTACTTCTTCTGCAGTGCCAAGTTTGGATTCTTCTGTTAAGGAGCTGACAGAAGGTGTTGGTAATATGATAATTTCAGTGGTCATCTGCCCAGTTTTTGTAACAGTGTCTAGTTCTTGAGATTTTACCGTAGAATCAATGCTTGAGTCTTCTTCAGAGGTGCTAAATAATGGGATTTTGGGGAGCGTGAACATTGGCAAGATCCAATCTGATGACTCTGTTTCTGTAACTATTGTTTTCCCTTTAACCTCCGAAATGGAAATATCAACTGTGGTCTGTGTTCTGCTATCAATGTCTTCAAGAACTGCTTTAGGAGTTTCAGACTCTTTCCTTTCATCTTGTAGTGTTATAGTTTGGGATGTTAGTTCCACATCAGTTTTTGTAGTGGATTTACTGGGTTCCTGTGTAGAAGAATCTATTTTAACTTCTTCACTAAACTGCGGAATTTTGAAAGTTGGCAATAATGTCCATGCAAAGGACTGTGTACCATCTTGTGTGGCTGCAATCTTCACTTCTTCTTCCATCTTAGCTTTCTCTTTGACAATCAGTGGTTTTTCAACAGTTTCTTTTGTCTTGACAGAAATTTCCAGTTGACTAACATCTGTATCTGGTGTGGTGACTTCTATGTCCTTCTGATAGACAGTTACTTTTGTTTCAGTGTCAAGAGAGATTTCTTTAATTTGACTTTCTACAACTTCACCTTTGGTTTGAGAAACTGATAAATCTGAGTCCATTACTGGAATGATTGTATCTGTTACACAACTTAATCCAGTCCTAATTTTTTTCTCTACCCTTGAGATTGCTTTCTTTTGTTTTCTATCTTTTACCTTTCCTTTAATACTTTCTTCGGTAGGTGATTGTTTTTTAACATCAGTAATGTCTGTTATGACGTCTGTTGTTTCAACTTTTAGTTCTTTGTCAAGTTCCTCTTCTGGTACTGATGTCTGCTGGTCTTCCGGCATGATGACTTCCTCATCTAATTTTTTTTGTTCCTCCACTAGTTCTTCTGCAGTGCCAAGTTTGGATTCTTCTGTTAAAGAGCTGACAGGTGGTGTTCGTAATATGATAATTTCAGTGGTCATCTGCCCAGTTTTTGTAACAGTGTCTAGTTCTTGAGATTTTACCGTAGAATCAATGCTTGAGTAATCTTCAGATGTGGTAAATATGGGGATTTTGGGGAGCGTGAACATTGGCAAGATCCAACCTGATGACTCTGTTTCTGTAACTATTGTTTTCCCTTTAACCTCCGAAACTGAAATATCAACTGTGGTCTGTGTTCTGCTATCACTGTCTTCAAGAACCGCTTTAGTAGTTTCCGACTCTTGCCTTTCATCTTGTAGTGTTATAGTTAGGGATGTTAGTTCCACATCAGTTTTTGTAGTGGATTTACTGGGTTCCTGTGTAGAAGAATCTATTTTAACTTCTTCACTAAATAGCGGAATTTTGAAAGTTGGTAGTAATGTCCATCCAAAGGACTGTGTACCATCTTGTGTGGCTGCAATCTTCACTTCTTCTTCCATCTTAGCTTTCTCTTTGGCAATCAGTGGTTTTTCTACAGTTTCTTTTGTCTTGACAGAAATGTCCAGTTGACTAACATCTGTATCTGGTGTGGTGACTTCTATGTCCTTCTGATGGACAGTTACTTTTGTTTCAGTGTCAGGAGAGATTTCTTTAATTTGACTTTCTACAACTTCACCTTTGGTTTGAGAAACTGATAAATCTGAGTCCATTACTGGAATGATTGTATCTGTTGCAGAACTTAATCCAGTCCTAATTGTTTTCTCTACCCTTGTGATCGTTTTCTTTTGTTTTCTATCTTTTACCTTTCCTTTAATACTTTCTTCGGTAGGTGATTCTGTAACCTCTGTCATGATTTCTGTTGTTTCAACTTTTAGTTTTTTGTCAATTTCCTTTTCTGGAACTGATGTCTGGTCTTCCTCATCTGGACTTTTTTGTTCCTCCACAAGTTTTTCTGCAGTGTCAAGTTTTGTTTCTTCTGTTAAAGAGCTCACAGAAGGTGTTGGTAATATGATCCTCTCAGTGGTCACAGTCTCAGTGGTCACCTGTTCAGATTTTGTGATGGTATCTACTTCTTGAGATTTTACCATAGATTCAATGCTTGAATCTACCTCAGATGTGCTAAATAATGCGATTTTGGGTAGTTGGAACATTGGCAGTTTCCATCCTGATGACTCTGTCTCTGTATCTATTGTTTTCTCTTCAACCTTTGAAATTGAAATATCAACTGTGGTCTGTGTTCTTCTATCACTGTCTTCAAGAACCACTTTAGTAGTTTCAGACTCTTTTCTTTTATCCTGTAATGTTATAGTTTGGGATGTTAGTTCCACATTGGTTTTTGTAGTGTATTTACTGGGTTTCTGTGTAGGAGAATCTATTTTAACTTCTTCGCTAAACAGTGGAATTTTGAAAGTGGGTAATGTCCATCCAAAGGACTGTGTACCATCTTGTGTGACTGCAATCTTCACTTCTTCTTCCATCTTAGCTTTCTCTTTGGCAATAAGTGGTTTTTCTACAGTTTCTTTTGTCTTGACAGAAATTTCCAGTTGACTAACATCTGTATCTGATGTGGTGACTTCTATGTCCTTCTGATGGACAGTTACTTTTGTTTTAGTGTCAGGAGAGATTTCTTTAATTCGACTTTCTACAACTTCACCTTTGGTTTGAGAAACTGATAAATCTGAGTCCATTACTGGAATGATTGTATCTGTTACAGAACTTAATCCAGTCCTAATTGTTTTCTCTACCCTTGTGATTGTTTTCTTTTGTTTTCTATCTTTTACCTTTCCTTTAATACTTTCTTCGGTACGTGAGTGTTTTTTAACATCAGTAATCTCTGTTATGACGTATCTTGTTTCAGCTTTTAGTTCTTTGTCAAGTCCCTCTTCTGGTACTGATGTCTGCTGGTCTTCCGACATGATGACTTCCTCATCTAATTTTTTTTGTTCCTCCACTAGTTCTTCTTCAGTGCCAAGTTTGGATTCTTCTGTTAAAGAGCTGACAGAAGGTGTTGGTAATATGATAATGTCAGTGGTCATCTGCCCAGTTTTTGTAACAGTGTCTAGTTCTTGAGATTTTACCGTAGTATCAATGCTTGAGTCTTCTTCAGAGGTGCTAAATAATGGGATTTTGGGGAGCGTGAACATTGGCAAGATCCAACCTGATGACTCTGTTTCTGTAACTATTGTTTTCCCTTTAACCTCCGAAATGGAAATATCAACTGTGGTCTGTGTTCTTCTATCACTGTCTTCAAGAACTGCTTTAGGAGTTTCAGACTCTTTCCTTTCATCTTGTAGTGTTATAGTTTGGGATGTTAGTTCCACATCAGTTTTTGTAGTGGATTTACTGGGTTCCTGTGTAGAAGAATCTATTTTAACTTCTTCACTAAACTGCGGAATTTTGAAAGTTGGCAATAATGTCCATCCAAAGGACTGTGTACCATCTTGTGTGACTGCAATCTTCACTTCTTCTTCCATCTTAGCTTTCTCTTTGACAATCAGTGGTTTTTCAACAGTTTCTTTTGTCTTGACAGAAATTTCCAGTTGACTAACATCTGTATCTGGTGTGGTGACTTCTATGTCCTTCTGATGGACAGTTACTTTTGTTTCAGTGTCAAGAGATATTTCTTTAATTTGACTTTCTACACCTACATCTTTGGTTTGAGAAACTGATAAATCTGAGTCTTTTTCTGGAATATTTGTATCTGTTGCAGAACTTAATACAGTCCTAATTGTTTTCTCTACCCTTGTGATCGTTTTCTTTTGTTTTCTATCTTTTACCTTTCCTTTAACACTTTCTTCGGTAGGTGATTGTTTTTTAACATCAGCAATGTCTGTTATGACGTCTGTTGTTTCAACTTTTAGTTCTTTGTCAAGTTCCACTTCTGGTACTGATGTCTGCTGGTCTTCCGGCATGATGAATTCCTCATCTAATTTTTTTTGCTCCTCCACTACTTCTTCTGCAGTGCCAAGTTTGGATTCTTCTGTTACAGAGCTGACAGGTGGTGTTGGTAATATGATAATTTCAGTGGTCATCTGCCCAGTTTTTGTAACAGTGTCTAGTTCTTGAGATTTTACCGTAGTATCAATGCTTGAGTCTTCTTCAGAGGTGCTAAATAATGGGATTTTGGGGAGCGTGAACATTGGCAAGATCCAACCTGATGACTCTGTTTCTGTAACTATTGTTTTCCCTTTAACCTCCAAAACGGAAATATCAACTGTGGTCTGTGTTCTTCTATCACTGTCTTCAAGAACCGCTTTAGGAGTTTCAGACTCTTTCCTTTCATCTTGTAGTGTTATAGTTTGGAATGTTAGTTCCACATCAGTTTTTGTAGTGGATTTACTGGGTTCCTGTGTAGAAGAATCTATTTTAACTTCTTCACTAAACTGCGGAATTTTGAAAGTTGGCAATAATTTCCATCCAAATGACTGTGTACCGTCTTGTGTGGCTGCAATCTTCACTTCTTCTTCCATCTTAGCTTTCTCTTTGGCAATCAGTGGTTTTTCAACAGTTTCTTTTGTCTTGACAGAAATTTCCAGTTGACTAACATCTGTATCTGATGTGGTGACTTCCATGTCCTTCTCATGGACAGTTACTTTTGTTTCAGTGTCAGGAGAGATTTCTTTAATTTGACTTTCTACAACTTCACCTTTGGTTTGAGAAACTGATAAATCTGAGTCCATTACTGGAATGATTGTATCTGTTGCAGAACTTAATCCAGTCCTAATTGTTTTCTCTACCCTTGTGATCGTTTTCTTTTGTTTTCTATCTCTTACATTTCCTTTAATACTTTCTTCGGTAGGTGATTGTTTTTTAACATTAGTAATGTCTGTTATGACGTCTGTTGTTTCAACTTTTAGTTCTTTGTCAAGTTCCTCTTCTGGTACTGATGTCTGCTGGTCTTCCGACATGATGACTTCCTCATCTAATTTTTTTTGCTCTTCCACTAGTTCTTCTGCAGTGCCAAGTTTGGATTCTTCTGTTAAAGAGCTGACAGGTGGTGTTGGTAATATGATAATTTCAGTGGTCATCTGCCCAGTTTTTGTAACAGTGTCTAGTTCTTGAGATTTTACCGTAGTATCAATGCTTGAGTCTTCTTCAGAGGTGCTAAATAATGGGATTTTGGGGAGCATGAACATTGGCAAGATCCAACCTGATGACTCTGTTTCTGTAACTATTGTTTTCCCTTTAACCTCCAAAACGGAAATATCAACTGTGGTCTGTGTTCTTCTATCACTGTCTTCAAGAACTGCTTTAGGAGTTTCAGACTCTTTCCTTTCATCTTGTAGTGTTATAGTTTGGGATGTTAGTTCCACATCAGTTTTTGTAGTGGATTTACTGGGTTCCTGTGTAGAAGAATCTATTTTAACTTCTTCACTAAACTGCGGAATTTTGAAAGTTGGCAATAATGTCCATGCAAAGGACTGTGTACCATCTTGTGTGGCTGCAATCTTCACTTCTTCTTCCATCTTAGCTTTCTCTTTGGCAATCAGTGGTTTTTCTACAGTTTCTTTTGTCTTGACAGAAATTTCCAGTTGACTAACATCTGTATCTGGTGTGGTGACTTCCATGTCCTTCTGATGGACAGTTACTTTTGTTTCAGTGTCAGGAGAGATTTCTTTAATTTGACTTTCTACAACTTCACCTTTGGTTTGAGAAACTGATAAATCTGAGTCCATTACTGGAATGATTGTATCTGTTGCAGAACTTAATCCAGTCCTAATTGTTTTCTCTACCCTTGTGATCGTTTTCTTTTGTTTTCTATCTCTTACATTTCCTTTAATACTTTCTTCGGTAGGTGATTGTTTTTTAACATTAGTAATGTCTGTTATGACGTCTGTTGTTTCAACTTTTAGTTCTTTGTCAAGTTCCTTTTCTGGTACTGATGTCTGCTGGTCTTCCGACATGATGACTTCCTCATCTAATTTTTTTTGCTCCTCCACTAGTTCTTCTGCAGTGCCAAGTTTGGATTCTTCTGTTAAAGAGCTGACAGGTGGTGTTCGTAATATGATAATTTCAGTGGTCATCTGCCCAGTTTTTGTAACAGTGTCTAGTTCTTGAGATTTTACCGTAGAATCAATGCTTGAGTAATCTTCAGATGTGGTAAATATGGGGATTTTGGGGAGCGTGAACATTGGCAAGATCCAACCTGATGACTCTGTTTCTGTAACTATTGTTTTCCCTTTAACCTCCAAAACGGAAATATCAACTGTGGTCTGTGTTCTTCTATCACTGTCTTCAAGAACTGCTTTAGGAGTTTCAGACTCTTTCCTTTCATCTTGTAGTGTTATAGTTTGGGATGTTAGTTCCACATCAGTTTTTGTAGTGGATTTACTGGGTTCCTGTGTAGAAGAATCTATTTTAACTTCTTCACTAAACTGCGGAATTTTGAAAGTTGGCAATAATGTCCATGCAAAGGACTGTGTACCATCTTGTGTGGCTGCAATCTTCACTTCTTCTTCCATCTTAGCTTTCTCTTTGACAATCAGTGGTTTTTCAACAGTTTCTTTTGTCTTGACAGAAATTTCCAGTTGACTAACATCTGTATCTGATGTGGTGACTTCTATGTCCTTCTGATGGACAGTTACTTTTGTTTCAGTGTCAAGAGAGATTTCTTTAATTTCACTTTCTAGACCTACATCTTTGTTTTGAGAAACTGATAAATCTGAGTCTAATACTTGAACAATTGTATCTGTTACAGAACTTAATACAGTCCTAATTGTTTTCTCTTCCCTTGTGATTGTTTTCTTTTGTTTTCTAACTTTGCCCTTTCCTGTGCCACTTTCTTCGGTAGGTGATTCTGTAATCTCTGTTATGACTTCTGTTGTTTCAACTTTTAGTTTTTTGTCAATTTCCTTTCCTGGAACTGATGTCTGGTCTTCCTCATCTGGACTTTTTTGCTCCTCCACAAGTTTTTCTGCAGTGTCAAGTTTTGTTTCTTCTATTAAAGAGCTCATAGAAGGTGTTGGTAATATGATCATCTCAGTGGTCATCTGCCCAGTTGTAACAGTGTCTAGTTCTTGAGATTTTATAGTAGAATCAATGCTTGAGTTATCTTTAGATGCGCTAAATAATGGGATTTTGGGGAGCTTGAATGTTGGCAGTTTCCGTCCTGATGACTTTGTTTCTGTATCTATTGTTTTCTCTTCAACCTCTGAAACGGAAATATCAACTGTGTTCTGTTTTCTTCTATCACTGTCTTCGAACACTGCTTTATTAGTTTCAGACTGTTTTCTTTTATCTTGTGATGTTATGGTTTGGGTGGTTAGTTCCACATCTGTTAGTAAAACATTGATTTGTGATTTGAATTCATTGGGTTCCTGTGTAGAAGACTCTGTTTCAACGTCTGCTCCACTAAACAGCGGAATTTTGAAAGAGGGAAATGTCAATGCAATGGACTGTATACCATCTTGTGCGTCTGAAATATTCCCTTTTTCTTTCATTTTAGCTTTCTTTTCTACAGACAGTGCATTTTCTACTGTGTCTTTTGTTTTAACACTTATGTCTAGTTGGCTTCTATTTGTATCTGGTGTGGTGTCTTCTATGTCCTCCTGAAGGATTAAAGCTTCTACTTCAGGTTCTTGAGCTGCACTTAGAGTTTGATTGATTGATATACCGGAGTCTATTGATGGGATTATTCTATCTGCAGCAAAATCCGATACCAACAATATATTTTTGTCTATCTTTGTGATCTTGTTCTTTTGTTCTTCATCATCATTTTTAGATGATTTTTTCATGTATTTTATGTCAAACATCTGTAGGTTTAGATCTTTAACAAATTTAGATACATTTTTATCTTCAATGGTTTCTTTATTTTTTAAAGATGTTCCGAGTTCTAATTTTGGCATTTTGATTTTTGCAAGGTAACTATCGCTTTTTTTGTCTGAATGTTTTATATAAGTCATAATGCTACTGTCCTTCTCATCCTCTAACTTCTTACCTTCAGGTATTTTAGGATCTATTGCTGTAAATGCACCATATATTCTCTCATCTTCCTTGCTTTGTGTTTGGTGTATTTGCTCATTTTGAACAATATTTGTCTCCATTTCATTTATATTTTTAGTTATAGTTCCTGTTTTTGAACTACTAATATCAAACTTTGGAAGTTCTACTTTCAACGATTTAAAAGATGTCTCCTGTTGGCCTTCTGCCTTTTGTGATTGATGAATTTCACTTGTTACTTTGTTTTTCGATTTTTCATTGTCATCCTTAAGCATTTCTAACTCTTTTAAGGATGCTTCGATCTCCAGTTCTATTTCTCTATGCTGTATTTGAGCTGGCATAATACTAATGTTTTCATTCTGCTCGCTTAGCAGTTCACTACTAATATCTAAAGACGGATAAATAATCTCAATTGATTGTTTATTTAACTCCCTTGTTATATCATTTCCATCCTTGGCTAAGTCTTCAGGTTTTGAAATAGATGCTTTTTGATTTTTCTGTATATTGTGAAGGTCATCTCCGGTAAATGGTCTAAATAATTCTACTTTTGGTATCTTAATCTTTGAGTGTTTTTGCTTTTTCAAATCAGACTTGGTCATTTCTTTCTCTACAGAGATAACTGTTTCTGGTCCAACATCCATGGAAGGATCTGTTATGATCTCTGAAGCTTGGTTTTTCATTAGTAAGTCTGTCTTTTCCTTTGTCTTTACAATTTTATGTTTCTTCTTTTTGCTTTTTATCATTTTTCCTGTCATCACCCCAAGGTCATTGTCAATATCTGGCTGTTCTGAAGCGGCTGGCAAGTTTTTTGTTTCTATTTTTTCTTGACTTGATCCACCTTTTATACTAAATGATGGCAGCTTGAAAGATGGTAGTTTGAATGGACTTCCATGCTTTTCTACATCGCTTTCCTCAGATGTTAACGCACCTTTTCTGTCTTCTTCAATTTCTTCTGCTTGTATGTCTAGTTTTTGAGATTGTGTTTGCTTGGTTGATTCAAGGTTAACTTCAGGCTTAATTCTCTTATCCTCTTCGGAAAAAGTATTCATCTGGTTCTGTTCACTGGCATTAAGTTGGCTTGTTTTTATTTTTGGCCCAGTTAAATTAAATGAAGGAAGTTTCAGCGTTGGCAATTTAAAATGACTATCTTCCTTGATGTCTCTGTTTGATATGATTCTCTTATCTGTGTCTTGTGTATCTGTTTTTTCAATACTTGATGTTGAAATATCTATTGATTTTTTCTCAGATAGACCCACCTTTGGAATTTTGACTGATGGCATTTGGATTTTCCAGCTCTTTGCAACACCGATTTCCTTACTATCTTTTCTTAAAATATCTGCTGATGAAATCCTCAAAATGTCTTCATCATCTACATTTGCTGTTTCTGAAAACATCATATTTTCAGTTTCTACAGATTGCCCACTCAAACCAAGTTCTGGCATATGGGAGGCAGGAAATTCAATCTTATGTTTCTGCTCAGCGACATTTTTCCCATCAGTTGTAGTATATGACACATCATGTTGAACTAAATCTAAAATATTGTATTGAGTCTCTAGATAGATTTGATTGTCATGTTCATTGAGGTCATGATCCTTCGGATATTCTGTAGATTTTGACACATCATAGCTTCCCTTGTGTCCCTTAAACTTCGGAATTGATATTCCAACTTTTGGTAACTTTTTTGTGGATGTCTTTATTTTATTGTCCACAGTTTGATGGTCCTCAACTTCAAGTCCAGTAGTGGTAGTTTCATTATTTTCTTTATATGTTTTTTTTAACTCATCCTCTTTTATATCAGTAAAATCTTCTTTTTTAGTCAACTTACTGTCCGTACCTTCAGTTACTCTTTTTGTAAAGGAACCAAAGGAAGGTATTTTAAATTTGGGCATTCTTCGCAAACTTTCCCTGTTTTCATCCTCAACGTTAGCAGATTTTATTTGATGCTCCAATTCCAAACTTGTTTTTTCTTTGTCTTGTCCATCAACTTCAGTCATATGCTCTCCAGATAAAACTTCACGTAGAGTTGTAAATTTGGTGTATGATTTATCTACTTCTGGCTCTGAAAAGTCACTTACTGAGCAACTTGACATTCTAATGTTATCATCAAATGACTTGGAAGGTTCCCATCCTAGGTCTCTTATGTCGGTTTCACCAGAAAGGCCTCCTCTGTGTTCTCTTTGTAATGACTGACGTTTTACATTGCCATCTATTGATAGAATGTTTTGACCTACGTCCATATGTCTTTCTTTAGGATCTAAAGACACTACAACTGATTTTTCATCCAAAGTTATGTTACCCTCTACTTTAGGAGCAAATATTTCTGTCCTAGATTTATTAATTTTATATTTCGGAGTTTTCAAACTGGTTGATTGGTCTATACTTATATATCCCTCAGAAGATATTGGAGGTTGTTTCATTTCGGTGCTTTTAACATCAAGTGTCTTGTCACTGATGATTTCAATAAACTGATCAGCGCTATTAGATCTAATTGATTTTCTGTGTAGTTTTGGCAACTTGGGCATTTTTATAATGGGCATTTGTAGTTTCCATCCGGACAACTCTGGTTGTTGGCTTGAAGGCCTTTCCTCAGTTGTAGACTCTATAACCTTAATATCATGTTCTTCAGAAACTGCAAACGATGGTCCCCGGAATATCGGTAATTGTAATTTGAACTCTGAATCCTTGGCCAATTCTACATTTTCATAAAAATTCTGTGAGCTCTTCTGATCAGATAGTTTAACATGCGACTCATCTTGGCTTTTCATGGAAATAAAATCATCACTTACTTTTTCTGCTTTAGTCATCCTGACCTCTGTTGTATAGTTACCAATGTACAGTTCTGTGTCGGGAGGCCAGGTGATATATGTATCGCTGCTTGGTGCACTTTGTCCAGTAAGTTCTATACCATGAATAGTCCCCAATTTCGACTTCTTTATTTTCTTTTTCCTCTGTGCAACACCTTTTGTTTGTCCTTCTGTAGGACTTAAAGGCTCATCTGAACTGTCAAGCTTCTCATTTTCCGAATGTTTTTGAAATTGTTCACGTTGAAGTTCTGTTGTTGATTTTTCAGTTGTTGACTTTTCATATGTCCTACAATCTCTTGATAGGGCTGGTGACACCTTGCATGGCGATGGTAGATTCTTTTCTTTTACAATAATCACTTCAACTTCAGGAGGCACATATTTCCGTTCTTGCCAGCTTGCAGTATTCAGTGTTCCTCTAGTGGAGGTTACAGTTGTGGAGGCCAGTGAATAACCTTTCTTCATCTGTGGTCTTAAAAAATCATGTTGATCAACTTGAACATTTATAGTGCTGTCCAAGCTTCTCTTCTCCTTTAATCTCTGATGAGGTTTTTCTAGGTTCACATCAGTCACCTGACTCTCCAATGTGGTCTTTTGATTGCCGATTTCCAAACCTGGAAACTCTTCCTGATATTGCTTCTCCTTCTGCATTATAAACAGTTCATCCTCTTCGGAGGTAGCTTCAGTCACTTTAGAATATACATCTAGAGTTTCGTCATCATTTGTCTCTGATGTGCTACGAGATCGTCTGTGACCAAGAAATCTGGTATTCGTAAGAGACTGAAATTTTGGCCAAGAGAGCCTATCTTTTTTTGACCGTTTTTTCTTATGTTCTCTTTTTCGGACTGCTTGATCTCCTTGCAAACTCTCAGATGTTGCAAATGCATCTTTTTTCTCCTGTTAGTGAATACATTGTATTAATTATCATTTATTATACTCTGTAGATAGTTTTATTAAATACTTTATGAGATATAATTTATCAGATATCAAGTTGCGGACATGAAAATGAGACAAGAAAATTAATTCACCTGCTTTTCTTTCTTGGTTTGAACAATAGATTGCATTTTTTCCCTATCTTCTCTTCCAAGTTGCCGTTTCAGCTGGAATTGTACTTTATATGGCTCAGAATGCTGCAGTATTTTCATTGCATCTTCATAACTGATATTGTCAAAATAGATTGTAGCGCTGAGTAGCTGATCACCTGCAAGCCAATATTGTCACTGTAGTAGGTCTTATTCATAGAATATATAAAAAAATATGTATTATTCAGGTCAAGAAGTCAAAGTATATGTTACCTTCTTTAATGCTGAATATATTTGAATGTGGATGTTCCTTTAAGACTTGGGATACAATGATTCCATCTGTCCCTCCGCCAGCTATAGTAAATCCTTTACCCCCAGGATCAACATCGGTGCATAATGTCACCTCCATAGGTTCCTAAAATATTTAAAAAAGTTACAATTTCTATAAAACATGATAAATATTAATTCTTGTAGTGCTATGTATCTAATCAGCTGTATTTTATTATTTGCTATGTAGAAGTTTAGGTATACATCCATTATAATAATATAGAAGTTTAGAGGATATGTTCATCTTTGAGCACTACCACAAATAAAAAGCATAGCAACATTGTAAATACATTGAATTACTTACCTTATACTGATCGTAGCCCTTTCCCGCCCCATGATGAAACTGTCCGTCATAGAGCAGGACGGGTGAAGATTGGAGCAAGCTCACGAGCTGAGCCCGCTCCATACGCTGCAGGTGTCAGCTGAGTATAACAGCTGACAAGCTACTCTAACTCTAACGTCCAGCGATCGCTCTGTTCCTGGCTGTTCAGTTAAATGCCGCGGTCAAGAGCGACCGCGGCATTTAACTGTTAGAAGGAGGGGTGATTGCGCAGCGCCAATGGTTGTCATGGCAGCCATGGGCCTAATGAAGGCCCCCAGGTCTGCCTTCTGTCTGCCTCCACTAAGCCATGCCTCCAGGAGGGCTGAGCAGATGCCTGTAAAAATTACAATATACTGCAATACATTTGTAATGTAGTGTATTGTACCAGCAATATAACGATCGCTTGTTCAAGTCCCCTAGGCGGACTAATAAAAAGTGTAAACAATTTTTTAAACTATTAAAAGGTCCAAGAAAAAACCTTTTGCCATTTTTCCCCAAGCACAATGTAAAAAAAAATAAAAATAAACAGAATTAGTATTGCGACATCCGTAAAAGTCCAAACTATTACAATTTACCATTATTTAACTCGCACGGTGAAATAATTAAAACACCAGAATCTTTGTTTTTTCGTCACGTTAGCGTTAAAACAAAATGTAATAAAAAGTGATTAAAAAATCGTATGTACCAAAGAAATGGTACCAATAAAAAATACAGCTAGTTACGCAAAAAATAAGCCCTCATAACGCTCAATAGACGAAACAATAATAAAGTTATGGCTCTCAGAATGTGGAGACACAAAACTATTTTAACAAATAGTTATATACATTTGGTATCACCTTAATTTTATTGTGCCGCAGAATAAAGTTAAGTTGTCGTTTTTACCACACGGTGAAATCCGTAAAAACGAAAACCAAAAAAACAATGGAGGAATTTAGTTTTTTTCCAATTACACCCCACAAATAATTTTTTTACTGTTCCCCAGCTCCATTGACGGAAAAATAAAAAAGTTATGGCTCTTGGAAGATGGGGAGTGAAAAACAAAAACGTAAAAAACAAAAATGTCTCGGTCTTTAAAGGGTTAAGTTGCAGCCTGTATTTTACTCCAGAGCTGCATTCACAATACTGCTTTTTTTCATAGTTGAAATTCCCTAGAATTTCTTGCTTTCAGACACAATCAGTAATCGATGAGAATATAGACATTTCTACACTGGGATCAGTGGGAATTTTAGCATTCCCATGAAAGTATTTTCCTATTACAGACCAAGAATAGAATTATACTTACATCTGAGTCTGCCATTTTGGCAAAAGGATGTGAGGTACGTATAAAGGACGTCTTCCTTATACTGCTCGAGTACTCAGAGCCTGCATATACGGAACTGTCCTGTAATATACATAACAAAATTGACTTAATATTTCCATAAAACAGTATCTATCTATCTATCTATCTATCTATCTATCTATCTATCTATCTATCTATCTATCTATCTATCTATCTATCTATCTATCTATCTATCTATCTATCTATCTATCTATCTATCTATCTATCTATCTATCTATCTATCTATTACAGAGAACATCTAATATACAAGTGACAGGGCAGTATTTAAGGGCATATGTACCTTTATTATGTGCACACCATTATAAACTCAGCCCAATGGCCACTAGAATTCTACAAGGATGGAGGCGCACATGTACAAACACTCTCAGCTGTCAAATACCAAAAAAAGGTGCACATATAGTTGAGAATAATAACACAACTTAGAAACACCACCATATCCCACCATTTACTCTTTCTTATCTTGGCCCCACTTTGTCGATCCTTTTCTCTGTCATTGTCTCTATAAAGCTTTTCAACAAAATGTCTCAAATACCCAAACACTATTTCTTTTTTGTTTGCTTTTTTTTATATTCCTCACATGAAATGATAATTTTGACCTTTACAATAATTATATCATGCAATAGAAGTCTAAATTCTTTAACTTATTGGGGACTTAAAGGCTGTGGTTAAAATGTTTAAAACTTGAATGTTTTGTAATTTTTTTAAATTAAATCAATGTGTTTTGTGTTTTCATGTAAGTTTCAATGTGTAATTGAGTTTTATAAAAAAAAAAAAAGTTAACATGTAGTTTTTACTGCACGATGAACGCCGTAACAACAAAGCCCAAAACACAATGGCGGAATCTCTGCTTTTTGCCCATTTTACCCTACAAAACATTTTTTTTTTTCAGTTTCCCAGTGCATTATCTGGTACATTCAATGGTGGCATGAAAAACTACAACTCGTCCCGCAAAAAACAAGCTCTCATACAGCTATGTCGATAGAAAAATTAAAAAGTTATGGCTTTTGGAAGGCGGGGAAGGAAAAAATACAAAAAAAAAATTGGCTGCGGAGGGAAGGGGGTTAAAGATAATGAATTCAACATGGTATCAAATCCATAAACTGACATTTTTTTCTAGAAATATATAGCCTCTTACCTCTGGATCAATATAGTATTCATTTACAGCATATTCATAAACTGGGGATGATCCTTGAGGCCGTGGTCTTACATTTTCTAGCTCGACTTCAATCGTCTGTAAGAAGGAAGAAATGTGTAACTATAAGGCTGGGCTCACACGACCATGTTCGGTCCGTAAAGGACGGAACGTATTTCGGCCGCAAGTCCCGGACCAAACACACTGCCGGGAGCCGGGCTCCTAGCATTATAGTTGGGTACGACGCTAGGAGTCCCTGCCTCGCTGCAGGACAACTGTCCCGTACTGTAATCATGTTTTCAGTACGGGACAGTAGTTCCACGGAGAGGCAGGGACTCCTAGCGTCGTACATAACTATGATGCTAGGAGCCGGGCTCCCTGCAGTGTGTTCGGTCCGGGACTTGCGGCCGAAATACGTCCCGTCCTTTACGGACCGAACATGCTCGTGTGAACCCAGCCTAATAATGTGGGTTTTCAGTCAGACTCTGTAGGTTCCATACGTCCATTGTACACTTGTATATGGCTACATGAGGCCTACAGTATAAGGTCTGAGGGATACTTCCTTAATTTATTTTCTATTTTAAGTATAAACATGACTTTTTAGGCATCGATCAGTTCACATCTGCATTGGGGCTCCGTTAATGGGTTCCGTCGGACCTTTACATCAGGGGAACCCATGAACAGAAACCAAACTGAAACCATTGATTTCCGTTTGCATCACCATTGATTTCAATGGTGACGGATTCGGTGCAAATGGTTTCCGTTTGTCCCCGTTGTGTATGGGTTCAGTCATTTTGAAGGAATCAATACCGTAGTTGACTGCGCTATTCATTCCGTCAAAATGACGGAACCCTTACACAACGGGGACAAACGAACAATTTGCACTGGATCCATCCGTCACCATTGAAATCAATGTTTGGATTCCATTCATGGGTTCCGCTAATGGACAGGTCCAACGGAACCAACGCAGATGTGAACAAAGCCTTAGCAGCACTTTTTACTGGAACTCTTTCAAATGAGAAATATTACATTCTACAGACATATAAATCTACTTACTGTGTCATCTTCATCTTGATCTTCGTCAGGTTCTTCGGCATTGAGGGGTCTGTTGGAAACTGGGAATGATGTTGAATAAAGTAAGTAAACTGCAAGCCTACGGGAGCCTCGTGTCACATGAAGCATATTTTTAATGCAAGTTTAGTCTTTGTTTTTCAATGGAAAGCCCCATACTTTGTAGATCTAGCCGAAGTCAAGGTACCCAGCTTGACCAGTTACTGCCCCCTATAATTTAGAACAAGTGGCCAGCAAGTATAGTAATTCTGAGTTTTTTTCATATTTTTGTATATTATTTACGTGTATGTTTTGATTTTGAAAAATAACTGGATTTTTGCAATTTACTTTGGTGTTTTGGAATAAAATGTTGAAATTTTAAAAGGAGTTCAGTCCCTTTAAAGTGTAACTAAACTTTTTAAAAACTTTTGACCTGTCATAAGACCCCCACCATTTGCCAAAACGAATCAGCAGAAGAACTCGGGTGAGTGCTGTGCCATTTCATCTCTGATCGGCTTTCCTCGGAGTGGTGTTTGGGTTCAATTAGTCTATGAGTCCGTAGAAAGCCGATCAGAAACAAAGTGGCACAGCGCTCACCCGAGCGCTTCTGCCGATTCGTTTTAGCGATCGGTGGGGTCTCAGTGCTCGGAACCCCACCGATCAAAACTTCTGACATGTCAAATGTTTTTTAAATGTTACTTAGCCTTTAAAGGCTATGTGTATTGGTGTGCGTTAATAAACTTTGTAAATACATTATATTAAAAATTACTTACAGCTGCTCTGTATTCTCTTTACAGAGCAGCTGTATCATTCACTATTCACTGAATCTTTAAGAATCTAGTTGTGATAGTTTACAGGTGGTGCTGTGTGTCAGAGACACACAGGACCCGCTGTCACTGAACCCATCAGGTCCTCGGGACTGACGGATTCAGTGAATACCGGACGATTCTGCTGCTCTGTATAGAGAATACAGAGCAGCTGTAACTTAAAAAGTAAGAATAATTTTTAATAAAATGTATTTACAGAGTTTATTAACACAGACTAATACACATTTTTGTCAAGAAAACAAAAAATCACTTTAAAAATATGTACAAATAAATAGCCTTTAAGGCCCCATGCACACCACCGTAAAAAACGGACCCATTCACTTCCATTGAACGCGGACACCTCTCCTTATCGCTATGGATGGGTGTCCGTGCCGTTGAAATGTTCCGAAAATTATGTAACATGTCCGTTCTTTTGCTTTTTGCGGGCTTTCCTCCCATACTTTGTACTTCAATCGCGGGCCGTGATTACGGGCACGGGCGTGTGCATGGGGCCTAAGTAATAAAACCTGTTTCTATTTACTGTATTTATTGTACAGATTTTCCACTAGATGGCAACAACTACACCTGTAAAATGCAGGGTATTATCTACTTTTTATTATACATTTGACTATAATTAAATTTGTTCTTGAACTATAACAAACAGGAAATATTTATGAGTTAAATATTAAAGTCTGTGATATGCAAACAGCTGTCAATTAAAAGAAGACTAGAATAAACCTGTCTCGTAAATGCCATAGACATATATATGGCCGCGCTGTAAGTCTTACAGGTTAGCATCGTAAACAGCATTTTAGGAACAGAACCATAGCTGTTTTTTTTTGTTTGTTTTTTTTACTTAGAGAGCATTTCTTATTTTTGAGACTTAGTATCCTGGTGTAGCTGTATCTACAGCCTAAGGCCCCATGCACACAACCATAGATTTTGTAATGGCTCCAAAATGCGGGTAGACAGTGATTACGGGCACGATCGTGTGCAGAGTGCCTTAACAGGGCTTTACACTGGGCGAGTATCGGGCAGACATGCGTTCGTAGAACGCTCGTTGCCAATAATTGCCCTGTGTAAAAAGAGCGGCGATCATCTGCTGATTGTATTATTTTTGAAAAGTTAAATATTATCGTTGTCGGCAACACATGTGTATACAGGGTGATGCGCTGCCGACATGATAATAACATATGGGGACGAGCGATCAGAGTAACGACCGCTCGTCTACATCCATAGCTCAGTGTGACAGGAGCAAACAAACGCCGATCAACAATGTCTCGTTGATCGGCGCTCGCTGCAGTGGTCGATTATCGGCCAATGTAATAGAGCCTTTACATAACTAACCAAATCTGATCTGTGCTGATGAGATCCAGAAGGTGGAAACAGAGTACTGCAGCTCGGCCGCTATTCCGTGGCCAGAGCTAACTGCTTCCGGCATGTACGTCCGGTGCACGGAGGCACCGGACCAGCTGCACAGTTCGGGGTCCGGGTGTTGGACCCCCACAGATCATGTACTGATGACCTATCTGGTAGATAGGTCATCAGTTGTCAGAAGCTGGAAAACCCCTTTAAGTTATTTTTATACATTTGAAGAGCAGGCAACTGATGCACGTATCAGCAATTTTTTTTCCTTTTAAACTACGCCTCTAATCCCACCCAATCCCCACCCATACACACCCAGATCAGCCCACACAGTATCATGCTCCCATAGTGCCTTCCACATTGAATAATGCCAAATAGCTGCCCCCACACAGTATAATATCCTCTAGCTGCCACCATACAGTATAATGTCCCCATAGTTGCCATCATACAGTATAATGCCCCCATAGATACACCCATATAGTATAAAGCAGAAACAGATGCCCCCTATACAGTATAATGCCCACACTGATGCCCTCATACAGTATAATGCCCACCCAGATGCCCCATGCCATATAATGCACAAACAAATTCCCCCATACAGCATAATGCCCCATAGCTACCCCATACAATATAATGCCCCCATAGCTGCCCCCATACAGTATAATGCCCACACAGATGCCCCATACAGTATAATGCCCCATACAGTCTATAATGCCCCATAGCTGTCCCTATACAGCATAATGCCACCATAGCTGACCCATACAGCATAATGCACCCATAGCTGCCCCATACAGTATATTGCCCCCTTGGCTGACACCATACACCTTAATGCCCCCTTAGCTTCCACCATAATGTATAATGCACCCATAGCTGCCCCATACAGTATAATGCCAAATAGCTTCCCCCATACAGCGTAATGCCGCCTTAGCTGCCCCATACAGTATAATGCCCCCTTAGCTAGCCCTAGTGCCAGTGTCCAATCCCCTACCTGTACAGTGAAGGAAATAAGTATTTGATCCCTTGCTGATTTTGTAAATTTGCCCACTGTCAAAGACATGAACAGTCTAGAATTTTTAGGCTAGGTTAATTTTAGCAGTGAGAGATAGATTATATAAAATAAAAAAAAGAAAATCACATTGTCAAAATTATATATATGTAAAGGATCTGCCAGGCACAGCTTCGGGGTTAACGCCCATAGATAATCAGTCTGCACCTGCTTCTATGTCTGTGAGACTGACTCCATCTTCCACCACTCAGGGTGGCAGGCTTAGGAGTGGGAGAACCTATCACAGCCTGGCCAGACGGAGCTAGCACCCGCCCGCTGTCTATTTATTACCTGCCTTTCCTGTTCCTCCTTGCTTGTGATTCTTCTCGTTTGGTTTCCTGGCCCTGCTGCAGCTTCTTGTACTATTGTCCTTGCTTCATATCGACCCCGGCTTGCTGACTACTCTCCTGCTCTGCGTTTGGTACCTCGTACACTCCTGGTTTGACTCGGCTTGTTCACTACTCTCCTGCTCTGCGTTTGGCACCTCGTACTCTCCTGGTTTGACTCGGCTTGTTCACTTTTCTTGTTGCTCACGGTGTTGCCGTGGGCAACTGCCCCTTTCTCCCCCTAGCTCTGTGTACCCTTGTCTGTTTGTCTGTCGTGCACTTATTGAGCGTAGGGACCGTCGCACAGTTGTACCCCGTCACCTAGGGTGGGTCGTTGCAAGTAGGTAGGGACTGAGTGGTGGGTAGATTAGGGCTCACTTGTCTGTCTCCCCACCCCCGGCATTACAATATATTTATTTGCATTGTGCACAGAGAAATAAGTGTTTGATCCCTTTGGCAAACAAGACTTAATACTTGGTGGCAAAACCCTTGTTGGCAAGCATAGCAGTCAGACGTTTTTTGTAGTTGATGATGAGGTTTGCACACATGTTAGATGGAATTTTGGCCCACTCCTCTTTGCAGATCATCTGTAAATCATTAAGATTTCGAGGCTGTCGCTTGGCAACTCGGATCTTCAGCTCCCTCCATAAGTTTTCGATGGGATTTAGCTCTGGAGACTGGCTAGGCCACTCCATGACCTTAATGTGCTTCTTTTTGAGCCACTCCTTTGTTGCCTTGGCTGTATGTTTTGGGTCATTGTCGTGCTGGAAGACCCAGTCACGAGCCATTTTTAATGTCCTTGTGGAGGGAAGGAGGTTGTCACTCAGGATTTGACGGTACATGGCTCCATCTATTCTCCCATTGATACGGTGAACTAGTCCTGTGCCCTTAGCAGAGAAACACCCCCAAAACATAATGTTTCCACCTCCATGCTTGACAGTGGGGACAATGTTCTTTGGGTCATAGGCAGCATTTCTCTTCCTCCAAACACGGCGAGTTGAGTTAATGCCAAAGAGCAGGGGCGTAACTAGGAAAGACTGGGCCCCATAGCAAACTTTTGACTGGGGCCCCCCCTCTGCTGGGTATCACACAACCCCCCCCCCCTTGTAGATAGTGCCTCCCTATAGATTCCACCACACAGCGCCCCCCTATAGATAGCACCATACACAGCCCCTGCAGATAACGCCATACAGCCCCCTGTAGATAACGCCATACAGACTCCCTCTGTAGATAACGCCATACAGCCCCCCTGTAGATAACGCCATACAGCCCCCCTGTAGATAACGCCATACAGCCCCGCCTGTAGATAACGCTATATAGCCCCCCCCCCCAAAAAAAAACGTCCTATAGTTTGTCCTACAAAAGACATGCATCCCCTATCCACAGGATAGGGGATACATGTGTGATCACTGGCAGCGATAAGGAGAACGGGGGACCGAAAGTCCCCCGAAGTTCTCCATGACTAACCTCTGACTTCCGGCGTCTGCGCAGTTCAATAAAAATGAAAGGAGCGCTGGTCACGCATGCGCACAAGCGCGACCGGCGCTCCATTCATTTCTACGGAGCTGCCGACACAGACCCCGGAAGTCCGAGGTTTGTCATGGAGAACTTAGGGGGGACTTTCGGTCCCCCGTTCTCCTCATCGCTGCCAGCGATCACACATGTATCCCCTATCCTGTGGATAGGGGATACATGTCTTATGTAGGAACAACCCCTTCAGTGGCGTCGCGCTGTAGCAGCCATAGCGGCTGCTAGCGGAGCCTGCGGCCATGGGAGGGGGCCGTGCCGGCGGGTGGCACGGGCCCCCTCATGCTGCAGGCTCTGTAGAAGTCGCTACGGCTGCTATAGCGGTAGTTACGCCACTGCGTATAAGTTTGTACGGCGTAAAACTACAGCTCCCAGCATGGCCGGAACAATGGTAAGGATATGCTGGGAGATGCGGTTTCACAAAAAAAATCCTATCACCATCATCTCGCTGCAGATCATACAGTGACTACAATACTGATTAGAGGCAGAATAAACATTTACATTAAGTGACTCACCGGTGACGTCTCAGATTCTAGTTCTTTTCTTCTCCCTCCGGTTCAGACATCTATGATGGATTTCTCCCCGCCATGACCCATTTCTGCAGTTTTCCGTTTAGATGTCTTCAGCTTCTCACTTTTAAAACATTTCTGCACCTATAAAACGAAGTTAAAATTCTCAACACATCTAAATATAACTGTCACAAACACACAACATGTCCCCTGTAGATAGTGACCTACATAGAAGCCCCTGTAGATAGTGCCCACATATGGACTCCAGAGCTGCAAGGCAATAGTGCTAACCACTGAGCCACCGTGCTGCCCTACATATAGCTTCCCCTATAGTTAGTGCTCCACGTATAGCCCACCTCTGTATATAGTGTCTCACATATAGCTCCCCCTGTATATAGTGTCCCACATATAGCCCACCCCTGTAGACTGTGCACTACATATAGCCACCCTGTTGCTAGTGCCCCACAGGTAACCCACCCCTGTATATAGTGTCCCACATATAGACCCCCCTGTATATAGTGTCCCACATATAGACCCCCCTGTATATAGTGGCCCACATATAGACCCCCCTGTATATAGTGGCCCACATATAGAGCCCCCTGTATATAATGGCCCACATATAGAGCCCCCTGTATATAGTGGCCCACACCCCCACATATAGACCCCCCTGTATATAATGGCCCACATATAGAGCCCCCTGTATATAATGGCCCACACCCCCACATATAGACCCCCCCTGTAGCTACTGCCCCACATATAGACCCCCTATATATAATAGCCCACATAAAGATGACCCCCCCCCCCCCCATAGATAATGCCATTCACATTTTTATGAGGGGAAAAAAAACAAAAACTTGACATACTCACATTCTCCGGTTCCCACGCTGTTCACTGGCGATGCAGACATGCTCTCTTCTGAGCATGTCTGCAGGAGTTGAACGAGCGTCCTCCAATGACGCTGATTGGCGGGGCAGAATGACTTGCCCCGCCAATCAGCACCTTCCAAGCATGGAAGCGGCGCGATGATGTCATCGCGCCGCTAGCCAATCAGTGTCATTGTAAGGCACTGGATGGTCAGGCACGGAACATGCCCGGCCATTCATGTATTTGGCTGCCGCTAGCACTGGGGCCCCCTCCGGTGCTAGCGACACCTACAGGCATGAGATGGCCTGTGTAAGGCTCGGCGTCGCGGGCCCCACAGTAGTGACGCTACCGCTGTAGTAGCCATAACGGCTGCTAGCGGCGCCACCGGGCCCCCTCAAGCCCCGGGCCCCGTAGCAGCCGCTACTGCTGCTACCGCGGTAGTTACGCCACTGCCAAAGAGCTAAATTTTAGTCTCATCTGACCACAGCACCTTCTCCCAATCACTCTCAGAATCATCCAGATGTTCATTTGCAAACTTCAGACGGGCCTGTACATATGCTTTCTTGAGCAGGGGGACCTTGCGGGCACTGCAGGATTTTAATCCATTACGGCGTAATGTGTTACCAATGGTTTTCTTGGTGACTGTGGTCCCAGTTGCCTTGAGATCATTAACAAGTTCCCCCCGTGTAGTTTTCGGCTGAGCTCTCACCTTCCTCAGGATCAAGGATACCCCACGAGGTGAGATTTTGCATGGAGCCCCAGATCGATGTCGATTGACAGTCATTTTGTATGTCTTCCATTTTCTTACTATTGCACCAACAGTTGTCTCCTTCTCACCCAGCGTCTTACTTATGGTTTTGTAGCCCATTCTAGCCTTGTGCAGGTCTATGATCTTGTCCCTGACATCCTTAGAAAACTCTATGGTCTTGCCCATGTTGTAGAGGTTAGAGTCAGACTGATTAATTGAGTCTGTGGACAGGAGTCTTTTATACAGGTGACCATTTAAGACAGCTGTCTTTAATGCAGGCACCAAGTTGATTTGGAGCGTGTAACTGGTCTGGAGGAGGCTGAACTCTTAATGGTTGGTAGGGGATCAAATACTTATTTCTCTGTGCACAATGCAAATAAATATATATAATTTTGACTATGTGATTTTCTTTTTTTTTAATATATATATAATCTATCTCTCACTGGTAAAATTAACCTAGCCTAAAAATTCTAGACTGTTCATGACTTTGACAGTGGGCAAACAAAATCAGCAAGGGATCAAATACTTATTTCCTTCACTGTACATAGTGCTACCCCTGTAGATAGAGCCATTGGGACACCCCCAAGGAGCGGAATCCCCATCTAGAGCGTTGGATCCCTATCGGATCCCCAGCCAGAGTATCGGAGCACCGGATTCCGCTCCAGGAGGAGCCCCTGGCGTGGAATCCCCCGCTAGAGCGGAATCCCCTGCTACTCCTGGAGCGGAATCCCCTGCTAGAGTGTTGCCGAGGCTCTGGCCGGGGATTCCGCTCCTAGAGGGAACCTCTGATGTCACTTTCCATATATGGACAGTCATGTCAGGGGTTCACTCCAGGAGCGGATCCCCGGCCAGAGCGTCAGCAACGATCTGGCTGGGGATTCCTCTCCAGGAGGAGCCGCTTACGTCACTGTTCATATATGGACAGTGACATCAGGGGTTCCCTCTAGGAGCGGAATCCCCGGCTAGAGCCTCGGCAATGCTCTAGCAGGGGATTCCGCTCCAGGAGTAGACACTGACATCACTGTCCATATAAGGACAGTGATGTCAGGGGTTCTCTGTAGGAGCGGAATCCCCTGCCAGAGCATCGGCAAGGCTCTGGCAGGGGATTCAACTCCTGGTGGAGCCACTGACGTCATTGTCCCTATATGGACAGTGATATCAAAGGCTTCCCCGGATTCAGTGCTTAAAGTAGCGCTGTGCCCAGGGAGTCCTCTATACTAATGTTGAAGCAGGGAGCTGACGGTTGCCTGCTTCATTATTGGGTTCAACTGTATCTGCGCTCTGAGGATGCAGATACAGTTGACACCTTGACATACCCCCAGTGGGACACCGCCTGGAATCCGGGACTGTCCAGCTGAATCCGGGACGGTTGAGAGGTATGCAAAATCCTATAATAACACATCGAATGCAGACATTAACATTTGCAAAATAACCTGATCACAGTGTGTCACACTAATGGGACACCAACTTTCAGTTGTAATATATGTAGGCACCAGACTGCAAGTGTTCCTGCAGTGCCACCACAGGGGAAATGAAGCATGGCATGGTGCCCATCTTATTCAATGGGCCATCTCTGTAAATCACGGACAGAGAGAGACCATCTTTGTAGCTATGATGAATGTCCCAAATGAGGGCCCCCTCTATGAATTTAGAATGCATTAACAAGGTATTTGAAATGTTTTTCTAAATTAAACCACCCCTTTAAGACTGGAATAGCCTTTTAGCCCCTTCCCGACATTTGATGTACAGTCATAGCCGGGAAGGGTGAGTATGGAGCGGGGCTCACAGGCTAAACCCGCTCCATACTTAGTGGGCGTTGGCTGTATGTTACAGCTGTCACCTCAGTGCAATGACCTGAATCAGAGATAGTTACATAGTTACATAGTTACATAGTTAGTACGGCTGAAAAAAGACACATGTCCATCAAGTTCAACCAAGGGAAGGGAAAAGGGAAGGAAAAATTTCTACACATAGGAGCTAATATTTTTTTGTTCTAGGAAATTATCTAACCCTTTTTTAAAGCCATCTACTGTCCCTGCTGTGACCAGCTCCTGCGGTAGGCTATTCCATAAATTCACAGTTCTCACTGTAAAGAAGCCTTGTCGCCTCTGCAGCTTGAACCTTTTTTTCTCCAGACGGAGGGAGTGCCCCCTTGTTTTTTGAGGGGGTTTTACAAGGAACAGGATTTCACCATATTTTTTGTATGTGCCATTAATATATTTATATAAGTTAATCATGTCCCCCCTTAGTCGTCTTTTTTCAAGGCTAAATAGGTTTAATTCTTTCAATCTTTCCTCATAACTTAAATTCTCCATGCCCCTTATTAGCTTCGTTGCTCTTCTTTGTATTTTTTCCAACTCCAGGGCATCCTTTCTATGAACTGGAGCCCAGAACTGAACTGCATATTCTAGATGGGGCCTCACTAATGCTTTGTAAAGTGGTAATATTACATCCCTGTCCCGCGAGTCCATGCCTCTTTTAATACACGACAATATCCTGCTGGCCTTTGAAGCAGCTGATTGACACTGCATGCTGTTATTGAGTTTATGATTTACAAGAACACCCAGATCCTTCTCAACAAGTGAATCCGCCAGTGTAGCTCCCCCTAGGACATATGATGCATGCAGGTTGTTGGTACCAAGATGCATAACTTTACATTTATCTACATTAAACTTCATTTGCCAAGTGGACGCCCAAACACTTAGTTTGTTTAAATCTGCCTGTAATTCATGAACATCTTCCATAGTCTGAACTATATTACATAGCTTGGTGTCATCTGCAAAAATAGAAATAGTGCTATTAATCCCTTCCTCTATATCATTAATAAATAAGTTGAATAATAGTGGTCCCAGCACTGAACCCTGGGGTACACCACTTATAACCGGGGACCATTCAGAGTAGGAATCATTGACCACAACTCTCTGGATACGGTCCTTGAGCCAATTCTCAATCCAATTACAAACTATATTTTCTAAACCTATAGTCCTTAATTTACCCATTAGGCGTCTATGGGGGACAGTGTCAAATGCCTTTGCAAAGTCCAAAAACACTAAATCCACAGCGACCCCTCTGTCTAAACTTCTGCTCACCTCTTCATAAAAACAGATTAGGTTAGTTTGACAACTTCTGTCCTTAGTAAAACCGTGCTGGCTGTCACTTATAATGCTATTTATTGTCACATAATCCTGTATATAGTCCCTCAATAGCCCCTCAAACATTTTCCCCACGATGGATGTTAAGCTTACTGGTCTATAATTACCCGGGGAAGACCTAGAGCCCTTTTTGAAAATAGGCACCACATTTGCCCTGCGCCAGTCCCTTGGCACTATACCAGTCACTAGAGATTCTCTGAATATTATGAAAAGGGGGACAGAAATAACTGAACTAAGCTCTTTAAGAATTCTAGGGTGTAACCCATCTGGTCCCGGAGCCTTGTGCACATTTATTTTATTTAATTTAGCTTGGACCATCTCTACATTCATCCAATTCAGTATATCAACTGATATATTAACAGCACTGGCACCGGCTACATCAGCTGCTCTTTCTTCTGTTGTATATACAGAGCTAAAGAACCCATTTAGTAACTCTGCCTTCTCTTGATCCCCTGTGATCAACTCCCCATTACCATTATCTAGGGGTCCTACATGTTCAGACCTTGGCTTTTTTGCATTTATATGCTTGAAGAATTTTTTAGGATTTGTTTTACTATCCTTGGCCACCTGCCTTTCATTTTGTATTTTTGCTAATTTTATTACATTTTTACATATTTTATTAAGCTCTTTATATTTTACAAAGGCTACAGCTGTACCCTCAGATTTGTATTTTTTAAATGCCCTTTTTTTGTCATGTATTGCCCCTTTCACAGAAGGTGTAAGCCATGTGGGGTTTAATTTGAGTCGTTTATACTTATTACCTGTAGGAATAAATTTTGCACTATAATAACTCAAAGTAGATTTGAAAATCTCCCATTTATCATTTGTTCCATTATTTGACATTAGTTCTTCCCAGTCTATATCCTGAATTGCAGCCCTCATCCTGGGGAAATTGGCTTTCTTAAAATTAAATGTTTTTGCCCTCCCAGCCTGCGTTTGTTTTTTACAGTATAGGTAAAATGTAACTATATTATGATCACTGTTACCGAGGTTTTCACGAACATTGACATTCCCAACAAGATCTGCATTATTAGAAATGACCAGATCCAACAGAGCTTCACCTCTAGTCGGGTCTTCCACAAACTGGCCCATAAAATTTTCCTGCAACAGGTTGAGGAAATGTCTCCCCTTTGCAGTTGAAGCCGAACCATGACACCAATTAATATCCCGGAAATTAAAATCTCCCATTATCACTACAGTACCCGCCTGTGCAGCCCGCTCCATCTGTTTATATATCTGACCTTCCATCTCTTCAGTTATATTGGGGGGTCTATAGATTACACCAAAAGTAATTTTTTCAGTGTTTACCTCCCTTTCTAGTTCCACCCACAAGGTTTCAACCTCCTCACAGTCTTCACCCACTATTGTCTCTTTCACACTCGCCTTCATATCACTTCTCACATACAGACATACACCACCACCTTTCCTATTTGTCCTGTCTTTACGAAAAAGTGTAAAACCCTGTAGATTTACAGCCCAGTCATGTGAAGAGTCCAGCCATGTTTCAGCAACACCAACTATATCTATATTTTCTTCCAGTATCAAGGCCTCCAGCTCCCCCATTTTGCTTGCTAGACTTCTGGCATTTGTGAACATACACTTTAACTTGCCTGTCAGTTTTTCACTTTTATTATCAGAAATGTGATTTGACATTAATCGGTCCTTTTTATTTACACTGATGTTTTGTAACGAAAGGATCTCCTTATCTTGTTGTCTAGTCCTCTCCCCACATTCTGTTTCTCCCCCCACCAATATAGTCTGACCCCTCTCTAACCTGGCTACCCCTTTTTTTTCTACATTGACCTCCCTCCTCAGCCCTAGTTTAAATACTCCGCCACCCCAGCTAGAATTCTCTCCCCCAGCACAGCGGACCCCCTTCCATTTAGGTGCAAATCATCTGCAGAATACAGTTTGTACCCCAATGAAAAGTCAGCCCAGTGCTCTAGGAACCCAAATCCTTCTCCTCTACACCAAGACTTCAGCCATGCATTTAACTCCCTAAGCTCCCGCTGTCTTTCCTGTGATGCGCATGGCACAGGCAGTATTCCTGAGAATACAACCTTGGAGGTCCTTCCCTTCAGCTTGTAGCCTAGTTCTTTAAAATTATTCTTAAGGCTCCTCCACCTACCATTTATTCTGTCGTTGGTACCGACATGGACCACGACAGCTGGATCATCACCAGCCCCTCCCAGCAATTTGTCCACCCGTTCCACCACATGCCGAACCCTGGCACCAGGGAGACAGCAAACCATTCGGTTGAGGCGGTCATGGCGACAAATTATTCTATCCGTCTTCCTGATTATAGAATCCCCTACAACTATCAATTGTCTTGGCTTGCCTGCATTACCATCCCACCGACTACTAGCTGGGCTGTTCTCCCGGCTGTTAGGGAGATCAGTATCCACTAGGGCTGCCTTTTCTGAGACTGACACCCTCGCATCATCACCCAACCTGGCAATTTTGCTTGGAATGCCAGAAACCGGATCGGCCTTCCTTGTCTTTGACCCCTTTCTACTGCCCCTAACTACATTAACCCAGCTACTTACCTGATCCTGCTTAGATGAGTTTGAATGCGGCATCTAAGCACTTAGAAAAAAGAGGGTGCCCTGTTCATCAGCCCATTGCTCCCCCACAATGTGATCGTGGGGTGTTGATGGTTGTCATGGCATCCTGGGGGCCTACTGAAGGCCCCTAGATCTGCCATCTTTGCGATTAGATTAAGCCTTAATATGAACCTGTAAAAAATACAATATACTGCAATACATAAATATTGCAGTATATTGTACAAGCAATCACTTGTTCAAGTCCTAAGGGGGGACTAATAAAAAAAAGTTAAAACTAGTTAAATAAAGCTTTTTGGATATACAATAAAAACACTTTTGCCATTTCCCCCCAAGAGTAATGTCAAATTTTTTAAAATGAATAAACATAGTTGATATTGCTGCTTCCGTAAAAGTCTAAACTATCACAATATAAGATTATTTAACACGCACGATGAACACCTTAAAAAAAAGAAAGAAATCAAAACGCCAGAATTGCTGTTTTTTTGGCAACCTTTAGAGATGAACAAATTTCCTGAAACTAATAGCTACCCCACACAGAGTATAATGGCCCATAGTGTCCCCCATAAAGAATAATGACTCCATAGCAGCCCCCACAGGACAATGCCCAATAGCTGTCCCCCCATAATATAATGCCCAATAGCTGCCCCCACACAGAATAGTGCCCCCATAGCCACAACCACCCACAGTGTAATGCCCCATCGCTGCCCCCATACAGTATAATGCCCCTATAAAGCCCCCACACAGTATAATACCCCACAGTGTCCCCACACAGAATAATGGCCATAGCTGCCACCACACAGTATAATTCCCCCATACCTGCCCCATACAGTATAATGCCCCATAGCTGCCCCCATACAGTATAATGTCCCCATAGCTGCCCCATACAGTATAATGCCCCATAGCTGCCCCATACGGTATAATGTCCCCATAGCTGCCCCATACAGTATAAGGCCCCATAGCTGCCCCCATACAGTATAATGCCCCCGTAGCTGGCCCCATACAGTATAATGCCCCCATAGCTGGCCCCATACAGTATAATGCCCCCATAACTGGCCCCATACAGTATAATGCCCCATAGCTGCCCCCATACAATATACTGCCCCATACCTGCCCCCATACAATATACTTACCCATAGCTGCCCCATATAGCATAATGCCCCATAACTGCCCCCATACCATATAATGTCCCCATAGCTGCCCCATAAAGTATAATGCCCCATAGCTGCCATCGTACAGTATAATGCCCCATAGCTTCCCTCATATAGTATAATGCCCCATAGCTGGCACCATACAGTATAATGCCCCATAGCTGCCCCATAGCTGCCCCATACAGTATAATGCCCCATAGCTGGTCCCATACAGTATAATGCCCCATAGTTTCCCTCCTTTAGTATAATGCCCCATAGATACCAAAATACAGTATAATGCCCCATAGCTGCCCCCATACAGTATAATCCACTTATAGATGCCATATAAGTATGATAAAAATGTGCATACAAAATATCAAGCAGCACGCCAAACAGCAGCCCTATTGTAAGTATAATAAAATACCTTTTTGCTTTCAAATAGTGTGTAGCAATACTGCACTATCCCAATTTTCTACTAGCCTGACATAGGACCTTTTTTCCACTCTGAACCCGTGGTTGAAGGTAGAACCACTGGGCTCAGAATACCTTCTGCAGAAGATTGTACACACAGAGCTGTTTTCCATCTGCTGCATGTATTATCTATTGAGGCAAACGCTGTCCAGTTTCCCTGTGTGCACACGGACCCAGCTGAGTCTCAGAGAGCGTCTGAGCGGTGAAGTATATATGTATAAGGACTAATTAAACTTGTGAGGACTCTAACTTTTTCATTTTCACCTGCTCCGTTCATTTACTCTTGATCTGCTGTTTGTTCTTAAAATAAACATTTACCTATACCCGTTCCCACCACAAGTGCAGGAGATTCCTCTGCTCCTCCAGTCTGTGCTATGTGGCTTGGCGCAGACAGGCACGATGACGTCACTACAGCACGCCTGTCTGCGCTGAGCCACTCACGGTGAATACAGATACAGTTGAAACCAAGACACGACACTATGGCCCAGCCCACCCCTGAGCCCCACCATCTCAGTCGCCCTGGGGGCCACCGCCCCCCTGCCCTCCTTCTAGCTATGCCTCTGTCTGTAATCTATGAAGAAACCTGTTACATTTTCCTTCTGGTCAAGAGATAAGAATCTTAAAAGGAAACCTCATCTCTATTAACTCAGAATTCCCTAATAGGGGACTGAATATAAAAATGGGTTTTAAGCCGGTCAACTTTTTTTTAAGATTTAAACTTTTCCCTTAGTAAGTCTTGTGAATAGTTCTGATATTTGTAGTCTTCTCTTTTACTTATTTTGAAACAAGTATAAGACTCGATTCCATCTTTGAAGTGTATTGTGAGACATGCTTTAATTAATAAAATCAATCTAGCTAAATCTTAACCAAAGAACAGACGATGATGGGTACTTGGCAAAAATGCATTTTGGAAACTAATACAAAGGAGAAAATTCAGAAATTCTTCAGAAGAAAAAAAATGTCAAAGATGCAGAGCGCATAACAGAACTTCATGTGGCAAGTCCCACAAGAGCTTTCACATGAGGAATGCAGATTTTATCGGTGATGTACTGTAGATCTAGAGGGAGCCATGGACGGCCTTAGGGGTGTGCAATGTGTGCAGTCGCATCGGGCGCATCAGCTGAGGGGGGCGCCTCAGGGGCATTTGTGACCGTTATTAATTGTATAGCATTGGTATTAAATTACAAATTGAGCTGTAATTTAGTGACTATGTTGGTATTATTTGAGCGCTGTTTGGTTGTATTCACACTGTGTGGTACTGCTGTTTAGGCACTGCACAGTACATTATTTGTAGCATATGGTGGTGGCTGCACTGTAAAGTATTGCTATTTAATCAAATATATGGAAGTGTTATTTGGCCAACGTATGGCACTGCATGGTACTTAGGCACTACTTGATATGATTATTTGTATATATTTATATACTGTATGATAAAACACCATATGAGGAAGGGGAGTGCCAACAGAATGTATTGCACAGAGCTCTATTCAATATAAGACTGGCTTTGGAGGGAGCAGCCGCGACCAGGCCCTTACCCCTGCCGCGACCAGGCCCTTACCCCTGGTGGACACAACGTTACTCATAATATATCAGCCGCCCTGTTTGGGCAATGTAAAGGCATATCTACTAAACAGAGCTACGTATTTCACTATACAAATTAATACTTGTTTTACATATTGTACGTAGAATGTATATAGCATGACACAACCACCAGTAAGGTGGTGGCACAGGAATAGCTATTGCACTGGGCCCAAGGGCTACCCAACTGGATTTTAACATCAGTGGCGTGTAGCTTCTATTAACGGATTATTATTTTTTTTGCTTCTTCTTCATACTGTTTGTTTATCGATAAGGTAATAAGTCAACTTTGTATAGTTAGTGTGTATTGGCTTAATATGGTCCCTGAGCACTGATCTCATTGATCCTGAAGAAGGGGGATTGTTTGTTTACATAAACATGTCCATAGATTCGGGATAGATCCATAGGGTTCTATGAACGTTGCAGTCTATATGGACATACAGCAGTCCACATTTAAGGTGTCTGATATCAGACATCATGTACCTAGTTTTAACGCACAGTGTAATAATAATTTGAGCACTTCTCTATAAGTCAAGACCGAGAGCAGCGTCAAGCACCACTTCTGCTCTAGTCCGATTGGATAAGGGGTTGTATAAACTTGAAAATTGCCGAAAAGAGGATTTATCATGGCAATAGACCTCTTTTAAACAGGGCATCTATTACATGTCCTACACTAAAACAAACATATAGGTGCCACGGCCCATGCTAAAAAGTCCTGCCCGACCAACTTCTTTTTGGGGGCCTCAAGAGAGAATGAGTTTTATTTTAATCTGTGAGACCCCGTCGGCCAATATCACATGGCTGCATCCATAGCGCCTTAGTTTGAAAAGTTTCCATGGAAGTGTTCACATGATCCCTTTCTGCCAATCGGTGATGGGGGCTGCTCTAACTAACATTTAGCATGCTCCCTCTTGCAGGCGCTGGATGGTTTGACTTAGTGAAATTGATGCCATGACATCATGTCAATATGACAAATGAGTCACATTTATGTAAAAGTCTTCGGTTACGTCCACACTTAGCACAAACACTGCAGGATTTCCGTCTAGATTTTCTGTGCATAAATTCCGCTGCGCTTTCTCAAGAGAAATTGACATTCTACAGATTGAGAATCCGCACCGCTGTTCAATTTCTACACATTTTTTTCTGCTGTTTTTTTCCACAGTAGTTGGATGAGATTTGTTCATATCTCATCCACTTTGCTGCTTTTGTAATATGCTGCAGATTTTTGCATGGAAAATCCGAACTGAAATTTTGCAATGTTTACGCTGTGTTTGAACGTACTCTTAACCCCTTAACGACATGTCACGTACTGGTACGCGGCAGCCGTTAAGGGGAAGTATGGAGCTGGCTCACGGGCTGAGCTCGCTCCGTACTTAGCGGGTGGCGGCTGTGTTACACAGCCGACACCTCACTGCAACGGGTGGATTCAAACATCACTTTGATTCTGCATGTTTAACACCTTAAATGCCGCGGTCAATCGCGAGCACGGCATTTAAATTGTTAGAATCAGGGGAGCGCCCCCTCAAACACGCCATCGCCCCCCCCCCCCCCGCGGCATGATCGGCCATTTACAGTGGTTGTTATGGCAGCCTGAGGGCCTAATAAAGGCCCCCAGGTCTGCCATCTTTGTACTCCTTTGAAGCCCTCCCAGGGCTTCCAAGAAGACTGTCAGAATCACGATATACTGCAATACAGTACATTAGTATTGCAGTATATCATGCAAGTGATCCAACGATCGCTGCTTCAAGTCCCCTAGGAGGACTAATAAAAAAAAGTATAAAACAGTTAAATAAAGATTTTTATAATGTTCCAAAAAAAATAATAATATTAAAAGTTAAAAAAAAAAACCTTTTCACATTTTTTTCCTAAAGCAATGTTAAAAAAATAAAAGTTAGCATAACTGGTATCGCCGCGTCCGTAAAAATCCGAACTATCATAATATAGAGTTGTTTAACTCGCTCAGTGAACGCTGTAAAAAATATATATATATAAAACATGCAAATTGCTGTTTTTTGGTCACCATAGCTCTTCAAGAAAAAGGAATAAAAAGTGATCAAAAAGTTGCATGTACTCCAAAATGGTATCGGTGAAAACTACAGCTCGCCCCGCAAACTTTAAGCCCACACACCGCTAAATTGATGGAAAAATAAAAAAGTTATGGCTCTCAGAATATGGCGACACAAAACATTTTTTTTTTTTTTAGCAAATAGATTTTTTTTTTTAATAGTGGTATAACATAAAACAAAACATATAAATTTGGTATCGCCGTAATCGTATCAAGCTGTAGAATAAGGTGAATATGTAGTTTTTACCGCCTGATGGACGCTGTAAAAACAAAACCCCCCAAAAATTTGTGTAATTGCTGTTTTTTGCCCATTTCACCCCACAAATATTTTTTTCCAGATTCCCAGTACATTATGCGGTACAATAAATGGTGCCATGATAAACTACAACTTATCCCGCACAAAACAAGCCCTCATATGGCTATGTCAATGAAGAAATAGAAACGTTATGGCTTTTGGAAGACGGGGAGGAAAAAATGAAAATGAAAAACGCAAATTGGCCTGGTCTTTAAGGGGTTAAAGTGGTTTTCCAGGAAAATGCATTGATGGTCCATCCTTAGCATAGGACATCAATGTGTCATGTGTTGAGATCCAACCCCTGGACTCTCAGAGAGAAGGGTTCACATCGCTCCGGAGGATGTTGCGTTCCCTTTAATGTCCGTCCAGGCACAGTGGCGGGTCCGTACAGGCACCTGTGCCCGATACTGCAGCTCAGCTTTATTCATTTAAAAGCTATTGGCTATTGGACTCATCTCCGTACATCATTGCTCAAATATTTAATAAATAATTTTGTCAAGGAAACATTTTCTTTCAAGGAATTATCCAGTGAATAAAAAAAAAAAAATACACCTTCTAACTTATCACCGTATATGATTTGAGATGATGTTCAATAGCTTTTTATTGACCGAAGATATAACCAGCTATAAACCTGCCAAAATATATAAAGGAAAGAGAATGGCAAGTAACTATATCAACATTAGTAGATAAACGACATAATATTAGAACAAACAACTTATTGGCCAGAAATCAGCACTTTAAAATGGATCTGCCACGAAAGATTGTCTCAGATTGTGACAGGTCTAACTAGTTATTATTCCTAACAGCACAAAAAGTTAATAGCCAAGGAAAAAGAATATATTACTCTTAGGCTGGGTTCACACGACCATGTTACGTCTGTAATGGACGGACGTATTTCGGCCGCAAGTCCCTGACCGAACACAGTGCAGGGAGCCGGGCTCCTAGCATCATAGTGATGTACGATGCTAGGAGTCCCTGCCTCGCTGCAGGACAACTGTCCCGTACTGTAATCATGTTTTCAGTACGGGACAGTAGTTCCACGTAGAGGCAAGGACTCCTAGCATCGTACATAACTATGATGCTAGGAGCCCGGCTCCCTGCACTGTGTTCGGTCCGGGACTTGCGGCCGAAATACGTTCCGTCCATTACGAACGTAACATGGTCGTGTGAATCCAGCCTTAATAATGAGTCTAATGTAATCACGAGCCTACTGCCCCCTCACCCGGCTCCAATCACCAGTATTGAGAGCCGCCGATATATACACGCTATGTGTATGTCATCATCAATCGTTAGTCGCTGGTGAGGGGGCAGGAGGAGGCAGGGAGAGCGAGAGCTACGGGAGCGCTGTTTTCTTATTGGCTATTTTATAAAACGGCACAAAAAAAATTATTTGGTGCCGCTTGCTTAATAGCGAGTTATACTTGTCGCAATGATATGCGGACATGGCAAAGTGTTTTTGAATACAATCATACTTCCTAGTACATCTTTACTTTTTCGTTAACAAATATGCGTATTTAAAGAGGACCTGGCAGCTCTCCTGACATGTCTGTTTTAATACATCCTTGCATTCCTCATGAAATAATTCTGGAAAATCTTTTCTTAGGACTCTGCATTGTGCCGTTCCTCTGTTATTCCCCCTGGAAATGTATGAAGTACTGTATGACAGTGTCAGATTGTGTGGGGACCTGGGAATGGTAACGCCCAGTTGTTAATTTATAGTAGTAACTATACATTCAGGTAGGTAGCGTTCTGCTAGCACCTGCCGAACCCAGATTCGTCCATCAGACTGCCAGATTACATGGACGGCCTATTAACTTAAATGGGAACTATGCAATGCTTCATTTGCCCGACACATTACCCCACAGATTACAGCTAATTGCTCGGGGTCCAAGCAACAAGACATCTTGTCGTCAGTTTATCAACAGGGGACCCTGCTAAAAAAAAAAAAGGATTGACATACCCCTTAAATGGAATGTGTCGCTAGAAATGTATTATTATTTTTTTAGTTAAACAGTTAGTGTATAAATGATTAAACATTGTTCTCATTTTTTTAATTTTTTCACGAGTCAGGAAATATTATAAATTAGATTCTAATTTATAACATTTCCCAGTGCTGGTCACTAGATGGAGCAATTCCCAAAATTGCAGAATGGGCATGTGGTAAAGCAACCACATTGCTTTATGCTGCAAAATTTGAGAAGACACACTCGCTCTAGTGAGCTCACAGAATCCCCCCTCCCTTATCCTGGCTAGTGCCAGGAGAAAGGAGGGGATTGAACGGTCAAACCTCCTACACTGTGTCACCATTTTTTGAGCTAACACACAGTGCAGTAGGCTTACATACAGTGATAATCACACACTAAAACACGTACATACACAGAAATAACTTACCTGCTCCTGCCGCCGCTCCCTCCGGTCCGTCCGCTCCGTCTGCTCCCTCCGCTCCAAGTGCTTGCATTAGAACACAAGTCCGGAAGCCGCGACCGGAAGTAGTAATCTTACTGTCTGGCCGCGGCTTCCGGTCCACAAGAAAATGGCGCTGGACGTCGCTCGGCCGAAGACCTTCAATTTGGACTGTGTGGGAGCGGCGCATGCGCCGTTCCCACACAGACGGCGTACAGCATAGTGGATGGAACGGGCCCCGTTCGCATTCACTATGGGGCTGTATGTGCTGTATACCATGTCTGTATGTGTCGTTAATCGACACATACAGAGATGGAAAAAAAATGGCAGCCCCCATAGGCAAGAAAAAGTTAAAAAATAAAAAAAAGTAAAACATAAACACACAAATAAATAAAACATTTTTTAATAAAACACTAAAAGCAAATTGATATAAAAAATAATAATTCCGCGACACCCGTCCTTTAAGGTCAACAACCTCATGACAATAGAGGGTTTGGGAGATTTACACAGGACTCATTGTTAACCAAGCAAACAGAACAATTATTATTTGTTGTTTATAGACCACGACTTCATGACCAAGTACACAATGTTACATCTGTAATGGTTGTGAAGGTCATACATATACAGGTTATTTACATGGTATATGAATGATTTATATACACTATCTATATATATATATATATATATATATATATATATACATATATATATATATATATATATCCAAGAAAAAGAGACTGGATGCAGCACTCAGCAAAAAAATGTGAATTTATTCACCCAACACAGCAACGTTTCACTTCCTCCATGGAAGCATTTTCAAGCTGAAAATGCTTCCATGGAGGAAGTGAAACGTTGAGTGCTGAGTGCTGCTTCCAGTCTCTTTTTCTTGGATATATGCATGAGGAGCTCGTCACTCCTTGATATTTTGAAGCTAGCACCAACCGTTTCTGGCTATTGACACAGTGCTGCTCCTATGTTTGGATCTTCTATATATATATATATATATATATATATATATATATATATATATATATATATATATGAGACGTAACTTGAATCTTGTGGGCTCCAATGCAAAATCAGAAATTTGGCCCCCACTTACTATGTACCATTGAACATACTGGTGTTTTCTTATGGGGCAGAGGGTCATTTGGTGCCAAGCTGTGGCCCCTACCTCTGCACCCCTTATAGCTACACCCCTGGTATAAACCATAGACAGCAGAAATATACTGTATGATAGATTTGGGGATTACAAACTGTATATTAGTTTGCATTACCATTTGTTATATATAAATGGGAAAGGAAATGTCTTTATAGATTAAGGTTTTTTATGGGAATATGGATCAATAATCCATTAGGTATCACATTTACAGGCTGTACTTTATGTTTCAATCTACATTAGTATTGCTGATTAGAATAAAATGGCAAGAACAAGAAGCTATTATGACATAGCGGGTTTCAGGAGCATGAACTAGAGACCTACACGTTGTCCTGTGCAAGTAGTTTTCATATTGGGAATGCAACTTTCAACGTGTTCATTGTTTCTAAACAATCCAGAACGTAAAGACCCCGCACATTACATTTGGCCGAAATATTTATCACCCTCTACCCCATTCTTGCCTTCAATTTTGGATGCTCCAAGGGAACCTGTCACCAGCATTTCACCCATTGAACTCTCCTCACCCCTCGCTGGCCGCTGCTGTCAAAAGTTCATTGGCGTTATCCCGTCTCCTAAACTCCTCCTCCGCCCGTAAATAACGGTCTGCAAACATTTTGCGCTTTTTATGGTAATAAACAAGCAGTCTCGTTCATTTCTCTTCTTATGCCTGCTCACCACCGAAAACTGGCCCACCCTGAATGGCGAAATCTCGTCTGAGATAGCGCACATGCGCCCGTCATGTATGATCCGACCTTCTTCCCTACTTTGTCCGGGCCTGAAATCTAGTTACTGCGCATGCGCCGCTATGGTGTCCTGTAGTGTGCACGCATCAGAACAGGACATTGATGCGCAAGCGCGGGATTTCGTATGTGCTGGGGGGAGACGAGGAGCTGTCAATCAAAAGTAAGGAGGCGGGCTTGAGGAATGAAGATATGACTCTTTTCGAACTAAAATATGACTCTTTCATGCTCATTAGCATACGGCACAGGAACACAAAAAAACAATACTAAAGGTACAGAGCCTAAAGAAGATAATTATAGGTTATAGAACAATGATTTTTCACCCACTTCCACCAGGTATTGCTGGTTTAACAGGTGAAATGCTGGGGACAGGTTCCCTTTAAAGTGAATATCCCCCCTTGAACATCATTTTTTTTTAACCAAAATACTTTAGGTCCAGAATTCGGTGCTGATTAATTTCTTAGTATGTTTTATATTTGAATGGGGTTAATTTTATTTAAAATCATGTAAAAATCAAAGCAATGTTGGCTGTATTTGTACTACAAGAATGGAGCAATACTGCTGTCTTATGTGATTTACTTCATATTGTTAAAAATGGTCAAGTTCCAAGAAGCTGTGATTTTCCTTTGCCCACTCTTGATTTGCAACAGAACGAGGTGTTTCCTACAATATTATTCTCTATTGTTTTGTCACAATACCTTGAGAGCTCGAATTAGTCATACACATGTTTTGGCCAAAGTTTTGGGTTTCTCCATAGTGATAAGTAGTAACAAAGTTATCTAGAAATTGAGCACATATAACATATAAAGAAGCACTAACCTCAAAAAATTATTACAATAAATCTATGGGGTTAAATTTATAAAATGTGTGTTTTTTTACTAGAACTTGGTAGAAATGGTGCAAAGTCACGATATTGTCACAAGATCCTAGGTGAGTTTAGCCTTAATACTGCATTTTGGAAAACTGGTCTGCAATGTGTAACTGATCTGACCTAGCATAGACTGGCAAATGTGCCAAGGGCTGTGCCAATCTACTGTTTCTCCACTTTTTTCCATAAAGATGGCTCTTTACTACCTTCCCAATAATGACATCATATCCAATGCAGCTACAACCTTTAATTTTATGGGAGGACTTTTACAAGGACTTCCATAGAAACCTTTATAACTTGGCTGACTAGACTGCAGGAGTGGCCAGATGGCACTCTTATGGCACACCACCATGGCCTACAGCCCCCATTATTTCAGGTATGGGCTACAATTGAGTGACGTCACTCTGTAATGACTCTAGCAATCGACAAGTCATGTAAGGACTGTAGTTTCCCACTTTAAATTTAATTGATTAAAGGGGTTGTCTACTTTGTACAATCCCAACTTGTAAGAAGGGTCTCTTGACAATAAGCTCATAACAAAGTGTCCCCCTAAGGGTATGTTCACACAAAGTTTTTTGCAGGCTGAAAAATCTGCCTCAAATTCCTTCAGGAATTTTGAGGCAGATTTTGACCTGCCTGCACTCTCTTTGCCGCGTTTTTTGCGCCGTCCTTCGGCCGTGGCCACTGAGCAACGCGGGCAAAAAAAGTTACGAAAACCACTTTCTCTGCCTCCCATTGATGTCAATGGGAGGTCAGAGACAGAAACGCCTGAAAAAGGGGCATGTTGCTTTTTTTCCCGCAAGCGTTTTTTTTTCTGCTCGCGGGAAAAAAACGCTCCTGCCTCTTATTGAAATCAATGGGAGGGGATTTCGGCCATTTTTTGGGTTATTTCTGTGTCAAAAACAGTGCCAAAAACCTCCATGTGAACTAGGCCTTAGGACCCCCATGCTCAGCTGTAAACTGTGGGATAACCTGGCAGTAAGTGTTTAATCTCCCTGCAGCGCCGCCATAGGGCAATTTAATCATTACATAGTGACCATTAATATCAATCGCTTGTCTGTGTAATACAGGACTGGACAGGTCCTCCATAGCAAGTGACACTCTTTGTAACCGCTCCATACTCGGTTTTCTAAACTGGACAACCCCTTTATGGATATGTTGCCAAGCAGTTACAGCCTATTATATTGTGATATCAGGAAGCACGGCCCTAGCAACCAGCCTATCCCAGACCATCATGACTATTTTCCCTGCCTGTTTTCCCTTTCTGCCCACAACTATAGCAGTTTTCCCACTGAGCACATATGCCTGGTTTGCTTTCAACAAGTGGCCGGGACTAAAGATAGTCTATTCTGGGTATTGTAGTCCTACAACACATTTAATGGATTATCAAACTTCTCTTAGTCATAAACTTCCTCTAAGTTTACAGGCTTGAGAATTTGGTTCAGCTCTTTCCAAAAAATACACAATCATAAAGTCTTGCATAAAAAGGTAAATCAATATCTCTAGATCAATGAGCTGTTAAGTCAGTATGTTCTGAGCATAATTGTACAGGACAACAGATTTTCCAAGGTCAGACTTTAAGGCCTAATTCACACGAGCGTATTTCACGTCCGTGTTTTGTCGCGTGAAAATAACGCCCGTCACACGGACCTATGCAAATCAATGGGGCCATTCAGACATTCCGTATTTTTCACGCAGCTTGTGTCCACTGCGTGAAACTCACTGCATGTCCTATACTTGTGCGTTTTTTGCACATCACGCACCCATTGAAGTCAATGGGTGCGTGAAAATCACGGACAGCACACAAAGGCACATCCATGTGCTGTGCGTGATTCACGCAACAGTTGCTAAAGGAATGATTTTGAAAAAGAAAAACACCTCCCTCAGTTTATTTTGCTGACGTGAAACGCGTGACATACTGATAACATACGCGCGTAAAAAACGCAGACACGCACCATACACTGATGTCACATGAAACAGCAACGCAGGAAAAACGCTGAATCTTTTACCCGCGCAAAACGGACACGTTCGTGTGAATAAGGCCTAAAGCTGTGCAGCATGCTATAGAAAAGAGGTAGGAGGTGGAAAGAGGGGGAGTAAATCCTAATTTGTACAGATTTAGTGGGCTCTTTTACTGCACTTGACCTGTGTTAATAGGGATGTCTCAAGAAGGCAACCGCTTTCCATATCCCCTATTAGAACATATTAATGTCGTAGCGAGGGACAACCTACGCAGGACTCCTCTCCGTGATTTACAATGGAGAAATTGCATGGTTGCAGGCAGCGGTGTACAGAATTTCCAATGATTACATAATACTAGGGAAATATTATTTCTGCAATTCCCTTATAGTGGCAATCCCTCCAAAATTTGACAGGTGACATCTGGATTGCCTGCACTATCCCTCTGTCCCCAGACTCCACACTTTGGTCTGAACCGATCTATCTCAGATCTTTTTATCCAATTAGATCTTATGCTGTGCGGATCAGCTCCTGCATTCTTGTAACCTTCTGCATTCAGCAGCAGACAGCAACAACATGGAGCAGGTTAATCACTGTGGTTGACTGGGGGCATTATCACTGGTGATGTGGGCAGTCCGACTTAATCCGGGGGCAACTTTTTTGGCATGTTGACTGGCCTGTAGTTTACTTGGTGCCCTGTGCAATACCTTCTATTAACGCTCCTACTATATGGTGTACCCTATGATCCTTATATGATAAAAATCATGTAGTGCCCAAATAGCATTGCCGTAAAATGCCCACACTCTTACCTAAAAAACATGGCACAATCAATAAGCTTGGGGATGTAGGTGCATCTTCCTGTAGATTCAGGCACCAAGTCTGGTATTTGGGTGCAAACTTCGGTGGCCCACACCACTAGCGCCAGTGGTGCCCCTTTAGTATTGACAAGTACCTGGCGGGGACACTATGGCAGTCATGGGACATTGGGAATTGAGAACTTTGCAGCAGTGTGCCAATTGTGCCGAATCTAGATGTCCCTCCTTGGGAGATATGGGAGGTATAATGTGGCTCCAAACCAGATCTTCATGTTAACGCTTGTCCAGAACAAATGACAGATTCTGTTCCATTATGTGTTCTTAAAAAAACTGATCCAGGTTGGCACCTCTGTAATATCAGGTCTTCTGTGATTGTCTATGACAACAGGACGTGTGTTACATTACAGAGGCTGATGTTACCAGCTATTCAATGAAATGACTTCACATATCTCATACTTCACATAGCTTATGCTTTAAAAGGAAGATGACATCATGACGTGCCAAGACATTAGGATAAATTGTGCCCGCTGCTAATAAAAGGAACATAACGCTGCCTATTTAACACTATTTTTTCCCCTGGTGAATTCCAAAGTCACATAATCATGGTTTAGGACATAAATAGATCCATCATACGACTTTCTTTGTAACAACATGAAATTTTAGATTCCACTGTCAGTCTTATAAAGATCAGCCCGAGGCTTGTGTTGTTTCTGAAGTACATCTACAGCTGAACTACAACGCCTATCATCCTTGAGAAATCCTAAATACTTATTATGAACACTTCCATAGCATTTCTGTTTAACTGATGTTTAATTTCCAAAGTTGGCAACCACTTATAGCAGTCGTTACAGTGTCCCATAGGAGTTGTGATACAGCTTTCCACACACCCTGAATGCCACCCTGCTTGTGGTCCTGCAGTAGTGACACAGCGAAGGGTTATAAGACATCAAAAATATTGCCTGTCTCCGTAATAAAATAATGGGATTGTCCATACAGTCTACAATATCTACAAAATCATGTTATGATGTGATAACCCAATAGAAGTAAAAACTCCAAGACTGAGAAATGCCCTGTCTTATCTAAGCCAACACTCCTGGCAAAACTGATACACCTTGTTATGCCTAGTGCAGGGTGTGAGTGGACGGCCCTTTTTGCCATTTTTGGAATCACCGTGTCATGCCCCGCCCCCTCAGGGCGTGCACCAGGCATAACACAGTGTATCGGCTTTGTCTGTACTGTTTCTTTAAGTAATACTTGCAGTGAGAATGGGTATATAAAATGCTAGAAATGTGCAGTTTTGGGTGGAATTACCCTTTAACTCTTACCTACCACTTTTGAAATCATCTCATTAATGACATTTTCTGATTCTCCTATATTCCTGCCAGTCATGTACAGGTGGGTTGTAAATAAGTTATGGGAAGAAGATGCTTTGTATCACTCTTGTAATTTTAATGTATTTCCCTAAGAACAATTGCTGACTTGGCATAGAGGCATGTCAATAAAAGGATGACTGGCGTCTGCCTGGCTCGATTGAGGGATAGAGCTAAAAGTCTTGATATTCTTGGCTCACGAATAATGAATGCTTCTGAAATTGCATTCAAGGTAAAGTCTACTTTGGCCAAATCTCTTCATAAACTAATTTCTTCTTTGTATAGATTGCCCCACAAACTGGTCAATGAACCAGGGATAGGATGTAAGTAAGTCACATCATTAAAGATGGTAGAAGTGATTCGCCAGGTTTGAGATTTCCAGCAATTTGGATTCAGATGTTGGGAAATTATTGGAGAATAGAATTTGTAAGGATTTTCTCACCCATCCACAACATAACAACAATATATAGTCCATTCGAAAAGTCTTCAGACCCTTTACATTTTTTTACATTTTATTATGTTGAGGCCTTGTGCTAAAATAAAAAAAAATAAAACGTTTTCTCCCATCCTTCTGCACTCAATACCCCATAATGACAAAGTGAAAACAGAATGTTAGTAATTTTTGCTAATTTATTGAAAAGGAAAAACTAAAATATTGCATTGACATAATTATTCAGACCCTTTACTCATGACTTAGTTGAAGCACCTTTGGCGGGGATAACAGCCTCCAGTCTTCTTGGGTATGATGCCACAAGGTTTGCACAACTGGATTTTGGGATTTTCTACCATTCTTCTCATTTTTAGGTCTCTCCGGAGATGTTCGATTGGGTTCAAGTCAGGGCTCTGGCTGGGCCACTCAAGGACATTCACAGAGTTGTCCCTAAGCCTCTCTTGTGTTGTCTTTGTTGTGAGCTTAGGGTCATTGTCTTGTTGGAAGGTGAACCTTGGGCCCAGTCTGAGGTACAGAGCAGTCGATCAGGTTTTCATTAAGAATATATCTGTACTGTGCGCCTTTCATCTTTCCCTCAACCCTGACCAGTCTTCCTGTCCCAGCCGCTAAAAAAAACCCAAAAAAGCATGATGCAACCACTGCAATACTTCACTGTAGGGATGGTATTGGGCAGGTGATGAGCAGTGCCTGGTTTCCTCCAGACATGGCACTTAGAATTGATGCCAAAAAGTTCAATCTTGGCTTCATCAGACCACAGAATCTTGTTTCTCACAGTCTGAGAGTCCTTTAGGTGCTTTTTTTGCAAACTCCAGGCAGGCTTTCGTGTGTCTTTAACTGAGGAGAGGCTTCTTTCTGGCCACTCTGCCATAAAGCCCAGAATGGTGGAGTCATGCAGAGGGGTGTGTCTTTCCAAATCATGTCCAATCAAATGAATTTACCACAGGTGGACTCCAATCAAGCTGTAGAAACAATTTAAAGATGATCTAGAAAAATGGGAGGGCTCCAGATCTAATTTTTAAGTGTCAAGGCAAAGGGTCTGAATTCTTATGTCCATGCGAAATTTCTATTTTTAATAAATTTACAAAAATTTCTAAAATTCCGTTTTTACTTTATCATTATGGGGTATTGAGTGCAGCATGATGGGGAAAAACTTGAATTTCTTTTTATTTTAGCACAATGCCTCAACATAACAAAATGTGAAAAAAGAGAAAGAGTCTAAAGACTTTCCGAATGCACTGTATCTTGGGTATCACCAGGGGGCAGGCGGGGCACTTGCCCCGGGCGCAGTTCAGAGGGGGGCGCCAGCGCCACCTCCTCCTGCACTATAATTGTACCTGTGTCACAAGGACACAGGTACAATTAGAAGCAATGAATGACCGGGCACGTTCCGTGCCCGGCCATTCAGCGCCTCTCCACGAATGAAGCGACTGGTACCTTTTGTACCAGTGACGCTTCCGTCGATGAAAGGCGCTGACTGACTGGCAGGGAAAGTCATCCTGCCCAGCCAATCAGCGCCTTTCATAGACGCTGTGTTCAACCCCCTGGAGACCTGCGCAGAAGAGAGCAGGTCTCCATGGCTGCCGGACGGCGTGGGAGCGGGAATAAGGTGAGTTTGATTTTTTTTTTTTTAATTGTAATAGAAGTGTGGCTGTATCTGCGGGGGTGTCTATCTACAGGGGGACTATATCTACAGGGCTGGGCTATATACAGGGGGACTATATCTACAGGGCTGGGCTATATACAGGGGGACTATATCTACAGGGCTGGGCTATATACAGGGGGACTATATCTACGTGGGGGGGGGTGTCTATCTACAGGGGGACTATATCTACAGGCCTGGGCTATATACACGGGGACTATATCTACAGGGGGACTATATCTACAGGGCTGGGCTATATACAGGGGGACTATATCTACAGGGGGACTATATCTACAGGGCTGGGCTATATACAGGGGGACTATATCTACAGGGGGCTATATACAGGGGGACTATATCTACAGGGGGCTATATACTGGAGTGGGCTGTCTATAGAGCACCATATACAGGGGTGGGCTACATAGTATATAGCCCCCTGTAGATATAGCCGACCCCTGTATATGGTGCTCCATAGATAGCCACCCCTGTAGATATAGCCCCCTGTAGATATATTCCCCGTGTATAGCCCCCCTTTGTAGATATAGCCCCCCTGTGTATAGCCCACCCCTGTAGATATAGCCCCCATGTGTATAGCCCAGCCCTGTAGATATGGTCCCCCTGTAGATATAGCCCACCCCTGTATATAGTCCACCCCTGTATATAGTCCCCCTGTAGATATAGGCCACCCCTGTATATAGTCCCCCTGTAGATATAGCCCACCCCTGTATGTAGTGCTCCACAGATAGCCCACCCTTGTATATAGTATATACAGGGGTGGGCTATCTGTGGAGCACTATATACAGGGGTGGACTATCTAGTGGAGCACTATATACAGGGGTGGACTATATGTACAAGGGGGGCTATATACAGGGGTGGGCTATCTGTGAAACACTATATACAGGGGTGGACTATCTAGTGGAGCACTATATACAGGGGTGGACTATATGTACAAGGGGGGCTATATACAGGGGTGGGTTATCTGTGAAACACTATATACAGGGGTGGACTATCTAGTGGAGCACTATATACAGGGGTGGACTATATGTACAAGGGGGGCTATATACAGGGGTGGGCTATCTGTGAAACACTATATACAGGGGTGGGCTATATCTACAGGGGGCTATATACAGGGGTGGGCTATCTGTAGAGCACTATAGGGGGAGTTATTTGTGGGACACTATATACAGGGGTGGGCTATATGGGGGCACTATCTACAGGGGGCTCTATGGCAGGCACTATCTACAGGGGGCACAGTGTGTGTGTGTGTGTGGGACACGGTGTATGGTGCTATTATAATTAGAGGTGCAGTGTATGGCGCTATTATATTTAGGGGCGTAGTGTGTGGTATAATGATAACTTTATATTTATTTATAGGTGCAGAAATATTGGAAAAGTGAGAAGCTGAAGACATCTGAGCGGCAAACTGCAGAAATGGGCTGTGACCGGGAGAAGTCACCATAGAGGTCTGGACCGGATGGAGAGAAAGAACTAGAATCTGAGACGTCACCGGTGAGTCACTTAATGTAAATGTTTATTCTGCCTCTAATCAGCACTGTAGTCACTGTATGATCTGCAGAGAGATGATTATGATAGGATTTTTTTTGGGGGAAACGGCATCTTCCAGCATATCCTTATCATTGTTTGGGCCATGCTGGGAGCTGTAGTTTTACGCCGTACACACCTATACGGCAGGGGTTGCACTAAATTGAGCTGTATTGTACTGGTGTTGTATATATGTAGTGAGCTTGCTTCTGGGGCTGTATATAGAACCATGTTGCTTGTGAAATGTACAAATAATTTTATGCTCGCATTACATAAAAATAAATGACACGTTGATTGGTAGAGAAAAAAAACACGGGGGGGGGGGGGCGCCAAACTGAATCTTTGCCCCGGGTGCTGGAGAACCTAGCTACGCCTCTGGGTATCACCCAAACACTTTGTATATAATATTCTGATTGGACCCAGTGACCTGAATCATTATACATTTATAACCATTATAAAATCTCCTTCATTCATAATATATCAAATAAATCCACTCTATTTACCACTGGCACCATTTGAAAAATGGACTGGTGTATAATGTGATATCTTATATTGGAACAATATCAAAAGGCAAAAAGTGTATCCATAGCCTTACATATAGTTTTTAATCCTCAATACTTGTCAAATCAGTTGGTATTAAGCCTCCAAGTAGTGAACCTTGCTATGGCTATAGGGCTAGGTTCTGAACAAGAGCGTGTATAACATAGAGGAAGACCATGCCATTTTTATACGGCCCATTGAGGGAGGGGACTCAGCCCAGGTTTGTCCTATTCCAATTGGATATAAGATTAAGAACATGTGCAGGACTTTTCCAGAGGAACTGCATTGTGAGCAAACAAAGAGGTGGGAAATTCGCCCAATTGTCATGGAAAGGGAATGGAGGGGGAAAAATACCATAAAAAATCCAGCATTATAATGGGGCCCCATTTTGATCTTTCTTATGGGGGCCCTCTCAACCAGTGGCATCATCTGCCTGGAGTATGGGTTTCCTCCTGGTACTTATAAGGGCTCCCACAAAAGATTGTTGTGTGCCCCTTTGGGAATAGTAACTGATGGAATATGTTGGCGCTATATAAGCAATAAGGAAAATGTATGCCTCCCCTTTCTTTAGCATTCAAACCTGGTTTTAGCCACAGGAAGAAAAAAAAAAAAACGTGCCAACCACATAAGGTGTATAGAGTCATTGTCAGAATATTATCAGGTAGTAAGAATTGGTTTTATGTGGTGTGCTGGGTAGCTAATGCTCTTCAGTCTGCTCCTCAAGTACTCCCGGCAGGCTAAATAAAGACAATTAGATGCAAATTAGTGAAATTGATTGAGTGCATAATTACTCCACTCGAACACCAACAAAGCTTTGCTTTCAACATCAGTTACAAAGAAGATTAATAAACGGTAATATATCTTAAATGAGCACTGAGGCCGGAGCAAAACTATATGTATAGATTATACCACGCACTAAGGCTCCATGTACACGACTGTGCCCGTAATCACGGGAGCCGTGGGCAGTCGGACGTTTTTTACAGGCCGTGCTCCCATTATAGAGTATAGTAGCACGGTCCGTAAAATAAGAATATAGGACGTGTCCTATTTTTTTCGTTTGGTTTCTACGGCACGGACACCCTCCCGTAGGCATACGGGAAGGTGTCCGTCGGCCATATAAATGAATGGGCCGGTAATTACGGACCGTAATTATGGGCGATTTTATGGTCGTGTATATGGAGCTCAAGTAGCTTAATGTGCTTTGTGATGTCAGTCATGTTTTATGATGTCATGTGTCATGTAATGTCACATGATGTTGTATGATGTCATGTGCCTTGTGACATTGTGATATTTTTTGATGTCGTGCCATGTGATGTCATCATTTTTCATCACATGCCTTGTGAAACATGATGACAGACACTATTTATTTTAATTTTAAAGGGTAACTAAATGTTTGACAAACTTCTGACATGTCATAGTGACATGTTAGAAGTTTTGATTGGTGCGGTCCGAGCACTGAGACCCCCACCAATCGCTAAAATGAAGCGGCAGAAGTGCTTGTGTGAGCGCTCAGCCGTTTTGTATCTGTCCAGCTTTTTCCAGAAATGAATGTATCGGAGTACAGGCTCAATAGAAAGTCTATGAGCCCGTACTCCGATACATCGGCTTTCCACATTTTTGCGGCTATATTGCGAAACCATTCATTTCTATGTTACACGACCGTGGTTTGCATGCAGCCGTACTGGGGCCATGAATCCGGACCACAAAAACTCAGAACATGTCATTTTACAGTCCGGATTTGCAGTTTTACTAAACTGGTGAAATAATTTTTTCGTTGTTGTGGGTCTGTGAATCCTGATGACACATGGATGCGCTACAAAGGTTTTTTGCGGTCAAATAGACTGCAATGGATCCGTGTTTTTTTGGACCGCAAAACCAATACGGTTGTATCTATGAAGCCTATAGCAGTAGTTGATTTAGATATTAAATATGAGCAGGAGGATAGTAACTGCAGTCTCTAATTATTTCAGTCTTTTTTACAATTAGCAATGTTTAATTTGTTTTGTGTTAGCTTTTTTTTATAAGCGCTTTTCATCCATTAAGCCATTTAAGAAGTTTTACCCAAGTTCCTACAGCCATACGCATCACCCCCATTTTATTATTGATCCTGACAGCCCTGTTGAGATGATGAAGTAAGGCCCTTTGACTCCATGTTACTTGGGCACCTGAACCCCCTCTTGTCCCGCACGATGACCTGCTGCAGCTCTCGCTCTATAGAATAAACAGCACCACAAGGATAAGATGGGTTGGGTAGTTAAAGAGACTCTGTCACCACATTATAAGTGCCCTATCTCCTACATAAGGAGATGGGCGCTGTAATGTAGGTGACAGTAATGCTTTTTATTTAAAAAACGATCTTTTTTCACAACGTTAGGAGCGATTTTGGTTTATTCTAATGAGCTTTCTTAATGCCCAAGTGGGCGTACTTTTACTTTCGACCAGGTGGGCGTTGTACAGAGGAGTGTATGATGCTGACCAATCGGCATCATGCACTCCTCTCCATTCATTTACACTGCACTCGCGATATAGATATATCGCTATGTGCAGCCTCATACACAAACCCTAACATTACTACAGTGTCCTGATAATGAATACACATGAAATCCAGCCTGGACGTCATGTGTACTCAGAATCCTGACACTTCTGACTCTTTTTTGTGAGATTCCAGCAACGGATACAAAATCTTGCGAGATCACCGAGCTAAACGAGATTTGGTTTCACTTGCCGGAATCTCACAAAAAAAGAGTCAGAAGTGTCAGGATTCTGAGTACACATGACGTCCAGGCTGGATTTCATGTGTATTCATTATCAGGACACTGTAGTAATGTTAGGGCTTGTGTATGAGGCTGCACATAGTGATATATCTATATCGCTAGTGCAGTGTAAATTAATGGAGAGGAGTGCATGATGCCGATTGGTCAGCGTCATACACTCCTCTGTACAACGCCCACTTGGTCGAAAGTAAAAGTACGCCCACTTGGGCATTAAGAAAGCTCATTAGCATAAACCAAAATCGCTCCTAACGTTGTGAAAATAGATAGTTTTTTTTTAAATAAAAAGCATTACTGTCACCTACATTACAGCGCCGATCTCCTTATATAGGAGATAGGGCACTTATAATGTGGTGACAGAGTCTCTTTAAAGGGTCTACAGTTGGAAGAAAAGTTAAAAAAAGAACAGAACATTTATAGGAAAGTTCCATTAGTGTGCTTAAAAGTGCCTGAGGCCTCATGACAACACTTCCTCACGTGTGCTCTGGTTGCTCAGCTTTGTCATGTGGCCGCAGATAAAATTTTACTAGCAGTGAAGTCAATTAAAGAGATCTAATTAGTTTCTACTACTGGTTGTTCTCTTTTACATTACTTTACATATATTTCAAGATTTAATTTGCCTATTAATCTACACAACGTCCATTTAGACATCATTAAAGTATTTTAATTTGAAATCTAACATAATTTGCTTGGATTAGTGATAATAGCAGTCTAAAATTAGCTCGGGTGTAACCCATATCCTACAAATGGCCTCCATCTTCGTTAAATTGAAGCTGCTTACATTTAGATGCATTGTATCAGTCTATCCCTGGTGAGTTGTCCGAAGGGGGGGTCTGTATGGCATTATCTACAGGGGGGCTGTATGGCGTTATCTACAGGGGGGCTGTAGGGCGTTATCTACAGGGGGATTGGGGCTGTAAGACGTTATCTAAAGGGGGCTGTGTATGGTGCTATCTATAGGGGGCACTGTGTGGTAGAATCTATAGGGAGGCACTATCTACATGGGGGGGTTGTGCGATACCCAGCGGAGGGGGGGCCCCAGTTAAAAGTTTGCTATGGGGCCCAGTCTTTCCTAGTTACGCCCCTGCCTACAATCATAATGAGTAGAACGATCCTTAGGATAGTCAATGTGTTATCAGTGGGGGTTGACCTCCAGGCCCCCTAGTAATCATCAATATAAAGGTGTACTGTGGCCCATCCAGTCTTTTTCCAGGCACAGCGGCATGTGTAGGTACGCTGCTCTCTGGAAAAACATTGATGGGGAAACGATGCTGGTTCTACTAATGCCCCCACCAATCACACATTTGTAGGCTATACTAAGGAAAAGCCATCAATGTGTATTCCCGGAAAACCTTTTTCATAAGAAACAGTGAGAATAAATATATAAAAAAATACCAAAGCTAATAGTCTACAAGCGATACAAACTACAATATAGTTCTGTAGCAATTTTCTGCTGGCATTGACACATTCCTCATTTGGCAATAATGTACTTAAAACATTTTTATAACACTTGGTCTCCATAGACACATATCTGAACCAAACAAAACAAAAATGTTTCATCTTTGTACAGATAAAGTAATATTAAATATCATTGTCATGTATCATGCTAGGGAAAAAGTATAAATTATGCAAAATCTTAGTTCTTATGGCTACAATGTCAATTACTATACCTACTGTTACATTCTGATGTTACGACTGGGCCTCTTTCATTTTTAGCTTCCTTATATTCCATTCATTCTAGTGATCATTGGGAGTCATAGCTTATGTGCAACCATCAATGACATATTTCGGAATAGCTCAATGTAATATGAGAAGATGTGACCCTTCAACTTGTCAACTTGGTTCAAGGGGTTGTCTCATCTGGACAAGCTCTTTCCATGTGCCCTACTGTGGCATATGTATATCATAGACGGTGGTCACCTGCTTGGGCGTTCCCTATAATCCAAAGCAGAGAGCCACTAACAAGCAGCAGCTCTCACTCTGGTGGACAGCCTATTCATTTAAATGGACGCATGTAATACTACATTTCTCCTGTAGTGGCCGCTGCAGGTGAAATGATTAGCCAACGCCTTGAGAGCCAGACCCAAGGCGATTAGCTGATTGCTGCGTTAAAGAGGTTATATATGATAAAAAATCCACTTTAAAAATTAAATTAAGTAATTTTTAGATTTTGGGATTTTTAGATTTTTGGGATTTTGGCAACTTTCCTAAACTCCTGTTTAGTTGTGCATCGATTAGAAAGTTGGAATTGTATCACGGCATAACAAGGCAAATTTGCCATTTAGTACTCTAAAGAGGCTGTGTGACAATCACTATTGGAGATGTAACGGTAGTCATATTGGTTGTTTGCCCGCTTCCCCAGTGGTAATTTCTCGATACATTTCCAAGAAAACACAATCTAACTAAACTAATAACACACAAACATTTGTACTGTTTTTTTTTTTAAGTAAACATCTACAGTGCAGGGCAAAAAAGTAAGTAAATCAAATAGAACGTCACAAGACAATTTTAAAAACCAGACACTTACATGTTTCAAGAGCCAAATGCGCTCTTTGTCATAGCTATGCAAATTATAGACTCATGACCAATTAAAGGCGTTATCCAAGATTAGAAAAAAAAGGTCTGATTTTTATTTCCAGAAACAGCTCCATTCTTGTCCATAGGCAGTTTCTGGTATTGCAGCTCATCCTCATTCAAGTGAATGGAGATGAACTGCAACAGCAGCGGTATCTCATGGACAAGAAAGGAGCTGTTCCTGGAAAACAAAAACAGGCCATTTTTTCTAATACGGGACAAACCGATTCAAAAATAAGGTGAGTGCAAAGCAAATCCGCACTAAAATCCACATGTGTTTCATGTGGATTTTTCGTGGGATTTCACCTTGTGCATTGCAAAGGGGGAAATCCGCTATGAAAATCTGCAATAAATCCACAACAGAATTGACATGCTGCAGATGAGAAAATCCTCAGCATGTCCTCAACTCCACTACATGTGTATGGGGTTTTTAAAACCCCATTCACATGTATTGTAGTATAAATTGCTGCAGATTTTTAATGCGGAATCTGCACTGAAAATCTGCATAAATTCTGCAGCCTCTGAATTCACCCTTCTAATTAATGAGAATTTATTTGGGTATGTTCACACGCTTAACAAAAAACGTCTGAAAATACGGAGCTGATTTCAGAGAAAACAGACTCTGATTTTCAGGCGTTTTTGAAGCTGAAAATGAAATTTGGAGCTTCTTTCGAGGTGTTTTTTGAGGCATTTTTGGAGCTGTTTTCAATAGAGTCAATGAAAAACGGCTCCAATTACGTCCCAAGAAGTGTCCTGCACTTCTTTTGACGAGACTGTATTTTTACGCGCTGTCTTTTGACAGTAACGTGTAAAATGACAGGTCGTCGGCACAGTACATCGTAAAGCCCATTGAAAGCAATGGGCAGATGTTTGCCGACGTATTGGAGCCGTTTTTTCAGACGTAATTCGAGGCGTAAAACGCCTCCATTACGTCTGAAAATAGGTTGTGTGAACCCAGCCTTTGACCCGGCTGCCCTTGTGGGGTCAGAAGGTACTTTATTGCCCACATTAAGAAGCATTGGACGAAATCATCCTGGTGGGTTTGTTTTGACTTCCTGTGGATCAAATAGCTACAGATGTGTCCTTCCTTAACTTATCCTTAACCCCGACATTTCTCGAAATGTATGTTGCGAGATGTTAAACAAACATGGATGGCTATGAAAGAAGCTTCTGAGTGATGCCATCTGTCTTCCATCCATCGCCCATAGACTCTCATGTTAAAAAAAGGTATACGTTTAGCGTATACTTTTGTTACTAAATGATGTGAGATTGTGTTGAATTGGTATTAAGACGAATTGTATAACAACGCAATTCAAGAAAAGTTAAGGGTGGACTTATCTGAAAGTGTTTGAAAGATTGAACTATTAGCTACAGCTGCTTTGTATCCTGTATACAGAGCAGATGTATCTTGTGCTGAGACCTGAATCTATCAGGTCAGCGGCACTGACGGGTTCAGTGACAGTGGGTCCTGCATGTCTCTGACACACAGGATCAACTTGTTATCGATCAAATTTAAGTTCTGAACTTAGATGTGATCAGTAACAGCTCGATCCTGCGTGTCAGAGACATGCAGGACCTGTCAGTCCCGCTGACCTGATAGATTCAGGTCCCAGCGCAAGATACAGCTGCTCTGTATAGAGAATACAAATAGCTGTATCTCAAAAAGTAAAAATAACTTTTAATTAAATGTAATCACAAAGTTGCACCAATCACACCGATAGACGTTTTTATTTAAAATTAAAAAAAAAGTTTTTGAAGGTGTACATAGCCTTTAATTTTGGCAAATTAGCAATATCAAGAGCGCTGACATGAATGCTGATTTCTAAAAGCAGGAAGATAGGCATAGATTTCCTTACACTGCTACACCTAGCTGACCTGCGTAAAAACTTGTTGGTAGTATTCAACCCCCATAAAAGGATTCAGGTTAGGTGACTCTTAATTGGCCGAAAGTTGGGGTAAAATCATGCAACCTCAATGTTTCCCTATAAAGGAAAAGTCACCGGTGATGATTTCTGATCATTTCGGAATTCTAGAGATTCTTGTTTGACTTTTTCTCCTCAGGGTATGTTCACACGGCAGCGTCCGTTACGGCTGAAATTACGGTGCTGTTTTCAGGAGAAAACAGCACCGTAATTTCAGCCGTAATGGCATGTGCAGGCGTCTTTCGCTGCGTCCATTACGGACGTAATTGGAGCTATTTTTCCATGGAGTCCATGGGAAACGGCTCCAATTACGTCTCAAGAAGTGACAGGCACTTCTTTGACGCGGGCGTCTGTTTTACGCGCCGCCTTTTGACAGCGGCGTGTAAAAAAAATGACCGTCGGCACAGAACATCGTAAAACCCATTCAAATGAATGGGCAGATGTTTGCCGACGCTTTTGAGCCGCATTTTCGGACGTAATTCGGGGCTAAAACGCCTGAATTACGTCCGTAAATAGTGTGTGTGAACCCAGCCTAAGGGAAACATTGAGGTTGCATGCAAGTCGTAGTAAAGTCGCAGTTTTACTGCAACCTTTAAGCCATAACACTACATTCGGCACATTAATAACACATTTTTTAAATTCTTTAAGGACAGATTTCATATATCCATAGTCCATAAAGCGAATGTCCAGTGATGATCTTCACAAATGATATGCGTTACTACCATTCTTTATGCTGCAGCTCGTTTTGCTCAGATTGACTGATATCCATAAGCACAAGCCCACCACAATGAGAAGCTCACAAGTAGTGCAAGTAATACTGATTTCCATCCCATTCCAATATAATTATCATAAACTACAAGCAAATAATCCGACCATTAGGTAATAGTTACAGATATGCCGAACCACATGGTACTCACTAAGAGGAACCCTGGGGATACAATATCTTTCTGGAGACCTGTATGTAGGCACGTGAAATATTCCTTTTTCAATAAATTCAGAAGAACCTAATAAACACGTATATTTCTGAAGCACCCTATAACCACATATAAAACAGTCAATACAACTTCTTTGTATAATTTAATAGGCATGTTAATACTTGGATGTATATGAAAAAGTTTTTATAACTCACCAAAATTATTCTCCAGTGTGAGTCACCGCAACCTGTCAGCACATAGGCTGCAGGAAAGTTAAGGCTTCCTGGGTGACTACCTTGCCTTTTAAGCTGTGTAGAAAAAGTTTCTTCCTTGCAGAATTCCAGTTAAACAGTCAAACCTTGTAAAGACCCAAATCCAGGCTGCTGCCACCTACTCACTCAGCAATGTGACCCCAACAACCCTTTCAGTACAATGAGAAAGGAGCCAGCCATTGCAGGCTGCTGTGAGCTATGTCACTAGAGTACTAGCAAATGTATCTGTCAAGTTAGTTTGTGTTTATATCATGCGTCCCTTTTCTCCACTAGAGGCAGCAAAAAGTTTAAAGGGGTGGAGTAAAAGTTTTGTGCCTGAAGAAATCAATGCAAAAAAGGAGAGAGTCGAAGAACAAAACAAACATATCCCATTCTTGCCCGGAGCTGTGATGAGTCACGAGAAATATCTACTGTATCTTTAACAGCTGACAATAGGTTTATACATAGGGCTTATAAACTGATTATAGTGCCGGCCTTTGACATAACGAGAATGGATTATTGTACGTTGCCAGCTCTTATTACAAAGCTTTTGGAGACTAATCTGGTACGGTGATATTCACAGATCTTTGCCAAATTGACAACTGTTTAGGCAACAATATTGAGGTCTTTTCTTCAAGATATAGCAGATAAAAAATAGCGACAGCACACTGCGAACACTAATGTAACCTAAACCACTAAATATAAATAAATATGCATTACTGCTAAATCTACTTATAATAGGGAGGTTCTTAGTGCACATTTAGATCAAAAAGTGTTTGCCCACCTGCCACGACAAGGCATCCTCCATAGGTGGGGACCTACTCTGCACATACACCCAGAACTGGGACTAAGCCTACATATATATCTGGGGATGGTAGGAACCAGCATTAAAATAATTAGAATCACCCAGGGCAGAATGGGAGGAGTGCAAGAACAAAAAATGGAGGCAGTCACTAACCCCACATATATGGATCACATAAACACAACAAAAGTTTCTTCAAGATGTAGTCACTTTTCTGAGAATGTCTCAGTCTCCTCCTGCAGTCATACTCAGTACATAGAAAAATACCAAAATATAGTCTGCAAGAATATCATGTTATTGACTGCAAAAAGGGGGTCGTTCTGGCTCACAGATTTTACTGGGCTGTAATCGGCTAACCAATAATTGGCAACATTTTTCTCAAATTACTAATTAAAGGGGTTGTCCCATCTGGATGATCCCTTCTTAGAATGAAGCTTCCCCGTGATCAACTGAACGCCACAGATCTAAATTCTCTAATCTCTGTTGATCAACTGTTATCGCCCTAGGAAGCTCGTTGCGGCCGCTCGCTTTCCCTGCAGTGGCCATTGCTGGGTTAATGTAGTATTACATGAGCCCATTCATTTACATCAATGTAAATTAACGGGCGACCATGTAATACATGGTCACGTTGAGTCGCTTTGCAGCAGCTCTCTGCTTTGGCTGAGGACCTCCCTCTATGATGTCCTCTATGATGCCCTCTATGATGTCCATATGTCCTAATAGGGCATATGGAAAGGGTTTGTCCAGATGTGAATATCCCCCATTGTGATCAATGCCAGATGTGAAGTCAAAGACCATTCCACAATAACAGTAAAAATAGAAAGGCATCAAAATTGCCAAATTTTACAACACAAGCACATAAGGAAAAGGTGGACATGGAAATTCTAGTTATGGGAACCACAAAGAGGTCCAGCGCTCTCATCTCTGATCTTATATGGCGTTGAAGTGAGTCCACCTGACCCTACTCTAGCAATTGTAGGTATGCTTACATCCATCGCATTAACCCTGTCCTACACAGAAAATGCAGTTAGAAAGCGTAAACAGCACTGTGCTTTTCAGGAAATAAACATTTATTCAGTCCTGTGTTTTAGAAGATGACTCAATGCTTCTACGGATGCAGCAGGGTTAAAGAGTTAACCTTTATCTATGGTGTTCTATCCCCTGCGGGGTGTTTTCATTTTCCACAGCATAAGGAGGCTCTTAGAGGTGAATTAAAATACACCTGTCATTCAACAATGTTATGATGATATTTATCTTCTATAGAACTTCTCTGCTGTATTCCTGCCCTACATTTTTTTTAAATGTTTACAATAGTGAATGTATTAAACATTGGGGTCATATCTTGCAAGATCTAGCTAGATTAGTAGAAGAGAGAAGATGGCCATAAAGGGTTAAAAACAGAGCTCATGTCGGCTGTTGACCACTGTTGAAGTCCCTCTGAAAAGGAGAGAGAAGAAAAAGAGTACAACAACACTTATGGGCTCTCCTCTGCAAGTATCCTTACCGGAAGGACTGCAACAGCGGCAAACAGAACCGCTGAACTTTGGTTTAAGGCCTCATTAGCGGGTAATGTTTCTAGGAACTTTATGATAGTGTTACCTTAAATTTCAATAAAACATTTTCATATGGTAAAGTAAGAAAATCGTTTCCTTGACATACTATATATCTGAATCAGAGCCTGTTATTGATCCATGAGGAAAGTATGGACCAATTAAGTATCTTCTATCCATAGTTATTATATCTTATCATTTATGCATAGCATTCTCCTCTTTTTTTTAAAAAAGCTGCAATTAAATTTTTTATGACTGCAAATACTGTGTTCTTTTTTTCTTAATAGATCCAAGAAGATTTTGCTTCAAATTGGAAAGACATCTAAAGCCACAGCTGAACTTGCAGAGTGAACAGAAGAGAGTGCTTGGAACCTTCATATTCCAGCATTCATAATCAACAAAGGTGGGTCGTATGGTGCTGTATGCCACTCGTACCTGGTATACCATTGAGGAAGTTTATATTGTTGTGCATACAGGTAGAATTTCAGATAATACATGACTATAAAAAATGTATTCTTATCGACAAATATTTTTGGTAATATGATCAATTACAGTAGTAGTCTTCAATAAACAGGGACCGCGATGGGGGCAAAATGTACCCCTGGTAATTAATGAAACTATAAGTACTGAAATGTGTATTTAAAAATGACTGGAGTCGCATTTCTTTATCTGTTTACAATACAATGAAGATAAGGTATGTTTTTATAATTTTAGGTTTCATAGATTCTGAAAATATCTATGCACTACATACTATACAGTTTATTGACTCTCTTATGTGGGAGGGTAGAGTAAAGGTAAATGTTTCCTATATCAATTTCTACAGTATCAAATTTGTCAGTGTGATTAGGGTACAGTAAATAGGAACAGGAAAAGGTGCTATGGTTTAGAACATGTTATTTAATGGCACTGCTGAGTACTTTTATGTTAAACTAAAAACATACTGTACATCCACTGTAATAAAATTACGTGTAATTTTAAAGGAGCCTATCAGGGAAAAGCTGTATAAAGTGTACATTTTCTTTAAGGTTGCACACATATACATATGGTGTGCTTTGGTGTTTATTTTGTAGGGAATGTCAGATATGCGAATTCAGTTTTTGGTTATAAAACCTCACCTTACGGTAAATAAAGACAGAAGGGATTGCCTTTTAAAGGTACACAACTACAATTGTATATATTTTCGAAGCCTGAAATTTTGTTTCTCAGTTTAAAACATATGAAAATAAGAATTGGTTGTCATGGGTGTGAGTACAAAAGTAGTAGGTATAGCAGCTACAATGGGCCCCATCAGCCAAAGGTGCCCATCACCACTCATAGTTGGGGTGCAGATAGTGATCAATGTGGATGATGGAAGGGGCAGTGGAAAATCAAAGGTAGAATAGTGGGTGAGTAAGGAAACATGTAATTAAATGCAGAATTGAGGTGTTGTAATTGGTCATGATAGGGCGAGTCCCCATCTCAAGTTTTGCTATGAAACTCCATGGCTACTTGCTGCACCCCGGTTTGTTGTGAGTAGGTTCAAGGTTAGCACACATATGTTGGTATTTATGAGTTTACGTACTTGAAGATCACTATTCTTGTTATATTATGGTTTACTCTCATAATACTTTTAATATGGAGAGATTTACCTATCACCTGAATGTAACAAGACTTATATCACTGGCATTTGCATTATACCACAATGTACTGCTTACAGCTAAAATATAGTTGGTGGGGTGTTAACAGGTAAACATGGGTGCCTATAGCGAAACTTGGAATGGTGCCGCACTCTATCAGGACATGAATTATGTTTTGGTCTCCATTCTTTCCCTTTTGTCTGTCCTCTTTTCCTTGGTCTACCAGTGAGCTGTATTCTTTTTTCCACTCTAACTATCATTCATAGTTATCACTTACTGCACCTCAAATCTGAAAAGAGATGGGCCCCCTTAGTTCCTGGGCACCATAGCAGCTTTTATACTTGCTACTCTGGTAGTAACGTCCCAATGGTTGGAGCAGAAACATTGCAAAATACCAAACAATACTTAGCAGTGTGATGGACCTGACGGAAGGTGCCAGGAATGGATTTAAGGGAATTATTGGCTCCTTTTTAAGCGCGCCTGGCGACTTTTTATATATTTGTTAGTGCAGCCTGATGTTTCCTTCACATTTATAGTTACTAGTGTTTTGTTGCCTTCTTGTAATACCTTCAGAAGCGCCTTTTTTCTAATGCGCCTGTGGAAGGATGTTGGCACCTAGAAAGCAGCTCACACTCTGCCAAATTAAACAAAAACATTTCTGAATCTTACGGCTGTTGTTTCCTTTCTTAAAAGCACAAGTTTTCTTTATTGATGCTTCATCTTGGGTAAAAAATAAAAAAAAAAGCCATACTTATTTTCCAATTATAAGGGAAAGAGAAGAGCGTAACATGTTGCACTATTCTATCCAATAAAAAAAAAAAAAGGAAACCTGACAAACCCATTTTAAATCAACGGCGGGGGAAAGTGATCACAACAGATCTGAATCTATGCATCAAACCGATAATATTGGGTCATGACCGACGACAATAGATTAGGTAAAAGCAGAAGCCAGTGTGAACTTATATCTTAATACTTATCGTATTGGGATCACCATCTATTAGCCGGAGAATGGCTCCCTGCTCTGGAAGACCTTTGTGGATCATTGTCAGGGGTTAAGCTATAGGGGGTGCAGAGGTAGCAAAGACAACAATATTAAAAATGGCACATGATAGGTGGGGGAGGGGGCATTTATATTGTGATTTCCCCAGCAATAATGGGTGATCGTAAAAATTCCCAATAGTGGACCCTGCCATGATCAGCTTTATTATTGGACCCCATTCTAAAAAGAATGAATGAATTAAATTAATTTTAAACTTCTTAAAATCTATAACTACTTTGGATTTAAGTTGCTAGCGACAGATAAAAGGGATTTATTAATTTAGAGAAACATTATTATTTTATTCAAGAAACAGCACCACTCTGGTCTATGGGTTGTGTCTGGTATTGCAGCTTAGCCATATTTTATAAATGAAATACTAGATGGTCCATTCACAAGGGTGGCACTGTTTGTGGAAGAAAATAACTATTTTTTTTACCCTTTTTTATGTTCCTGGCCTATTTCTTTCTATTCTAAAACTTTTGTCCAAGACTTGGAAAATTCATTGCATTGCCCTATTACCACTTAAGAAAAGAACACAGACAACTGAACGTGTCTTTATGCTGCATTGCATTTTTCTATGTTTTTGCTTCACCCTAGCAATGATGGATTATGACTGGGAACAGTCACAATGCTGCAATTTAGAGTCATTTTGGAAAGGGCTCAAGCTACCACTCATAACTATAAAACATGAGCAAAAACACCTTAAACTTCCAAAAACTCTCAATAGAATTCATTTAGTCTAAATATACTTTGTTCTTGGCTTATTAGAGCTCCTTGCACGGCAGTAGATTTGCAGAGGATAATTAAAGTATGTTTATTTCATTCTTGGTTGTTCTTTATAGGCTGTATTTTATAAAAAAATTAAGTTATTCTAGAGAAAATTATTTCCATAAGCCAAGGACATAGAAATATAAATGACTTATGTAATATACAATAAAGGTTTTAACTATATATGAATGATTTTATTCTTTCCTTTTTCACTGAAAGGACCAATAAATCACCAGTAATGTTAGCCCATTAGTTGTTGGCATCTCTCAAGTTTTTTTTTCGAGTCAACATTCTTATAGCCCCGAATGGCATATCTGTGTAGTTATGCAACAATAATGTGTCAGGGATATATCACAGGGTGGGGTACAAAAGGGGTGTTACGGGGTCAAAACCTTGGTATTGACAATGTTGGGCACTTGGGGCACTGTGTGTCCTGAACCAAGAGCGCAACCGGCGGGCGAATCAGTAGCATTTATTCAACTTTCATATGAGAAAATTTATATGTAGCCATTTTCAAGATTGAAATTCTGGTTGGATCAGGAGCAAATTGATGAGTGGGTGGCCAGTTGAAAGTGATTGTCCCACCTGTATAAGCCCTTCTTAGAATGAAGCTGCCCGGCGATCATCTGATTTCTGGGTGTTCAGCTTCTCTAACTCTCGATGATCATCTGTTATCACCGAGAGCAGCTGCCACTCATTTCCCCTGCAGAAAATCGTGGTATTACATGGCACCCATTAAAATGAATGGGATACCAATTAATACATGGTCACTTTGAGCCTGCCAGATACGGAGACCCGAGTAGGGAACACCTCTATATGACCTTCCTCTATGTATTGACCCCTTTAAGACAATATCTTGGTGATGGCAACCCAACTCTTAGGCCCTGTTCACACAGCGGAATTTTTGTGGCGGAACCCACTGCAAAATTCTGCCTCCCATTCATTTAAATGGGAGTCGTCCACTTCCTTTTCCCGCTAGCTGTTTTTTTCAGCTAGCGGACAAAAGAAGCGTCCTGCCCTTTCTATGGCCAGAATCCCCCCGAACCTCCCAGTAAAGTGAATAAGAGGAGGAATCTTCCTGACGGCGGGAATAATTCCATGGCGGATTTTGTGGCGGGACCCACAAAGCAAAATCTGCCGCGTGAACTGACCCTTATCCCCCACTAGTTTTAATCTTAATGGGTGCCTTATAGACACCCCTGTTTGAAATGAGCTCATCTTAAGTGCCCTTTAAACATTGCAGGGTAATAAGAATATCTTTCAGATTAAATATTTTATTATTTCTGCAGACTCCTGAGTCACTGTTTGATATACATGTCCTTTTGGGTGGAGAAACTGGATCCTTGAATTAAAAGCTAAGGTTTATCAGCATATCCAATTGTTCAGTAGGATTTCAGTGGCTTTTAGGATTTATAAGTAATCCATCCATCCTCTGTAATAAAGGATCATCTTCATTTCAACACATCTTATCAGATCAGTCATAACTGAGCCCATAGAAATGGAAAAGGGTCTCATCATAATTACAATGTTTCGTAGTCTTCATTTAGAGACATTCAGTTAATAGGAGTTCTAGGACAGGAAGCCTATAATAACATGAGATATTCCATTCAAGTCTATTCAAAGATGCTATTGCTACAATTCTGACGTATTGGGAACAGAAATATCTTCTTCACTGCAGGAAATATATACACGTAGATATATACGCTATATGGCTATAGATATGTGAATATACCCTGTAATTGGATGGGTCAGCCATTCTACGTGTATAAAACTGGGCATACAGCCATGCAATCTCCATAGATGAATGGGGGTAGTTGTATAGATCATATTCAAGGGCCCAACCACTTACAATGGGATGCCACCTTTCTAACAAGTTGGTTGGTGAGGTTTCAGAATTGCCCGTCAACAGTAAGTGCTATAACTATGTAGTAGAAACAATATCACAACCACAAACTACAAAGTATCACAAACTCTTACAATGGGAATGCCAAGTGCCACATGGTATAGTGCCTAAAAATATGTCCTCAGTTGTAGACCTAACAAGCAAACTCTAAAACAGTGGTCTTCAAATTGGGGCCATCGTGCTGATACAAAACTACAACTCCCAGCATACTTTTGCAACAGCTTGAGGGCCACAGGTTGGAGACCTCTAGAAGCTATTTCATCTGCAGACACACATACACCATGCACAATGCCAAGTGTAGAATTTTTTTTCTTAAAGTGTTTTATTAGGTTTAATTTTGTGGCCTTTGGTCTTACCCGGGCACAGCAAATTGTACTCATAGCATGATATGGACTCTCTATAAATATAGTACCTTCATTTATAATGCAGTAGACATGCCTGCTAAGTATGGTCATCTGTTATATTGATTCTGCAGAACAAATATAACTCAGCTTACATAGACGCACACCAGATTTTCACAGTAAAGGAGATCCCTGTAATTCACCTATATCCGTTGTCTCACAGTCCAGTAAATGTGTATTTTTGCAGGTTGGAAGGGTTCGGTTTTATCCAGTGCCGAGATTAGGACTAGCAGGTGCAGCAGTCGAGAGAACAAGATGATTTAGGGGTTTCAGAGAAGAAATCCCCACATCCTATAGAAAGGCTTAAAGGTTTGTCTGGTTTAGAAAACCAGTTTACAAACACAGTACCGTTTTAGGAAACTCTTTAGTTAGTTAATAGAAGGGGGGGGGGAGCTCATTCAATACCTTCATCTATTAATCAAAATGGAGAACGACTACAAAGAGCATATCTCTCTCTGGAGGACCGAGGCACGCCCTTGAATTACATAGACCACCCTTTTATTTAATTGGGAACTGTGTAATACTTAATTTCTCCTGTGGTAGCGCTGCAGGGAAATTGAACACTTGCTGCCGAGTTGCCCCACATTTTTCCGCTGATCGCTAAGGGTCCTAGCAGTAGGACACTCTGTGATCAGTTTATGGTAACGGGTCCAAACCGGACGCCTTTAAGAAGTTGAATGTGGGCATTCTTTATGGATTGGGAATAAAAAAAGATATTTTGAATTATACATGTATTTTCATCCTTGGTTTGCTTTTTTCAGAACATTTTGGTCGTGTTGGATCTAGGAGTAAACAGCAAAACATCCTGGATATGCCCTTCTTAAGTGCACGTTCTGACGTGGCAGGATTTGCTGCGGACAGGCTCGAATTTGCGTCAAAATCCGCATCAGTACATTTTTGCCACGTCTTAACGTGCCCTTACTATTCCACCCTCTACGAGGCACCAACACCACCCGGCCCCCTATTTGGCCTGACCAGGGCCAGTAAACTTTCACTCCTGTACTTTAAATGACCCTGTTTGTAGCAGTTTTAACATATATTACTGGTCATGCTCCAAGCCCTTAAGTTACATCTAAAACTGAATACAAAATGATGCCGTTTTGCAGGGCATACAGTGATGCATTATAGTGTACCCACTACACACAATCACATGTTAAAGACCCACATCTCATGCAAAACACTGCAGAATGTTATATGATATCAGCTACGTTGTTAAGGGCGTGTCTGTGAACATAAGTGGCACCTGGCAGAATTTTAAATGCAGCTTTAGATGTGACTGGAGTATGAGACATGTCATTTATGTTAGCCATGAGAATATAGAGTATAAAACAGTTGTATAAATGTAGACACAATAAAAGGCACGTAGAATATGAAGCAGGTAAACATCAATTCTAATCTGGCACTGGGTTTGGGAGACCTAGGGAACACGCCCTGACCAGAAGGAATGGGGCTGAGCATCTAGGTATGAGGAGTTGTCAGTCTATAATTATGTTTATTTATATCGGTAACATATTAAAGAAATATGCAGTTATGAAAAATGCAGATATTTGGATGGACCTCCTTAGAGACTTTTTGCCGTATTAACCCTCTAGGTTCCCTTGAGCGTCAATAAAAACAAGGGTATCCCTGGGTTATTACCTGTAATTCAATTTTAATATGGTTTCACATACTTGCACTGTATCCTGTAGCTAACCAGTATATTAAAATAGAAAATATTGTCAATTTCATGGATAAAAAAAAAAAGATACTTTACCTGCAGTCCCATGTAAGACTACAGATCGTAATGATTGAGTGCCAAAAGACAAACTGAGCTCTGCTACATCTGACTAACTGAGCACTGCTACATCTGAAGAAGTAACGTCAAATTCATCTATTAAGCCAGCACACGGAAATGCAGTAGAAATGAGAGCTATTTGGATATTACTGAATTAGACAGTGCTTTTTCCGACACAGAAAATTGAAATACTCATGACATTATCAGTAGATGCCACACCCTGTGATCGGAAAGGCAGGAGAATTAGATCATACAGTAATGCAGTTAAAAAGACAGTATAAGTATAGTAAAAGATGCCCACCACTGGCTGGAGATCCTTGCCAGTTAGGCAGAAATAGATGGAAGCAGTCGCACATCTTGGAAGGATTGGAACTCCTGTCGGATGCAGGAGTTGTCCTTAGCTGAGGATTCACATACACATCCAGTCAGTCCTAGGCAAGAGTCTGATGCAGGAAAGTGCAAGGAGACTGAATGGAAATGCTGACACACTTCTGGTTCTCTTGTAACCCAGCAAATGATACAGCCCCTGGATGGTACCCAAATTATTCAAGGCTGTCCATAAATACATTGCATCCAATTGATCCCATTGCTCGTAAAGGAAGGAGTCACATGTCACTGCAGAGAACGCATCAGAGATGGTCTTGTAGAATGATCATATTGAGTCGCTGATCCTCACTTATAGCAGGGCAGACTTGTATAGTAGTAATGGTTAATAATATTGATTGATAGCAAGCTACTGAAATGGCATTGAGTGAGTAAAGTGTTCTCTGTATTCAGCTGTCCGTCTTAAGGGAACGGTAGAGCAGTGATGTACGCATATGGTGTCTATGGAATATAGAGCATGGGTATTTTTAAATCCTAATGGGGAACTCGAACTACAGACATTTATGGAGCATCTGTAGAATACATCATAAATATCTGATAGGTGGGAGACCCAACGTTGGGGAGAACATAGGTCCCATTACCACCATTATGGCCGAGAAAGAGAAAAATGATAGAGCAGGTTGAGCATGGGCTCAGCTTTCTCCAATAAAGTTATATGGAGGTTACAGAAACAGCTAAGGCCCCATTCGCACGTCCCTAGTTTTTATCCGCAATTAAGGATCCGTAATTGCGGATAAAATACTGACACACTAATTTCCATTGGCCATGGACACCTTGCTGTATATTTACACGTGTGTCTGGACGGTAGAAATGAGACGCAAAAATAGGACATGTCCGTGCTCCTATATTTTTTACTGTGAGCACGGTCCGCAAATGCGGATGATACTCTGCGGCCTGTCCGTGCAGTTTTTACTGACCGTAAATACTGCACGGACGTGTGCATGGGGCCTTAGACAGTGGACTCTCTCCTTATGTTTTTGTCCTTCTTCTTCTCCCTTTCTTGACCACCCTTAGCCATTTTGATTGACACAATGCGGCTCACGAGAACCACATTTTCCAGATTGGTGGGCATCCCAGAGGTGAGTTCAACACCTAACATACATTGATGATGCATCTGACTAATACACAATACATTTCATAGTCGGAATACCACTTTAGGTCGGTTAGGATATCTGTAACAAAGCTAAATGAATGGTTGCCAATACACTCCAAACAGGGCCCCAAAAGTGCAGATCATTGGGTTGAAGTGAAGCACACCCTGTAGGATAACGGAACACCCGCTCCCTACAACCCCTTGATAAGCACTTCAGAGTGGACATTTAAGAGATGCAGTTGGATCCACTACTGAAGCCTCCGTACAGGTACCCTAATTTATAGGTGACCTGGCTACTGACTGAATCCCTTTATATTGTTGGTTTGTTAGGACCATACAGTATACCAAGTCGCACATTAACTTCATGAATCACAATTAAACTATGATAAAATAATAATTGCACCCAAATACAAAACAATTTTTATTCTTCATTCTTATTTTATCCTTTGGTTTATCTGTGCAGCAATTTTTATCAGGAATCATGAGATCCGCCATGTTCATACATCAATCATAGCAATCGCCATTTTATGAATGTGACCCTGTGAGCCTGCCTCTCCAATCCTAAGAAAGAGGTTTCCTACCCAAATGTATTCTTAGAAATATATGAGATGGGGAAATACCATGGTATGCAAAACGAAAAATAAAAACGGACAAAACCACCTGGAAAACAATAGGTACTCGACTCTTGGGTCATAAAAATATAAGATTTTATTCATACAAATATATATAAAAAATAAAGTTTCCAAAAAACAGCATCAATGGTGATCCGGTATCATAGTGAGAACATCACATACTCGGCCGGGTGAAAGCGATATAGCCAAAAGAATGAATGGTCCGTATAGATGCAAATTGCATGAGGTATCAAATACATGAACCTAGTATAATAGTATACAGACAATTACACAATAAAGTGAACATGCTCAAAACAGATAAGAGAAATCTATATACACATAAGGCTATAATGAATAGTGGATAATTCAGGCAGGCCAATGACCTCAAAGTGGTGAGACACTACAAATAAAGATAGCAGCATAGCATGACAAACAGATAGCCAAACCTATAAATGCAAGTGCAAAGCTGGGAAACGGCACATAATGACAGAACCAAGGGGTAAAGGCCCTATTAGCCCGGCCAATTTTAGCCAGTGCAACGAGCGCCGATCAACGAGACAGCTCGTTGATCGGCGCTCGTTTGCTCCTGTCACACGGAGCTATGGATGGGGACGAGCGGTCGTTACTCCGGTCGCTCCTCTACATACATTATTATCATGTCGGTAGCGCGTCTCCCTGTTTTCGCAATTGCGGATCTTGGCACATATTCGTGACATCAGAAATGCCGATGAGAGGAGTCCCTTAGCTATTCACTTTAAGGAATTTCACGGGCAGTCACCTGATGGTCTTTCCTTTATGGCTATTTGTCAACTTCCGAGGGATAGTAGGGGCAGTAGCCACGATCGTCTGTTGCTCCAAAAAGAAAGTATATGTATATATACTTTGAAATCTCTTCATCCACTCGTGCTCAACAATAAAATGAAATTACATGTTTCTTTAGGTGCGGCCTGGGTCCCGGGACTCTGCCCATGTGACTGTATCCAGTGCGTGGTCCGACTCCTGGGACCCAGTCTGCGCCCCCTGATCATCATTTTTCTGTGTTTGTCATTTTACTTACTTTATTTATTTTGTTTTTTGTATTTTTCTTACATTTTTCTACTATATTTGTTTTTTTCTTTTATTATTTTTATATTGTGTATTATTTTCCTTTGGATGATACCTAATGGGGTGAGGATTAATAGTTTAATTTAAAATGTATGATCATTTGTATCTTAACTTACCCTTGTATGGGTTAATTGTACTGATGTGTGAGCTAGGCTGCTCATTGGCTGCTTGCTTATTTAATTACTTACCCAATACTCACCGTCCTATGTAACGCTCTAAAGAAGTCACCTGGTGATGAAACGCGTCAGCCCACATGGCTCATTCTCTAACATCACGCGCCCAACATAACCGGATAGCGGAGACCACACATCCAATACCTGGCCCTGCTCCAGTGCCAAACAAGACTCCATCACGGGGGGCCTATTCTGCTTGATACGGTTGAGACCAATCTTGGACACCATTTTTCTGGATGAACAGTGATCTACTTTGCCAAGCTCTTTATCTGGGCCTACCAATTTCACCCACCTCGGCTGAGGTGCCTCATTGACGGATGAGTATATGGCTCTCTTCCACTATATATTTATAGTAATGGAACTGCTTGACTCTTAAATTCTTTGACCAATACTACCAATACTACCACATAAGGTCTGTCCTGGAGGTCGTGGTCTGTACTGGACTAAGATAGGCCACAAATGGCTTAATATGGTCACCTGCTATATACCACTGTGTTTGATATGATAACCTGACATTTTTGCCTCTGGCTTGCTGATGAGACTCCTCTGTTCTGTCATTATGTGCCGTTTCCAAGCTTTGCACTTGCATTTATAGGTTTGGCTATCTGTTTGTCATGCTATGCTGCTATCTTTATTTGTAGTGTCTCACCACTTTGAGGTCATTGACCTGCCTGAATTATCCACTATTCATTATAGCCTTATGTGTATATAGATTTCTCTTATCTGTTTTGAGCATGTTCACTTTATTGTGTAATTGTCTGTGTACTAATATATCAGGTTCATGTATTTGATACCTCATGCAATTTGCATCTATACGCACCATTCACTCTTTTGGCTATATCGCTTTCACCTGGCCGGGTATGTGATGTTCTCACTATGATAGCGGATCGCCATTGATGCTGTTTTTTGGTAACTTTATTTTTTATATATATATTTGTATGAATAAAATCTTATATTTTAATAACCTAAGAGTCGAGTGCCTATTGCTTTCCAGGTGGTTTTGTCCGTTTTTTTTTCCCGTTTTGCATAATTTACCCTGGTGGCACCTTACTATTTGTACTGCACTGTAATTGATATGATGAGATTGTTTCGTTAGCTTTCCTTGATGTCCACATAGTGCCAATCCAGCTATGAGCACAGTAGCTGAAAAGTATGGTTGCTATGGATATTCTGCCTAGCAACTACAAACTTTTTATCGGAATGGACCGGCAATACGTCCTTAGCAATCAGTGTCTGGCTCTGGAGATCTGGCACTAGATTGACACTGAACAGAGGGGGTAGAGTAGGGGAAAGGAGGCATGGCAGGGATATAACTAGGCCTCTCCTACTGCCAAATTAAAGGGTTGTCTCTTATAAATGCAACTCCTTCTTAAATAGAAGCCGGCACAGCTTCTCTAACCTCTGGTGATCCGCTGTTATCATGAGGAAGACGCTCCTGGCCAGACAAAGGCCACTGCAGAGGAAATGTAGCATAATATGGCAGCAATTTATACTGTTCTGACCCCCCCTCTATAATGTCTATATGTCCTAATAGGGCATATGGTAATGGGGTTGTTTTTAACCGTGTCTTTGAAAACAAATTATTTAGATGGAGAAACTTTTTAAAATACAAATGAATGTTCATGAACTCAAATGATTCTATGGGCATTACTTTTAAATCAGACGACAAAACAATAATGGCATCAACACAATGCCACATCATCGAGACAGTCCAAGGTATGACCTCCAGACACAAATAGAGTGTTGAACAACATGTACTGTAAGCAACTGAGCATATCCTACTGCTCTTGGAGTCGGGCTCAGCAGAGCAGATTTACCCATTGTATAATTTGATGAAATGTCTTTTTTTTTCTCTGTGCAAATGGCATTTAAACAACTGGAACTCCTCTGTAGTCTTCATTTTAACGGGTAGGTTGACCGTTGCAAAATTTTTTTTTACTATGCCAATGCATGTAAAATAAAAAATGTAACAACATTGCAAATGGTCTTGAGTAAAGAAAATACTAAAGTTTTGTGTATACAGCTACTATACACACCTATGTGTGTCTCCATGGTTACAGACTACAAACAATGTAGCCTGATCCTGCGTCATATGTTACTCCACTCCCTTTTTTCTCTCCTGTACTATCTGTTGGTTAACAAGAAGGGGGGGGGTAGAGTGACGGGAGTAACACAAGACTGCAGGATCAGACTACACTTATGGAGAATATACAAATGTTTTCTGCAGCTCACTTGTCTGCTTTGCTGTGTAGACTGGATCAGGTTCAGCAGGGGGGCGGTTGGTTTTAATGACAGATTTATTGTAGTGCTGGAAGCCCAGAAGGGCAGGATAGCAATATTATACATACAGAATTGGCTCTGTATGCCGCTCCCCTATCACTACCTGACCTCTGCGGTAGGGGGCTGTATCCCATCATGCCCTGGTTCCGATGGAAGGCGCTGTACTCCATCCCTTCCTGGAGACTGTAATAATCTATGTCCTTTTTCCTGACAATAACTCTCATTCATTGCATATGCCATAAAGTACATGTACCCTGCTGCACTGTCCATACAGACAATACAGGCAGAATGTGTCTCCAATACGGCCGCCCCATAAAAGTGTTTTTTTTTTAAATTTTTTAATTACATTTAACAAAAAACAACAACATTATTTGTCTTCTAAGGACAAGATTTCTCTTCTAAAGACATTCCCTTTAAGTGCTATCAAGTTGCTTTTGACAGATTCTTATCATATGGTTACATACACAGTATATAATCCCACAATATAGGGTTCTTCAGAAATTTTCCCATGATTTCTGTAGTTGTCTCCACTTATTTTGTTGCTGGTTTTCCTATTTTTCCTTCTATTCTTCCAAGCATAGTTGCCACTTCTTATGACCTGTTTCTTTCCATATGTCCAGCATGGGGGCTCTATAGCTCTGAATAATGAGAAAATAACCAAACAATTCCTCATTACATATTGCTAATTATTAGCAGAGATTGTTTCAATTAGGCCAGGATCACACACACAGTTTTGATGCCGTTTTTGGTGCTGTTTTTTTAGTGGATCAAAAAGGAAAGAAAGATATACTACTGTATATCCTTTCTTTTGAGTCCACTCCTGTGTTTGGCTCAAAAAACTGAGTTAAGAACTGCACCAAAAACTGCATCAAATGTGTGGGTGTGATCCTGGCCTAAGCCAAGCTACATTAGATCAATATATCAGAGCCATTAGGCAGTACATTCAGCATGATGCAGCTATTTTTTTCAGTTCTGCAGATTTCGAGCACCAAATATAAACTGGATCACATGACAGTTATTTTATCGTCTGCCTTCTCAGATGCTTTAGACGATTTGTGCACATTTTTAGAGAAGACTCAAATGATGTTGGATTTAAAGGTGAACGTTTACACCATCAAAATATTATGTAGCATATCATTTAAAATTAAAAACATGAAAATATCACTCTTCTAATTGCTCCTGTTTTACCCATTTTCAAGTACCCTATTAGGAAATTTGGAGTAAATAGATAGAAGTCCCCCATTCAGAGCAGCTACATGTATTACACAAACCCATTGATTTCTCTAGGCATTGTATAATGTTTTTATTCTGGCACTATAGGGAAATTGTACACATTCTGCTGGATTCCCCCAAAGGTTACAGCTGATCGCTGAGGGATCGTCCACACGCTGCAGATTTGCCGCTTTTAAACGCAGCAGACTACAGTAGCAGCATAGTGGATGAGATTTAACAAATCTCATCCACACGCTGCGTAAAGATTCCAAACAGAAATTGACCTGCGGTGAGTATTTTTCGGACCGCAGCATGTTAATTCCTGCTGCGGAAAGTGTCCAGAATTGCTGCGTTTTTCAGAATAACAGCTCCATACATCCAGTAATCTAATAACATTTAGATATTGTATAGTACTAACACTGCTATATGATAAATATAAAGATTTGTGGTGGTTACAGTCCTCGGGTATCATCTGAAGCACCTCCTTCATTAGGGACAGCTAATGCGACCTATGTGACTGCACAGGTTGCACGACCTTAAGGCTAGCCATTTCCTATGCCTCCAATCTAGAGGTATACCTGATATAGAACAACTTTGGAATTGATTTACTGTTAAAATTCAGTTGTTTTATCCATATAAATTTTGTGTGAAGTTACTGCCACTAGGTGTCTCCCTTCCTGTAATCTGCTGTCCAACCCCTGTTGTCAAGCATTTGTCCGTCCTTGGTTTCAGAGCAGAATTGACGGGCTGCAGAAGGTGTGGGTGTGTCACTTCACTGCCTGTCCATACAAGTCTATGTAGAGGGGACGGGGAGCATAAAGAAGGAGCAGAGAGAGAGAGAGTCAGCAACAGACATGCTCTATACAAGTCTATAGAGGGGGAGGGAGGAGCAGGGGGAGGAAGTAGGAGCAGAGTGAGAAAGACACAGAGACGCTGCTGGTATGATTTATATGTTACCCCAGTGCTGGATTCTCAGCTACACTGCTCATTACTGCTGTATAATGTCCTCCATGCTGCTGCAGCTTCTGTATGTGTGATAGATAGAGATAGGAGAGCAGATTCTCCTCTTCTATGTGTGCAGTGTACCATTAGGCTTCACCCAATGGCCATTAGGCTTCACCCACTAGCTCAAAGACAACTGAGAATTAGAGATAAAGACTGCAGAGGGGTAAACTGCTAAATAATGCAAACTTCGAATCATATAATGGCCAGAAAATGTGTTATTCTTCATGTACACACATATGACAGCTTATTCTGAAAATCTCCTGAAAAGTTAGGTACGCTTTAAATGGCTTGTCCAGCTAGGACATCCTTCTTTCTTCTTGCAGGACCCTACCACAGCGGTAAAGTGATTGCTAGGGATTAGGCTGCTGAAATTCTTAGCATTCAGCCTTTATCATCTGCAGTGATGCCAAACTGTAATAAAAAGTTGCACCCTGTCCTGCAGCTTTTACAGTGGCTCTCCAGATTGGGCCACCTCTTTTGATGTATAGATTATTTAACCCTTTCCCATCGCTAATATGCCTATTTACATCCGGAAAGGGTTTTCAACCCCTTAACGACATGTCACGTACTAGTATGTGACAGCCGGCAGGGCTTCAAAGGAGACTGTCAGAATCACGATATACTGCAATACATTAGTGTGGCAGTATATCATGCAAGCGATCCAACGATCGCTGCTGCAAGTCCCCTAAGGGGACTAGTAAAAAAGTAAAAAACTGTTAAATAAAGGGTTTTTTATTTATGTTCCAAAAAAAAGTATTAAAAGTTTAAAAAAAAAACCTTTTCCGATTTTTCCCCTAAAGCAATGTTAAAAAAATAAAAGTTAACATAACTGGTATTGCCGTGTCCGTAAAAGTCGAAACTATCACAATATAGCGTTGTTTAACCCGCTCAGTGAACGCCGTAAAAAAAAAAAATATAGACTACCGTTCAAAAGTTTAGGGTCGCTTAGAAATGTCCTTATTTTTTAAAGAAAAGCACAGATTTTTTCAATGAAGATAACATTAAATTAATCAGAAATACACTCTATACATTGTTAATGTGCTAAATGACTATTCTAGCTGCAAACGTCTGGTTTTTAATGCAATATCTACATAGGTGTATAGAGGCCCATTTCCAGCAACCATCACTCCAGTGTTCTAATGGTACATTGTGTTTGCTAACTGTGTTAGAAGGCTAATGGATGATTAGAAAACACTTGAAAACCCTTGTGCAATTATGTTAGCACCGCTGTAAACAGTTTTGCTGTTTAGAGGAGCTATAAAACTGACCTTCCTTTGAGCTAGTTGAGAATCTGGAGCATTACATTTGTGGGTTCGATTAAACTCTCAAAATGGCTAGAAAAAGAGAGCTTTCATGTGAAACTCGACAGTCTATTCTTGTTCTTAGAAATGAAGGCTATTCCATGCGAGAAATTGCCAAGAAACTGAAGATTTGCTATAACGGTGTGTACTACTCCCTTCAGAGGACAGCACAAACAGGCTCTAACCAGAGTAGAAAGAGAAGTGGGAGGCCCCGCTGCACAACTGAGCAACAAGACAAGTACATTAGAGTCTCTAGTTTGAGAAATAGACGCCTCACAGGTCCTCAACTGGCAGCTTCATTAAATAGTACCCTCTAAACGCCAGTGTCAACGTCTACAGTGAAGAGGCGACTCCGGGATGCTGGCCTTCAGGGCAGAGTGGCAAAGAAAAAGCCATATCTGAGACTGGCTAATTAAAGGAAAAGATTAATATGGGCAAAAGCATGCAGACATTGGACAGAGGAAGATTGGAAAAAAGTGTTATGGACAGACGAATCGAGGTTTGAGGTGTTTGGATCACACAGAAGAACATTTGTGAGACGCAGAACAACTGAAAAGATGCTGGAAGAGTGCCTGACGCTATCTGTCAAGCATGGTGGAGGTAATGTGATGGTCTGGGGTTGCTTTGGTGCTGGTAAAGTGGGAGATTTGTACAAGGTAAAAGGGATTTTGAATAAGGAAGGCTATCACTCCATTTTGCAACGCCATGCCATACCCTGTGGACAGCGCTTGGTTGGAGCCAATTTCATCCTACAACAGGACAATGACCCAAAGCACACCTCCAAATTATGCAAGAACTATTTAGGGAAGAAGCAGGCAGCTGGTATTCTATCTGTAATGGAGTGGCCAGCGCAGTCACCAGATCTCAACCCCATAGAGCTGTTGTGGGAGCAGCTTGACCATATGGTACGCAAGAAGTGCCCATCAAGCCAATCCAACTTGTGGGAGGGCCTTCTGGAAGCATGGGGTGAAATTTCTCCCGATTACCTCAGCAAACTAACAGCTAGAATGCCAAAGGTCTGCAATGCTGGA